>NC_051861.1:37015912-37615912 GCF_015732765.1 Culex quinquefasciatus
CTAACTAACAATCCAAGGTCGTCAGTTCGAATCCCGGGGTGGATGTGAGCCCGGCTCGGACCAACACAGCTGGCGATCTTTTCCCTTCTGGATTCGATTGCTTAGTAAAGTGCATCGTCACAAGCTGGACCTTATCAACGACACCTTGGAAAGGCGACCTATGGAATGTTAATGTTAACCTTAACATGTTGTTAAGTTGAGTTCAAAAAAAACTGCCACTGAATCCGCTTTGTAAATGCCGGCCCCGTAATCCATCAAAAATATGATTTTCAATCACTCCTGAAAGTTTCAGGAAGATATTTCATAATCAAACAAATCATTAGAACCAAAAAATGAAAAGATGTCAAATGTTTGGTGCTCACCCTAGAATGATAAAAATCCCAAAATGGTTTACAACTGCGGAGCTTCAATGAAAAGTGCATTTTCAAGTATTTTCAGAAATACATACTTAAGTCATTCAAATTTGGTCGCCATGGGCTCAGACATGCATCCGCTCTAACTCTTTTAGAAGAACTTGTTTGGCATTTCACGTAGAAGATACCAGCATGTTGTGCCAGTGATTAGAATACGCTAATTACGCTTGTCTTTAGGCTCCTGAAGACCCTGAGAGATTATTTTGAAACCCAACTAAGATATAGGTTAAGAACTCTTAATTGCACTTAAAGAGCTTTTAAGAAGTTCTTCTTGAGAGCTTAAGAGAACATTTACATGAAAATATAGCTAAAATCGGGTTTTCCAATAAACCAATGTTTTCTACACATTATTCAAGCCAAAAACAAGAGATTTTTACCTAGCAACAAGCATAACATTGCTTTAAACGAAAATGCCATCTAGAACAAGCTGAGTGCCGTTAAAAAGAGCTCATAGTGCCGATGCATGTCTGCATGGGCTTCAAGTCATAGTTTAATGTCCCCTGAACAAATTCCTGTACAGATATGGTCCATAAAAGCTTGTGTTTGAGCATAGCAGGTCGTTTTAGGGAGAAAAAATTGTATTTTTCAGCTAAAAAATTTCAAAAAGCACTCCATAAAACGAGCCTAAAAATTTTGCAGCCAAAATTAATGCATTCAGCTTATAGGAAATTTTACGGAGATCATTTTGCTTTTTTAACATTCAATTTAAATCCACGCAAAGCCGAGATATTTGCATTTTAGTGAACAAAAAGTGTAGAATTTTCAAAATTCTTAGTATATAAGCGTTTTTAGCATAAAACATGGGCTACTATGATTACAAACGAGAAAGCATATATTTTGGATATTTTTATTTTGCTCGCTCAAAAACGATACTTGTTAATAACATTTCATGAAAAAAAAAACATGAGATTTTCTCACAATGTGACGTAAAAGACATATTTATAAGTACTGCTCTGTGATCTTCTCGATATGAACAAATAAAGCTCTTATGGGTAACTATTTTTGAAAAAAATATTTTTTTATAGATGAGTTTGATTCATTCCAATGTACATGCAAAAAAATCACGTTCACAGCTTGGAGATATGAACTTCAATAAAATTCCTTTTGATTTATGATTATTTGTCGTTTACGTCACATTGTGAGAAAATCTCATGTTTTTTTCATGAAATGTCTAGACAAATATCGTTTTTGAGCGAGCAAAATAAAAATACAGGGATACACTTTTTGAAAACTTTAATTTCCTGCGGTCATAGTAACTGGTTTTAAACAGAAATAAAAATAATTAATTTATAAAAGAGGTCCTTCAGATTTTCAAAATCATTGATAATTTGAAAATTATCAGAAAACCGGTATCTAAAAGATACCCGGGCAGACGGCAATTACAAAATTCATGCAATTTCAAAAACAAATTTTAATAACAAAAAGTGTTAGGGACCATCCATAAACCACGTGGGCACCTTGGGGGGGGGGGGGGTATGCCGCTTGTCTACGCTCCATACAAACAAGTATTTTTTTGTATGGACACTTGTCCACGAGGGGTGGTTGAGATTTCCAAAAAAGTGTCCACGTGTCCGCATAAGAGTTTAAATAACAGTTTATGTTATTATAACAAAAATTGTTATTTGTCTGATATTGGTTGAAAGCCAAAACAACTTTCAATAACATTTTTTGTTAGAAGAATACCTCCAACTGTTTGGGATGATCGGATTAGTTGTTAAAATAACAATAAATAATAACAAAGATTGTTCCAAGCATAACTGAAAATGTTATTAGTCTGTTATCACAATAACAATTTAATAACAAAAAAAAACATAACGACAAATAACAAAACGTGTTATAAATAACATAAAATGATATTGACCTAGTATTTTCAAATATCAGAAAATGTTATTCCCACGTTATTTCCGTCTGCTCGGGAATTATTTCTTTTTTAAAAATACATCGTAGTTTAGCCTATAATAATTATGGATTTTCAAAGGTTCCTTGTTATGTTGGAAAAGAGAACAGAATGAAATGGAAATAAGAACAAAATTGTATTTTGTATTTCTTTGGGCGAATTTCTTCTAAGAACAGAAGATAAGTAAGTGGTTTTGAGGGTTGGTGACACATGATACCAAATTTCAATTTATTTTTGTTCTTTAATGATTAATTTAAGTTTGATTCTTTTCAACCTACGTACTGAATTTTCAAATAAACTCAAATCGGTTGTCACTGCAATCGATTTGGGTTAAGGGTGCACAACAGCCAAGGAAGTTGTTGTCTTCTTATTCCAAAAGTAATAGTCTGATAGTAAAAATAGGCAAACTTTGATGTAAATAATTCTGTAAACTGTACTTTAGGGGATGAATCAAAAATAATAGCGATAGTTCCCGTAGTTATGAAGATACTAAAAAGTCTGCTGCAAAAATCTTGGTGCCAAAGCTCCAAGTTTTATTTTGAAAATAAATTGAAAAATATTAATGACTTAACGGTACACGCCAAACAGAGTTTCTGCATCTAGATTCTTGTTACAGACATTTCAATATCTTCAAAACTACGCGAACTATCGGTATAATTTTTTATTAATCCCCTAAATTACTGTCTTCGAAGTTATTTACAACAAAGTTTGACAATTTTTACAATCAGATTTTTGCAGGATTGGGTCCGTAAGTTTGACAAATTTGGAATAAGAAGACAACCTTGGTTGCTGTGCACCCTTAACTTAACAATTGGGTGTTATATCCAAATTTGAGAGCGTTTTTTATTCTTTTTAGGTGATTTCTTACCGAAAACATCGTACAATCGAGTCATTTGAAAAACTTTTATCTGATTTCATTGCCTCTTTTTCTTATTAAAAAAACAAAGATTCAAAAAAACTACAATACGAAATATTTTTCTTAAAATTCAACTCATGAAAAACCCCCAATTTTGCAAACAGGCTTCTTTAAACCCAGTATACCACCATGGACGTGGTAGCTCACTGGTTGGCCTTTATTTGCCGAGGCCAGTGAATCCACGGGAAAAAATCGAGCGCCCAAAAAAAGTGGCAAATAAACACCAAACCAACCAACCAACGGGAAATAAAATACTACTCTTCTCGCAATTTCATATTTACACTTGGAAAAATCACCCAACACGTCCGACCCTCTTTGCGTTTGTTTCCCTTTTTGAAGTTGAAGCATAAAGAATTTCCACGCACTTTTCAAATTCTGATGGTGAAAATGTGTATCAAATAAACGGGTGGGCAAATATGAAAAGTATTACATTGCTGTACAATGTACAACGCCAAACAATTCCTGAATTACGAATTTAATTTGCCAACAACATGAAGCACAGCCAATTTTTCCATCAGCAGCAAAAAAAAGACACGATGAATTGAAACTCTTAAAATCTAAGTGGTAATTTTATTAAAGTCAAACACACAAATAACACAGCATGACAAGCCCCAATCTACGTGATCAAAACGATGGAGACGCACGATATTTAACAACTTACTAAAAAAAAGATAGTGGAGGCAAGAAAATATAAGGAAAAAAAACCTAAATTGTGATCTACTCTGTAAGCAAACTACTAAATGTTAGATAACTGGCACCAAAACTAAAAACAAAAACGAAAAACACAATTCATGAGCTCAAACAAAACTAAAAAAACGAAGGATGATAAGAAGAGGTTAAAAAACGCGCACTGTGTGTTAGTTAATAAAAATCAGAATTAATTGGAGCATCTGTGATCAGCGTCACGATTTTTAGTGTAAATTTAATCTCAAGCAGAACATCAACTGTAGGGCAACAGAGTTGATTCATCAACAATACGTTTGGAGAAAAAAATAAAACTGGCAGACCTGAAGGTTCAAACGTTCATGCGTGATGACGGGAGGGAAAAAAATCACAACACTGGAATCAAATTAATAGTAGTATTTATGAAGAGAAGCAAACAGAAATACACAAATTAACACAAACAACTTATGATGGAGTAAAATAGTCGTATCGGGATCTAATGTGGTATTAGGAAAAGGGAATTGTGTCTGATAAAATGATAAAATAGAGCAAAATAGCCATTTCTATGTGGAAGAAACAAACACTACTAAATGGAGAAAAAAGATGGTAGGAATAATAAAGAAAGCAATTTTATAGTAAAAATAGTGGCAACTGTGTTTTCTTGGAAAATGTATCACATCACTGCAGATGAAATGAACCAGAATAACTTATTGAAATCAAGGGTTTCCAGAAGCGTTTATTACTTGCCAGTCTGCCAATTAATTACTCAAATTACTGGTCCAAAATGATTAATTACATAAATTACTTAATTACTTTTCACTACGATAAAAAACATTTAATTTTAATTTAAGTATTCATTTCTACGGTTCTGAACTAAATTATTTATAAATAGATCATTCGATAGCTCTTCTAAAAATTATGCTGTTTATTATATTTTTTTTGTACCGATCTGGATATTGTGAATTATAATTTTAATTGAAAATAGCTATAGGCGATCAAACTTCAAAAATGCCCCCACAAGAGGACGCTGAAACTTTGGGTGAATTGTTTTATTTTATTATAAAATTGACATCATTTCAGGTAAAAAATAAGTAGCTCAATTGCTATAAACAATAATATTTGTTTTATTGCCAATTTAACCTGTTCATTATCTGATTCGAAATTCCATTATGTTTCACGTTTCAATCAACCCTACCCTTATCAATCAATTGCAAAAGAAGATTATTGAAGTCGTGTTTGTCAACAACATACTGTACTGTTTTACTTCAATGTTTGAGTTTTAATATAATTAATTATTAATTTAAAATTGTATTCAGTTTATTGCAAGTTTATCGAAGTTGTTTGAAAAAAAAGCCCCCTGATTTTTCGAGCCAAACATAAACTTTGACAAATATTTGCAGCGGCTCTTCATGAAAATTGTGAAATTCATCAAAATAACGTTAAGTTTTAAAATGTTTTTCAACATTGGTTTGACATTACTTTGCATTTTTTTTTTCTCAAGCATATTAAAAAAATCCGTTACTGAAAATACGGTGTTACGGTGGAACGCGCCGATACCGCTCACGGTGCATGCACATCACCACAGCCCCTCGGCTGGTGATACGAGAGTGCACGACAGTTGTGCCTTGATGACGTATGAGGGGATACGTCAGAGTGGAGTAGCGCGAGAGGTTTGTTTACTTCGCTAAGGATTGAAATGTTGAGTCGGGAAAGCTGGATTTGGAAACTGAATTGTAAGTTAATGTACACAAATTGAATTATTTATAACTAATAAAACTCTGCAGCTTTTAGCATTTGTTAACCTAGAAACTGAGGTGCAATGCTCAATCGACAGCTATCCGATCCGTCCCAACATAAATGTGAAATGTGACAATTACATTGGATTTAATTTGTGCATCTGAATATTAGTCGATTTTAATTTCACTGAGTTTGATTTTTAACATTTGTCTCAGACATATTTGGAAATTTTTCGGGAAAATAGTTTAGCTCTTTAGAGAGATAAGGACTGTCAATTTCTGCTGATTATGAAAAAATATAAAAATTGTATTTTTCGTATTATTTTTGATAATTTTATTTATTATTTTCAATATTTTTAAAATTATTTTTAATATACTTTTATTGAATTTTAAATTGCTATCACTTAAAAATTATTTTAAAAAATGATAATTCACTATTTTTTTTAATTATATGATCCACATAAACTTTTTTTGATAATTTTGACTACCTATTAGAAGGAAAAGCATAAAAAATTAATCAATTCTAATGTAGTTCTTGCAAAACAAAAAAAAAACATATTTTTGTAATTACTTAATGAAAATGAATAGATTTCGGATTCACTAAACATTTTTCACTGGGTAATATAATATAATATATTATGATGGCGTTGCCTTTTGTTGTTAATCAGCTTCTATAACCCTTTCAGGCCTGAATTTTTCTGAGCTGTGTTAATCTACAATTTTGGTACCAGTAGATCATTTTTTCCATGAGTAAACAGAAACAGGCAAAAAAAAGTTACATTTCATTATTGGACGTTCTGGGTCCTCCAAAGTGTCCTGGAATATAGATCTTGGAGTCTACCGCCGTAACAACACGATTCTACCAAGTTTCCGATTATGGTTCATATTCAGTGATGTCCCTGGGACCCTTTGGCAACCCTCTGAGCTATGTGGGTCACTTTTTGGATGATCTGGGTCCTCCAAAGTGTCCTGAAATACAGATCTTGGAGTCTACCGCCGTAACAACACGATTCTACCAAGTTTCCGATTATGGTTCATGTTCAGTGATGTCCCTGGGACCCTTTGGCAACACTCGGAGCTATGTGGGTCACTTTTGGGATGTTCTGGGTCCTCCAAAGTGTCCTGGAATACAGATCTTGGAGTCTACCGCCGTAACAACACGATTCTACCAAGTTTCCGATTATGGTTCATATTCAGTGATGTCCCTGGGACCCTTTGGCAACACTATGAGCTATGTGGATCACTTTTGGGATGTTCTGGGTCCTCCAAAGTGTCCTGGAATACAGATCTTGGAGTCTACCGCCGTAACAACACGATTCTACCAAGTTTCCGATTATGGTTCGTATTCAGTGATGTCCCTGGGACCCTTTGGCAACACTATGAGCTATGTGGATCACTTTTGGGATGATCTGGGTCCTCCAAAGTGTCCTAGAATACAGATCTTGGAGTCTACCGCCGTAACAACAAGATTCTACCAAGTTTCCGATTATGGTTCATATTCAGTGATGTCCCTGGGACCCGCTGGAAACACTCGGAGCTATTTGGATCACTTATGGGATGTTCTGGGTCCTCCAAAGTGTCCTGAAATACAGATCTTGAAGTATACCTCCGTAACAACACGATCGTACCAAGTTTCCGATCATGGTTCATGTTCAGTGATGTCCCTAGAACCCTTTGGAAACCCTCTGAGCTATGTGGGTCAATTTTGGGATGATCTGGGTCCTCCAAAGTGTCCTAAAATACAGATCTTGGAGTCTACCGCCGTAACAACACGATTCTACCAAGTTTCCGATTATGGTTCATATTCAGTGATGTCCCTGGGACCCTTTGGCAACACTATGAGCTATGTGGATCACTTTTGGGATGTTCTGGGTCCTCCAAAGTGTCCTGGAATACAGATCTTGGAGTCTACCGCCGTAACAACACGATTCTACCAAGTTTCCGATTATGGTTCGTATTCAGTGATGTCCCTGGGACCCTTTGGCAACACTATGAGCTATGTGGATCACTTTTGGGATGATCTGGGTCCTCCAAAGTGTCCTAGAATACAGATCTTGGAGTCTACCGCCGTAACAACACGATTCTACCAAGTTTCCGATTATGGTTCATATTCAGTGGTGTCCCTGGGACCCTTTGGAAACACTATGAGCTATGTGGATCACTTATGGGATGTTCTGGGTCCTCCAAAGTGTCCTGAAATACAGATCTTGGAGTCTACCGCCGTAACAACACGATTCTACCAAGTTTCCGATTATGGTTCATATTCAGTGATGTCCCTGGGACCCTTTGGCAACACTATGAGCTATGTGGATCACTTTTGGGATGTTCTGGGTCCTCCAAAGTGTCCTTGAATACAGATCTTGGAGTCTACCGCCGTAACAACACGATTCTACCAAGTTTCCGATTATGGTTCGTATTCAGTGATGTCCCTGGGACCCTTTGGCAACACTATGAGCTATGTGGATCACTTTTGGGATGATCTGGGTCCTCCAAAGTGTCCTAGAATACAGATCTTGGAGTCTACCGCCGTAACAACAAGATTCTACCAAGTTTCCGATTATGGTTCATATTTAGTGGTGTCCCTGGGACCCGCTGGAAACACTCGGAGCTATTTGGATCACTTATGGGATGTTCTGGGTCCTCCAAAGTGTCCTGAAATACAGATCTTGAAGTATACCTCCGTAACAACACGATCGTACCAAGTTTCCGATCATGGTTCATGTTCAGTGATGTCCCTAGAACCCTTTGGAAACACTCTGAGCTATGTGGATCACTTTTGGGATGTTCTGGGTCATCCAAAGTGTCCAGGAATACAGATCTTGGATTTTCCCACCGTAACAACATGATTCTATCAAGTTTCCGATTATGGTTCATATTCAGTGATGTCCCTGAGACCCTTTGACGAACACGAGAAACCAATCCGCGGACGTGGAGATAAGTGAGATTGAGGGGAAACCTCTTATATTTTTGACCCATATTTAGTTCGATACCGATCATATAGCCCAATTTTCAGCTCGAATTTTGCCTGAGACTATGTTAGCGAGAAAAAAGTTGCAGTTGAGGCATTTCTCCGTGTATTGCTACAGAGTTTTGCAATGCTCAGATTCAGCCGCCCACAGATCGTTCGAGAGATTGAATGTGTTGGGTTTTGGGAGGTTTATGACTTGAACAAATTCAACTAACGCTGCAGTCAAAATCCTCCCTCGACCGCCACCTACCCCTTTTGCCTCGACAAATGGGATTCAAGCCATCCTTTCGCTTACGAAGTGAAACCCGCCAGGAGCTGGCACCCTTTAGCATTACTAGACTCCAAGAACTGTATTCCAGGACACTTTGGAGGACCCAGATCATCCCAAAAGTGATCCACATAGCTCATAATGTTTCCAATGGGTCCCAGGGACATCGCTGAATATGAACCATAATTGGAAACTTGGTAGAATCGTGTTGTTACGACGGTAGACTCCAAGATCTGTTTTCCAGGACACTTTGGATGACCCAGAACATCCCAAAAGTGATCCACATAGCTCAGAGTGTTTCCAAAGGGTTCTAGGGACATCACTGAATATGAACCATGATCGGAAACTTGGTACAATCGTGGTGTTACGGCGGTAGACTCCAAGATCTGTATTCCAGGACACTTTGGAGAACCCATAACATCCCAAAAGTGATCCACATAGCTCCGAGTGTTGCCAAAGGGTCCCAGGGACATCACTGAACACGAATCATAATCGGAAACTTGGTAGAATTGTGTTGTTACGGCGGTAGACTCCAAGATCTGTATTCCAGGACACTTTGGAGGACCCAGAACATCCCAAAAGTGACCCACATAGCTCCGAGTGTTGCCAAAGGGTCCCAGGGACATCACTGAATACGAATCATAATCGGAAACTTGGTAGAATTGTGTTGTTACGGCGGTAGACTCCTAGATCTGTATTTCAGGACACTTTGGAGGACCCAGATCATCCCAAAAGAGACTCACATAGCTCATAGTGTTGCCAAAGGGTCCCAGGGACATCACTGAACATGAACCATAATCGGAAACTTGGTAGAATCGTGTTGTTACGGCGGTAGACTCCAAGATCTGTATTCCAGGACACTTTGGAGGACCCAGAACATCCCAAAAGTGATCCACATAGCTCATAGTGTTGCCAAAGGGTCCCAGGAACATCACTGAATATGAACCATAATCGGAAACTTGGTAGAATCGTGTTGTTACGGCGGTAGACTCCAAGATCTGTATTCCAGGACACTTTGGAGGACCCAGAACATCCCAAAAGTGATCCACATAGCTCATAGTGTTGCCAAAGGGTCCCAGGAACATCACTGAATATGAACCATAATCGGAAACTTGGTAGAATCGTGTTGTTACGGCGGTAGACTCCAAGATCTGTATTCCAGGACACTTTGGAGGACCCAGAACATCCCAAAAATGATCCAAATAGCTCCGAGTGTTGCCAAAGGGTCCCAGGGACATCACTGAATATGAACCATAATCGGAAACTTGGTAGAATCGTGTTGTTACGGCGGTAGACTCCAAGATCTGTATTCCAGGACACTTTGAAGGACCCAGAACATCCCAAAAGTGATCCACATAGCTCATAGTGTTGCCAAAGGGTCTCAGGGACATCACTGAATATGAACCATAATCGGAAACTTGGTAGAATCGTGTTGTTACGGCGGTAGACTCCAAGATCTATATTCCAGGACACTTTGGAGGACCCAGATCATCCCAAAAGTGACCCACATAGCTCAGAGGGTTGCCAAAGGGTCCCAGGGACATCACTGAATATGAACCATAATCGGAAACTTGGTAGAATCGTGTTGTTACGGCGGTAGACTCCAAGATCTGTATTCCAGGACACTTTGGAGGACCTAGATCATCCCAAAAGAGATCCAAAGGGATCGAAGTGGTCCCAAATGGTCGTGAGGATGTGACTGGTAATAACTAAACTTCATTTGCCTTGAAAAATCGTTGTAAACCTGAATTATCTTCAACATTTTCTGAAGTTTCCAAATTTCAGGTTTTCAGGATGTTCTAGGTCGTCAAAAAGGCCATTAACAACCACTCAAACATTTTTTCCTAGGTAGAGAAACTCATAAATTACAACTTTGCTGAACAATGTTATATGTTTTGAGCACTGTATGATTTTATACAACCGAATTTCGGTATGGGTCATATATGACCCATCAGGCCTGAAAGGGATAAACAACAACTAAAAATAAATTTTAGGAGAGTTTTAGGAGAGAACTATGGCAAATTAGGCCTTCTACATACAGAGCCAGTCGTTTTTAATCTTTATGTTTCAATCTTATTTGAAATTAATAAAATGCGGTTATAATAGATTATATGTAAAAAGTAAATAGTTTCGTAGAAGAAGTACAATAAAAAAATAATTACTTAAATTACTCAAAAATTACTTAAATTACCAATCAACTACATTAAATTACTCTAATTACCATAAATTACTAATTAATTAAAGAATTACCTAATTACCAGCTAAAAATCAAAGTAATTATTAATTACTTGCCAGTCCGAGGCCTTGCTGGAAACCCTTGATTGAAATGTCAACTCCTCAAAGATTTTCTGCGCTAACCAAAAATGAGCTAATAAAAATTATTTTATAAAAAAACGTTACTTAATCCACCAGAAGGTGGTTGCTGCCTTCCTCCTGAATGCTTTGGCTAACGCTTACTTAGTAAAGACACTATACATCTGAGTGCTGCCATCTATGATAAATTTAATTATTCATTTGAAAGCACTGCAGTGTTTGTGTGCGTGCACGGCTGCACTGCGCGGAAAGTTCCGACAGCTATCCGCCGGAGCTTTCAAATTATGTAAATAATGACCCTTTTTAGTATCAACCAAAACAGTTTTTCTAACATAACTTTTGAAGTACTGCACCAAACCGGATGAAATTAAAAAAAAAGACTTAAAGGACCTGAAGGCGAAACCAAAACATAGATCCGGACAATATCGGTCGGGCCAGTTCCGAGAAAAGTGAGTGAGAAAAAAAATTCTACGTCCATCCACACGCACAGACATTTGCTCAGAATTTGATTCTGAGCCGATATGTATACGTAAAGGTATATCTGGAAGGCATATTTAAAAAGTTCAATTTTTGAGTGATTTTATAGCCATGCCTCAGTGAGGTGAGGAAGGCAAAAGACTTCACCCGATGGTTCTCAGGCATGACTGAACCAGATCGGTACAGACTTTCAAAGTTTTGATTTTTTTCTAAAAATCGGTCCAAGCAAAATCAAATGGCGTCTCGGGCGTCGCGAGGTGCGACGCTTATCTTTTTATCGAAAAAAAAACAGACAAACTTTGAAGGTCTGTACTGAGCTCCAGGGTGCTCCAAACTTCAAAGTTATATATAGAGGGAGAGGGGGTAATATGCACCCCTTAAGGGAAAACTGTGATTTTTCAACCATTACAACAGTACTGTGGAAGAATTATGTTCGATGTTCTAAACCAACTATTATTCTTTGTCATCCATGTGAAAAAAGTCTTAAAAAACCTCAAAATTGTTCGAAAATATAAAATTTCTTAAAACATTTCTGATTCATTTCAAACAACCATGCGGGGCAATATGCACCGCAACATTGGGGCAAAATGCACTACAACAACTTGACAACAACGGGGCAAAATGCACCACAACATGGGGCAAAATGCACCGGGTAAAAGCAGTTTTCACTAGTCACCACTAGATGACACCGCTGTTTTTACAAAGGAGCTTCACAGCGGTGCATTTTTCCCCGACTATGCTTTTTGTAGAAAATTTAATCAAAAATACATTTTTGATGTTTTTGGACTCATCTATCTACAGAATAATGAAAATTATGGCAAAAACTATCTGCCTCAAAACATACAATAACAATAAATGCTTTTTATATTGTCCAAAAATCGTAATGAAAGTTCAATGAAAATTAGATGAAAACACAACATTATAATGTTTTTCAAATAACTTAAGCTGATTTTATACTACAAAGCTCAATTTTTTCCAGCATGGTTTAGCAATAATAAGCTTTCAATTTCTATGATTTTTTCCCGAACAATTCTTCCAATTACCAAGAAAAGCAGGGGGTGCATATTACCCCCTCTCCCCCTATCAAAAGATGCGCAAGGATCTGGTCAACACGCCAATGAGGTTAAAAATAGACGCTTTAGTGGCCAAAACGCCTCAAAAATGGACAACTTTGAAAAAAAAATCTTTTTCACGGGTTAAATCCCATTTAAAATTGAAGGGCGGAGCGCCAGCTCCTGTTACGTCCAATCAAGCTCATATTTGGGATTTGGGCTCAGTATGCCCACCGGAACAAACCCGTGAATGCCCGCCAAAAAGTCATTTTTGTTACATCCTAATGTGTCAAAGTATCAAGGTGGGTTTTCGAGCTTTAAATTAAAAGTTCATTTTTAGAGCAGGATTATAGCCTTACCTCAGTGAAGGAAGGCAAAAGATTACAGTCCAGACTCGATTGTGCCTCAATTATCCAAATTTCGATTATCCGAAGGTTTGTTTGGAACTTCGGATATCAGAATCACGAACAAAAAACAATTCGTTTTTTTGTTCATTTCCCTGTTTTTAACATCAAATTTTAGTTCTGCGACCCCATTTTAGTCAAATTAGGTTTGTTGATTGCTTATTGAAAAATGAAATGACCGATTCTTAGCGAAGCTACACCAAAATGTCACATTTTTCAATTTTCAATATGATTTTTAATATAAAAAAAAATCATATTTATTATGATGCAATAATTGCAATGTGCTTTAAATGCGTTTCCTTACCTTAAAAGCCAAGAAAATTGACCAAAAGTGGTCTGCAAGCCATTGTACAGGAGAGGAGTTTTTTTCATAAATCTGCTCCTTTCGTTGTCCCGTCACGAAAAGAAATGGCTGGCAAAAACTCAAATTTCATCCAATTCTTTCAGTTCAAGGAGCAAAAGATTCGTTTTTTAATTTGTGATAATGTGTAGAAGAGCAAAAGTTTTTAAAAATCCAACTGGCAAAACTGTACCGATTTTTGTAGTGTGCCTTTTAAAAGTTCAGTTTTACGATGTTGTCCCGTCACGCTACATTTTTATTTCAGGGGAAGCACAGGTACTATATGGTTCATTCTGCATGATATTTCTTTGTAGGAAAATCAATTATCTTTCCAAATATGTAATAACATTGGGAGGTTTCTTCTTTTATTTTGCCACTACAGCCAAAACGCTGAAAAAAACTTGGATTTTTTTTTAAAAGGAGCCGAAGAATCGGTCAAATGCATTTTTTTTCAATACTGTATCACCACCATTTTGGCCGCCATCTTGGATATAAACATTCTATAGCGTAATTTAGGAGTCAAACCTAAGCTCGACAATCAAAATTTAGACAGCAATAATTTTTTTTTTTTTTGATTCGATTATCCGAAATAAAAATTGTCCTAGAGCAATTCTGTACCAAAACCGGAAATGGATTTTATTTGTATTTTTTGATTTGGCTCAAACTTTGTGGGGGCCTTCCCTATGACCAAATAAGCTATTTAGTGTCATTGGTTCACCTATACAAGTCTCCATACAATCTTGGCTGCTGTCCATACAAAAATGGTACGTATATATTCAAACAGCTGTAACTTTTGAGTGAATTTTCTGATCATATTAGTGTCTTCGGCGAAGTTGTAGGTATTGTTGAGGACTATTGAGAAAAACGTTACTTAATCCTCCTTTTAGGTTTTATTTCATTCCATTTCCACTTCACTAAACAGAATAAAATTTAATAGGGTCTTAGGGGACCCCAAAAGGAACAGAATAAGGCGGATCCGGCCAAAATCGGTTCAGCCAGTTCTGAGATAATCGTGTGGGAAAAAAATCATTTCTACACACATTCCCACAGACATTTGTTCAGAATTTGATTCTGAGTCGATAGGTTTACGTGAAGGTATATCTGAGAGATGTATTTAAGAACTTCATTTTTCGAGTGATTTTATAGCCTTAGGTACCTCAGTGAGGTGAGGAAGGCAAAAAATTACATATTTTTTAATCAACTTTTTTTTCACTAAAACTTAATTTCCCAAAATACGTATTTATTTAATTTTCGAGATTTTTTTTATATGTTTTAGGGGACAAATATTCGCAACTGTTGAGCCATAGAGAAACATGGTCAAAAAATCTGCCGTCGAGCTATGATTTTTTGAAAAAATAGTGATTTTTGGAAAAAAAAATCGAAGTTATTTTTTTTTAATTTAATTTGCAATCGAAAAGTACTTTACAAATTTTTTAATAAAGGGCTCCGTTTTCAAGATATAGCCACCGAAAGTTTGATTTTAGCGAAATATTTGCAGTTTTTCGATTTTTAAAAATAGTGACCATGAGGGACCATCTCTAAAAAAAATTGTTTGAAAATTTCAGAAAATTTGCTATATAACTGTCTAAGAGACATTGAATATTGGACCTCGCGTTGCTGAGATAGAACCGCTTTAAGAAAAAGAAACACGAAAATTGAAGTTTTCTAAATCTCACCAAAACAACCCACCATTTTCTAATGACGATATCTCTGCAACTAATGGTCCGGCGTAATATTCAATGTTTGGCCCTTTAAAAAAAAAATGTTTGGATTGTATGCAACAGCGACGAACCGCCCTAATTCTCCATACAAACTTTGGAGAAAACCATTCGGCCCCGTCTAAATATTTTTGAAATATTTAAAATGCACGTGTTTTTGGGGACCCAAACTTCTTGCTTCCCCTCGAGTTGAGCCTGCACAGTCATTTTTGTAACTTTTTTCGATGTTCTGTTTCTGTTATCATATAAATCAATTAATTCAATTCAATTGGTGTTTATTGGAATTTAACAGCTCTGCTTCAGGATGTTACATTTGCAACCTTTCAGAACCTTCAAAACTGAGATCAATTAATAAGCCTTTACATGTTTCTAAGTTTAGATTTTGCTAGCTGAGTGCTCTCTTAGGGAATGTAAATTTTAAGAAAAAGCCCTAGATCTATGTTTGGCTTAAGACTAATATCACAGTTGTTGACGGAGGAGTGCTTCGATGAGCGGATTCGTTGACATCCCACAGGAAGTTCTGAAGGTTCGCGTTGCCCTTGCTTGCGTCGATGGTGTCGACGCCGGCCAGCTTGTGTAGATCGTCGGTCGGGTACCACTGGTCCAGGTCTATCTTGAGCAGCTTGTTCTGCTTTACCTGGAGTCGCTTTCGGTGCGATTTGGCGCAGTTTCCCAGACCGCAGCAGCGTAGGTCAGCATTGGACGGATGATGCACATGACCACGTGCGACTTGCGCTTGGTGCTCAGCTTCGACCGTCGGTTTAGCAGGGAGTAGAGCGCCTTGGTGGAACGATCCACCTTCTCAATGATGTTGTCCACGTGCTTGTCGTAATTCAGCTTCTTGTCATGCACCACACCCAGGTACCTGACTTCCACTAAAACTCCTCGAGGTTGTTCTGTGCCGCTTGTAGGTGAGTGACGACGATCTTCGGGTCCTTGTCCGATGCCAAGTATGCAGTGCAATCCGCAAAGAATGCGTACGACACTCCATCGATCATCGGCACGTCGAAGGTGAGGATGTTGTAGAGAGTCGGGCTCAGCACTGATCCTTGGGGCACGCCGTCACCGTCATCGTAAACGACCGCTTTGTCAGGAACGACACGACGATCTTGACCAGGAACGGCTGCAGGTTCGAGCGAAAGAGCTTGTAGACCACGGCGTCCTGCCACACGGAATCGTAGGCCTTTTCGACGTCGAGAAGGATCATGCCGGTCGACTTCCCCGCCAGGAAGCCGCGCTTCACCATCTCCGAGATACGGGCTAGTTGGTGCTTGAAGCCGAACTGCTCGTGTGGGATGGTTTGCTCCGTCTCCAGGTGACGCTTTATCTGGGCGAGGATCACCCGTTCCAGGAGTTTGCTAAGGCTGCTCAACAGGCTGATCGGGCGGTAGTTACCTGGATTGGTTATGTCCTTGTTAGCCTTTGGGATGACGATCACGTTTGCGTGCTTCCAGCAGGCCGGAAAGTAGCCCAAGGCCAGGCAAGCGTTGAAGATTTTGGTCAGGACGACCAATCCTTTTCTTGGCAGCTGCTTGAGGCACGAATTCCGGATTCCGTCTTGCCCTGGAGACTTCCGGTTTTTGAGCGTGCGGATGATCGCCTCTTTCGGCTTATCAAGGGCGGCCGGAGGCACGGGAGGAGTTATAGCTCGGATGTGGCCAAGCGCGTTCTTCACAGCCGCCGATGTTTCGGGATCATCTGGTTGCTCGTTGTTGTGGGTAGCGGCGAATGCACTCGCGAGCGCTTCGGCTTTCGCTGAAGGGCTCACTACGAGGTCTCCGTTGACGTTCAGGTAAGCTTCCAGAACTTGTTGCTGCCGTTGTCCGGCGTCCTTAGCAAGGAGTCGAAGTTTTTGTAGCGGTGTTCGGCGCTTTTGGTGCCGATGACGTTGTTCAGGTGGGTCACCACCGCCCCGATGAGCGGGTCCCGTCTTCGGAAGAACTGTCTACGCCGCACGTTCCTCAGCCGGATTAGCAGCTTCAGCTCGTCGGGAATGTCCTTCTTCTGAGGATCCTACGCGAAGGGACAGCGGCTTTCTCGATGAATCAATAAAAAATCAATATATTGTAAAAAAAAACTATGGATTCAATAGCTGTTATCAGTTCGCCCAAGATGACGGTATTCAAGGAGTTAATAATTCAAAAGGCAGCTCGAATCTTTCATGTGACCCATCCATGATTAGAGTGGGGAAAGCACCAACCTCCATCGAAAAGCGATTCTCAGTACTGGTTGATGAAGTTGATGGATTGAAATTGTAACTTTCATGAAATCGAAAGGCGGTTTGTCTGGAAAATAATCGGCATTCGGAGGAATAAAAACAACAATTTCCATTTATTTACACGTCCCCAAATGCGACGACGTCAATCTTAACACGTTTTTATTCAATCCTAAAAACCTAGGTGAAAAGCGATATGAACTAAATCCCACAGCTTCGATGCTGCTGAGTTGGTTTTCTTTTCCAATGCCCCCGCGCGTCGCTTACATTCTCTCTTTGTTCGTTTTGTTACAGCACACGCTCGCACCCAATTTCTAAAGCTATACTCAATGGTAACGCTTCGCGTTACCGATTTTTCTTACACATTCTAACGTTTTAATCATAAGTGACTCGATTTTTTTTCTACCTCAGAAAAAGAACAAAACTACCTAGGAACTACTAAACTATGATGAATTGTTCGGTTTCTACTGGTTTACTGTGCTTTTTTTGTTGCGGTTTGCTAAAAAGGATTTAAAATCTATTTAAGAATTAAAACGGAAAACAGTTGTGCTCGAGAATTACATCTTTGTTGTTCGTCGTTTGTGTCTTTTGTGCTGAGTGGTTTTCACATTCGCGAAAAGGTGACTGACTAAAATTGGTAATGCGTGTGCCCCACTTGAAGCACATCTTTCTAAGCTCTAAATTAAATGCCTTGCTGAAACGACTAAAGAAGAAGAGGTTTGTGTGTGCTTGTTTTGTGTGAGTGGGTCGCAATTAGTAACTTTCGCTAGTGATTTTATCTTCGCTAAACAGACTTTTCTAACGGTAATTTATTAGTTATTCTAGCTTTTCCTTTTCTTTATTATTTTGTAAATCTATCTAAAATATTCTCAAATCACAGCTGAATCAAATGATTTCTATTTTTTGTTTAAACTTTTCACTTTTTTAGCTCTTTGCTAACACTACGCTCGTTACTCGCTCTAAGGACACGCCCCTTTTGGAAAGGTTTCGGTTTTACCGCGTCCTGTCCCATTCATTCCATCGCTAAATCCCTCGGCTTGAAATTGGTAAACACTAGTTGGTAAAAATTGTTTTTATTTAACACGCTTTGGAATGCACTTTCCAACCAACAAGAGGCGCCTTTTTTGATCAGATTTTATTTGTTTTTCGTTTATAATCAACTCGTTAGAATATTTAGACCTAAACAAAAACTAGCTACACTTTCTATACAACTTTGTGTTCTTGGGCTTATCCTGCTGACTTTGTCCTACTTTTAAGACGGAGAATTACGAGTTACTGGAGAGTCAAACGAGAATGCGCGGACTAATTAAATGGATAAAAACAAACTCCCCAATCTAGTGAGTGCGTCGTCCAAAGTGGCGCCGCCCGATCGTGGCCAAGGCGGCGCGAGTCTTCGACGGTGGCGGCGGCGGCACCACCACCCCCGGCTTGGCTCAGTGTCATTGGCACTTTTTGCGCTGCTGCAGCTTCATCTTGGCCATGCTAAAGTTACGCTCGGGCCCACCGCAAACTGTGGTCGTGTTGGTGACAAAGTCGTACGCGATGCGCAGTTCCGACGGGCCGAGCTGGTGCTGGGAGACCATACCGCGCAGGGCGCACGGATCCTTGGTGGACGAGTAGAAGAACAGGGGGTGGTGGTAGCGGTGCAGTTTCACGCTGTCCGCCACGATTCCGGTCAGGTAGACGTCCTCAAGGTGGAAGATGGGCGTCGTGAGGAGCCTGCGGTAGAGTAGCTTGGCGGCGTCCAGGTTCATCAGGTAGCCCGAGCCGGACAGGTAGTTGGGGTAGAACTCCTTGTTGTACATGTAGTTGGGGGAGTACCTGGGAAAGAAACAGATTTTTTTTTCAATTCAAAGGTATGCAACTTGGTCCTGGAATCGAATGTGAGCGCTAGGTGAACAATTAAATCATCTTTTACTTAGTAATCTGTACACCCACATGCATAAGTTTTCTTGCACGAATTTTAGTGCTACAAATACCGGCGCTAAGAATAAACATAATCCCATCTCCCCTCCCGATCAGACGGTAATAACTAAATTCATGCCATCTCAATAACGAATACTGTTAAAATAACAGAAAGCGTTATAGATTCTTCTTGATTTTTGCATAAGAGTTGAATAACAGTTTATGTTATCATAACAAAATTTGTTATTGGTATGATATTGGTTGAAAGCCAAAACAACTTTGGAATAACATTTTTTGTTATGGAAGAATACCTCGACTGTTATTGGGATGATCGGATTAGTTGTTAAAATAACAAAAAATAATAACAAAGATTTGTTCGAAGAATAACTAAAACTAATAGTCTGTTATTACAATAACAATCCAATAACAAAAAAATCATAACGACGAATAACAAATCTAGTTATAAATTACATAAAATGTAATTGGCCTCGTATTTTTAAATATCAAAAAATGTTATTCCCAAGTTATTTCCGTCTGCTCGGGCTCCCAAGCACCGGAAATTTGTAGGGTGTACCCGGGCAGACGGTGATAACAAAATTAATAATATTTCAATAACAAATCCTGTTAAAATAACAAAAAGTGTTATTATTTTATCCTGACCTTTAACTTCAAGAAGAAAACATAATAACAGTTTCTGATAAAATAACAAGATTTGGTATTGAAGTGATATCATATTGAAAATGTTTAATAACACGCTAATAAGAGGAAATGTTATACATTTCAAAAACTCTCCTAATAACAAGATTTGTTATTCGGTTGGTATTCTGACTTAGAAATAAAATTACCATAAATCGCACAAATGGAAATGTTTCTAAATGTCCATAACACAATCTGTTATTACTTTTTCTTTTGTTAAATATGTTAAGATCTTTCGGATAATTTTGACCAATTTCGTCGGGGTCATTTTTTTGGCCATGAAATGGGGTCTTTAAGCTAAAATTAATCCGAAAAAAAAACTTTAGAAAGTTGATTTTTTTTTTAAATTTTATATTCCCTAAGGGAAATGATTTATTTATTGAGAATTTTTGAAATGTGGATAACAAAAACTGTTATTATTTTCACAGAGCCAGGAAGTCGGAGCTGACGTTGAAGTCGCTTGGAGGTACCCGACTCTGCAGCTCTGACTAGTACAGAGGAGTTATGACAACTGCAGGTTTATTTGCAAATTACAAATAAACCAAAACAATAACTTTTTTTGTTATGGAGACAAACCAGTTCAATAATTTTTTTTGTTATTATGATTACTTCTGTGTTATTGGTTTGTTATTGCAATAACAACATAATAACAGTTTAAGTTATTCTTCGAACAAATCTTTTTTATTGATTTTCGTTATTTTAACAACTGATCCGATCATCCCGAAAACATATTCCGATCTTCTCACAATATCAAAAACTGACCTTCCCAAGTTATTTCCGTCTGCTCGGGTAGGGACACTTCGTATAGACGCCCTTGCTCCCATCACGTCACTAAAGGTATGGAGCGACGAGAAATTAATAAGCATGTCCCCTCAGTCGAACCATCAGAAGATAAGCAGGCAATCCACAACTCACAGCGAACGACCAAGGGAACACCCTACCGCGTATTCGGTAAAATTGGCGTGGTTTGTCTGTAATGTATAGGGCTAGTGATTTTACGTGGCGTTCTGTTGTCATCACTTTCTCTCTCTAGCAAAGTCTCATAAGAAAAAAGAGGAACGGGTTGCTGAGACCGCGTAAAATCACTAGCCCTAATAGTAATGTATGACTTTAAGAGTTAATTCGCAATTCGCAATTCGCAATTTTCAGTGTAAGAACGGGCCTTGACCGATCTTATGCACTAGGTTCCCGACGAACACGCACTGCCCTTACACCTACATCTCACCCTTGCTCTGAGTCAGTACGAGCAGCACGCTAGAACACGCTTTGAGTGTTCGTGCCAGGCATGCACACCTTCTTTCCGGTTACGCATTTTAACTCGGCCGGGGGTGGTACATTACGTAGGGTTTGATGTAAGTATAAGCGCCTAACCGTTTAAAGTGTGCCTATCAACTTTCATTAAAGCAAAAACTGTTTTATTTTTAGTTTGAATTCAAAAACTAATTGTTATTTACTGTGTTTTGTTTTCTCCTGAAATCTTTCCTAGTGTTGAGTCGTGTTTATATGTTGCTATTTCTTTTGTCGCGGTGTTTTGTTACAATTTTTGGTCCTAAGCATTTTATAAACGTTTTTCAAAAGTACAATAGTAATATTTGTGTTAATTCTTTAATCATTCCAAAATTGAGTAAGGGCTCGAACCTCACTTGCTTATGAAAAAGGTGAAGTTTCAAAACAATGGACAGTGAAGGAAATATACTATGTAAAGAATCAATAGTAAAAGGAAGATAGTAATTTATGAAGTAGATATAGAAATTAACAATAGTTAATAAAATGAGGTAACAAACAAGCTTAGATTGTACTCAGGGCAATTTACAGGGAAGATGAGAAATTATTCAAATAGATAAATAAAGAAAAGGCACATGATAAACCAAATTGACATCGCTGTCAAATTAAGGGAAAGCAGAAAGTTTGTTACAGCAGCATCAATTGGTAAAATAGAGTGGAAAGCGTTGAGAAATAAAAGAATCAAATGAGGAAAATCGAAATCAAATGGAGGATAGTAAACAGAAGCCGCGTTAGAAAATCAGTGAAACAAAATAAACAGAAGATAGGTGGTAGCTGAGAATGAAGAGAAGAGAAACCCCGTTGTGCGATGTTTCAGGTACATCCACAGCAGTTGACTCAACATACTGCGAATCAAAACAATACCGTCTACAATCACAAATTACTTTCCTTTCCCACATTGTCGCGCCCCTTTCTTCTAGCCGTCTCTACTCTGACCCTCGCTGGTCAAAGGTTTACGAGTCGTTTCCACAGGCCACCAGCTAGGTTACACCTTGTCATCATGATGACTAAACCAAGCCAACGTGGAGGTAAGAAAATAGGACACTTGCAAGGAACCAGAGCCATGCTGTTTTGTCCTAACAGCACTACGGATGTAGTTGGGCTCTTTTCGGGATGTTCCTCGCCTAGGTGTGTCAACCGACGAGTATCATCAGTATCATGTGCACCCTTGGCCTGCATGACTTTAAGAGTTAATGAAAAGTTATTTGAAAATAAAAATGGAAAGCTCTCATCAAATATGAAGAATCTTCGAAAACAGCTCATTTTTGATCGTATCGCCATACGACACTTGAATCTTCACAATTCTTGAATTCCTGCCTTGATCAGCAGCACTTCCGGCAGCAGGCCTGGTACAGCAAAATTGCCTGCAAGCGACCCAAAGAGGCTGGATGATGATCGTCACCCACATCTGCTGCGACAATTCTTGAATAACTCTGTTGTTGATAAGAATCGACCATTCACTACACCATCGACGCCACTGCTGATTCGGGAAGCACGGAACGCTTCAGCTGATGGCCACTTTGAAAAGTTAACCAGTTCCTGTTCTTGTTGCTGCTGACATCTCCTTCCGGTGGAACAACTCTGCCGAGTCGTGGAAGGAATAAGATATCCATATTTTAAGAAACTTTGTAGAAAATGACAGCGTCGCGTCCGACCACGGGCACAGATTGCTTCGGTCCAACAATTTTTTTTTCAATTGAAATCGACTAAAATCTTCTAGGGGAAATATACCCATTTTAAGCCTAATAAGCGGTTGTGTTTGAATAATGCTGGATAATCTGGAGTGTTCCTTGAAATTTACTAAAACCAAGTACACCAACGAGTAGAGCAACTTTTTGTGAACATTTCTGTTTATTTTCACTTTTATTAAAATTATGCTATTCCTTTTACAAGCATGTAAAAAAATAATTCCCAAATGCATTCTAATCAGTCGAGTGCTTTGGGCAGTGTTGCGTTCCTCACGCGCTCACGCGCTCGTGAGCGCTCACTTTTCGCTCATTCGTGAGGAGGAGCGCTGCGCGAGCTAGCTCACGTTTGCCCGCGCTCACGTTTGCTCCGATTTTTTCAGCTCACGTTTGCTCCACGCTCGCGCTCGTGCTCATATTTCGCTCACGGAGCGCTCATTTTGGACGTGTCGCTAATCATCTAACGTTTTTGAGAAAGTTTTTTTTTCAATTCTAGATGGATTTTTTGCGTCAGGTGCAGTAGGGCTGTGGAAATATGACTTTGTGAACAAATTGTATGATATATGAATTGGAATAGCTTATTTTCATCAATCATGTTTTTAAATAAATGGTTGGATTTGCAAGGGTCAAATAATTTTTTAGACATACAGTCGAATGTATAAATATTTTAGAATTCAAAGGCCTTGTTGTAGCAGAGGGGCGGAAGGGTATAGACGCCTAAATAAAAGGGCCTGTAAACCTTAGAAAAACTTACAAAACAATGAATTGATTCAAGAGGATTTATGCTTTGGTAAGCTCGATTCAAGGTAATTGTTTGATTAAAATATAACATTAAACTGTTTTTATGTACCTAATCAACTACCATTAAAAAAAGTTATTCAGTTTATTCAATTTTCAGTGATTCAGTGATTAGAAACGGCTAATCATTTTTATAAGGTTAGTCTTTATTTGGCAAACATTTTAGAAATTAGGGTAACATTTTGAAACAGTTCTATTTTAAATATATGCCTCAAAATTCCTAAGGGTTGAAATAACCCTTTTGACTCAAATCAAATAAATTGTCAATATTTTTCACCACGAAAAGGTTGGCTCTTCTTCCAACAAGTGGATTTTATTCAACACTTTCGCAACCAAACCTCTGAAAATATTCAATTACAAGTTATATATGATTTTTTGAACAAGGATGATTGTAGCTGTTTAAAAGAATATTTAAAAATAAATAAAATATACATAAATTGTCAATATTTTTGTACATAACAACAATACAATATGGTCCAATATGGATTTGATTAGTGAACAAACAGTGCATATCTACGACATTGAATGTTTACATTATGAAATTAGTTTTTTGTTCCTTGTTCGAAAAATGTCTAGATTTTAAATAGAACGTAAATTTCAAATCCATTTCATTGCCACTTTCTTGTTTGTTTTTGCTGCCTGTGCTGAGATAGTTCTAGAAACTTCGTTTCAAACAGGCAGATGCTTCAACAGGAAAAAACAACTACCTACTTTGGCTCACCAGCTCACGTGAGCGCAAAATGCTCCGGTGAGCGTGAGCGAGCACGAGCTACCTGATAAAAACTCACGCTCCAGCTGGAGCGAGCAAGCCTTCCGTAGCATTTATAGAGAAAATTCCCTGGCATCACTGGCTCACTCCAACAATGCTGGTGGTGTTGGTGGCCACCCTTTGTTTTTTATGTATTCGCTTCTCGCTCGTTTTCCTTCAGCCTTCGATTGGATTGGGTCGTCAAAATTTAAACGTCAAAAGAATTGGCGCTTGCTAATTATTTACATGTTTCGGGATTATTTTTCAAGTGAGTGACTAACTAATGTGCAAAAGAACATGTTGCCGGTAGTTGGAAGCAATTTTATATCTTAAGCACTTTGAAAACGTCAAGCAACAACGTGGCTCGGTCTTTGAAAACGTCAGCGTAAGTGAAAAGATATTGATGGCGACTTTTGTTAAGCAGTTAACCTCTCACCTTGCGTGTGGATGTGTGTGCCACCAAAATGATGAGAAATGGTCTCGAAAAATATGAATTATGATCAAAAAAGCATTAAATTTGATCTTTTTGGCCAGTAAAGTTCGATATCCATATTGCCAAAACTTGACAATATCCATTCCATCGAAATGTCAATTATTGTTATCGAACACCATGAAGGTGGTACCCATATTTCACAAACTCGACAAATGGTCTTTCGTCGGGGGCTTGCGACAATTCCGTCTTGTTGCCGATTCCGTAGAAATGGCTTGCAATGAGATAAATACTTTTATTTTACAATATTTTTGCAATAGTCAAATTAGGAAGAAACCGAAAAAAACTCCGTGCATTTTTGTAACTTTTCATATGAAAGAAATTTTAATCTTGTCGTGCTATCTTGACACTGTATGTGCGACAACTGGCCAAAGGGATTTCAGGTCAGAACGCGTTTGACAAAAATGCAAGCTCGACTACCGTAAACATTTTCAATTATAACTCGGCAATTCTGCAACCAAATTCAACCACATTTCAGGACAATGTGTTTGTTATTGTGCTCTCGTTTTTGTTTATTTGAGGTCAAACATTAAAACGCGTTTTACTCGGAACATCAAAAAGCGACTTGCGCCAAGCTTGCACGACAGTGTCGATTTGTTAATTTTTGGTACCTAACAGAGTTTTTGTGTTCATTTCAGCAATGTGTTACGTCATAATTCGGTTTGGACTTTTAATTAATGCATAAACAAGAATAAGAAAAAGTTTTCAAAAAGCTTACAAAATTGCTATTGATTGGGGATAGGAATAGTGAAAGATTACAACTAGATCACAGTTTTTTTTATCCTTTAATCATATGCTCCCCAAGGGCCAGGAATTGTTCCGCCTTGTTATGGCAGGTCCGAAACCGCGTCATCATCTCGCCGGCGAGAGCAAAGAACTCCGGCAGAGTAAAGAGATCTTCCCCGGTGACTTCTTGCTGGGCACGCTGCCGGCTCGGTTACGCTCGCTAAGGAGGGTAGGACTCTGCTGTTATCTTCTTCCTCTTTTCCTGCTCCTCGTAGTAGGACTTACGCGCGACGCATCCGCGGTAATTACCGGTACGGTTGCCTCCGCAGTTGGCGCATTTGATGCGCGCCTTGGTTTGCTCTGCCTTGTCCCCCAAGTTCGCCTTGCACACACCTTCGAGAGGTGTGATTCACCGCACTTAACGCAACGGGGCTGGAGGTTGCAGTACAGTTCAGGCTGGAGGTTGCAGTTCAGTTCAGTTCTTGGATTTCGACGGTGCCTCGGTCGAAGTAGAACAGGTACAGGGTGTGCGCAGTTACCCGTGACAGTTGTCTTTCGCGAGAGCACTTTTATATCTCGCGGCTTTATTCCAAAATTTGCGAGGTGTCTTTTTAGGTCGGGGACCGGGCGGTCTTGGTAACCCGGCAAGACAACATTAAAACTTAAACGTTCAGAAAGTCATTTTACCCCTTTTGCTTTTCTTACAAAAGGAAGGTTTAAGGTTTGCTTTTGGAAAAACACTTTTCTCAGAAATATTGAAAAATTCGTGCGCGACGAGGAGTCGTCCCAGAAAAAAATCCTATTACTAAACTGAAGGTTTAAATGCGCTCTTTCGATTGAATTTAGGCCCGAAACCCGGAACTCAAAGCCTGATTTCGGAGAGCTCTTTTCTGAAATACTTGAGCGATGTCTGTATCCGCTCTTAAAAATTTGTGTCTTCCATCATTGGAAAACCGCTCGTAAAACCCACAATTTTTATATTTCAGATTTATAGCCGGAGGTCGGAGACGAACATTTTATTTTTCGATTCATGTTCGACCAATAAATGTGGTCAAAGCCATTTTTAGAGGTATTTTTTTGGACTATTTTACAGATAACACTATCAAATTACAAGAATTCAGTTTCAAACAAAAAGCTATTCGAAAACATGCGCCATAAACTGCTTGGGTCCAAAATTTGAAGCTTTCCCAAAATGTACTTCCAGAGATATAGCCATATTAGTGTTTTCGTCTTATTTTTATCCTATTTTTTTCCTATTAAATTTTTGATTTTATACTGAATCATATACTGAACATCAAATTCGATGTCCCGGCACGTTCTCGCTCGAAAGATCGACAAGTCGTCAAGTCGAAGCATAAACGCCAGCACATTTACGCTTGCGCGTTTTACGCTGCGCGTGAAAGTGTTCTTTTTGGCTTCTGATAATAGATCGACAAAGTGCAACAGCGATACATATTTTTTTTTAAGTTAATCATAGACTAACATTAAAGACTGAGTACCCTTTATATTTTCTAATAATGTCAATCCAAATTTTTTTCTTAATTAAATTTTAATACCTTGCTACCCATAATGTACCTGGTATTCGAGGTTTAGCCTAAACATATTCAAAGCTTTAGGTCAAATTCTCACTGGGTGGTATCATTTTGTTCCTGAAAAATTAATTGCACCAATATATTTGTTGGAATTTCATCATTTTGTAAAAGGCTTTTTCACCTCTGGTGATATTAAATCGGGTTTAAAAAAAAACCCATAACTTTTGGTAGAATTGACCAAAATGGATGCTTGCGGTTACAAAAGATCCAGATTTGTCAATGGTGAAAAAAATATGGTCAAAAAAAAATAAAAAAGACTGTTAAAACATGAAAAAAACTAAAAAGGCAAAAGTTTTTTTTTCATAAAAAGACTTTTTATTTCCAGGTATTAAAATATTTACATACATAAGTTGATAAACTCTTTCCAATAATTATTGCTGTCCTTGTGAATCCTTTAGTCTCTTTTTTCCGCTGCCCTTCTTTCTAGAACCATTTCATCCCGATCGTCCCAGTATTTTGCGAACTCTTCATCAATTATGATCTTTCCTCCCTTAAATCTATATGGCAGTTTTCTTTCATTCGGGTTTTCCTTCAGGCCTTCACTAGTGATTGCTGTTTCTGATGTAACCTTTCTATCGTCTTGCACCATTGAGCCATAAGACACTGTTTTGTCTGACTGGGAAGACGCGGAACAATTAGCCAACACACTTGCAAATGAGCTGGGTTCCCTAGGCGACGAATTAATCGGTTTCTCCTGCATTTTTCCCCTAACCTTACAGTCAGCCTTCAAATGATCCTTCGATCCACATACGAAGCATTTGTTGTTCATTCCGTCGTAGTAAATTCGAGCGCTTATTCCTTGAATCTTGACCTGAGCCGGTATTGCTTCCTTAACCTCCATAAATACTCCTCGAACGCCACTCCAAATTGGGAAACCCGTTTCCTCCGGATAACGTTCTCGGTACAGCTGTTGAACTCTTCCATATTCTTCCAAAACCTCCTCAATCCGACCATCCGACCAACTTCCGGTGGCAATCCAAAACTCGAACGTACTTCGATATTCCTCCAGCGTCCGCAACCGTTACATCTGCCTCCGTTCCATCGCTGTACAAAAACGTGGTTTTCGGACCTAACCTAGAAAAGGCTTTTTCCATTCCTTTGGCTGACTTGAACCGGACGTACAGGCTGTGATCCTCTCGGTACATAGCGCTCAAATCACAGCTGGTCCATCCTTGCTTCCGGAAGAACTGAAATATCTCCTCGTCCTTCGGTTTCCGGGAACCTACTCCGAAATGCACCCTCAGCGTAAACAATCTTCGGGGTTCCATTGTTATTCCACAGAGCACAACGACCTTGAACTGCTTCACTTTACTTTCATCAAGCACGTCCGAATCCAACGCTATCTGGACGACAACTGACGTTGGTACAATAAACCAATTACTATCAGGAAAAGCATGCAGTTAAGTTTTCGTAAAACAAAAATTGCTCAAGTCGCTGAGAACTTTGAAATTTCCGTGAAATATAACGTGAGACACAACGTTCGACAGAACAAATCGAGCGTAAAATGCGCAAATTACCGGGGCAACCATACGACTAATTTCCGCGGTTGCACTGCGCAAATGCGGGCAGCTGGGTGCTCCCTAAAACGGAGCTAGCTAAATCTTATAAATCACGGTCTTCAACAACCTCCCGAGACACTCACCACTTGCTGCTGGTATCGGTGATCGGCTTCGCCTCGCAGAACAAAAACCCGGTCAGCAGTCGGCGCACCTGCACCAGCCGATTCTTGGCCGACTTGACCGCCACCGTGTTCCGGTCGTAGAACGGAATGGACGCCTTGTACAGCGGCACCGTCCCGCCGAGCAGCACCTGCAGCAAGTTGGGCACGTTCACGAACGTGTCGTCGTCGCACTTCATGATGTACTTCACTGGAATAAAAGTTTGTTTTGCAAAGAGTTAATTACTGGTTATTTGGAGGATTTGAGTTTTTGTAGAATAAAGTGGTGATTTTGAAGTTCCAGCTCGCAGACACACACGCCAACCTTCCGCCGTCGCGCTGAAAGTAAACCAAAAAAAATCATCTCACAAAATTCCCGCCGTTCGGGTTGGCCGCGACGACCTTCTCGGAGAACTTGTTCAGCGTCTCCACGATGGCGTAATTGTTCTGGCGCGGATTCTCGAACCACTCCTGCACCATTTCCGTCACGTTGAACTCGATGAAGCGGCCGGCACCGGCCGGAACCGGTCCCACGTAGCGGCCCACCTCCGGCGTGATGGACGGCTTGACGCCCTTGTTGATGGTAAAGTTGACGACGTTGCCGGGCGCGTACGGATGGTGCGTCCGCAGCCACTCTTCGCCGTGCACGTACACGTGCATCCGGGCGTGGAAGTCGTTCGCGTAGTCCCGCTCGTCCAGCTTGAACTGCAGGTACTCCCGGCTGTTCTGGTTCAACCGGCCAATGGTCTCTGTTGGGGGTGGGCGAATCGGATCGAAGTCGGTTAGTCGCCATCGGCGATCCGTCTCCAGGAACCAAACCTTTGCTTCACCACCAAAACGACGACTTCAAGCTACAAAAAGAAATAGTTCAACCAAGTCCCCGCCCCCCCCCCCCCCCCCGATACTAACCTCGCCCGTCACAATTGTTGTTCACCCACTTGAGCATCATGATCGTCTTGAGCGTCAAATTGTTGTAGCTATCGATGAAGCTCTCCTGAATGATGTCCCCGTACACCTCACTCTCGTTCAGCAACCGCCGCTGCTGCTCGTCCAGTTCGGGCTCTTCGCGCACGTTAAACGCCGGATCGACGTCCCCGCCCGGCTGGAACAAGCTCGGAGGTCGCGTCGCCGTGGTCTGCTCAACCGGCGCAAGGGGCGTCGTCTGTTGCTGTTGTTCGCCGGCCACTGGTTTGCCGGTGCGTTGATGCAAATACTCGGCCTCGGTTTGGCCTAGCAGGAATACTACCTTGACGTTGAGGAGGGCGCCGTCCAGCGGGGAAGGAACGCCACCCGGCGTGGTGGAGGTGGACTGGGATGGCGCAGGAGATGATTGACTAGATTTGTTACTACTACTGCTGTGAGGATCGGTAGCGCGGCGGCTACGGTCGTGGTGCTGGAAAGGAGAAGGAACGGGAGACTTGTTAAAATTCTTAGAATTAAAAATGAATGAAAACCGCCCTCTCATTTCAAAATTAAATCCATTTTTTTTATTCAATGTTTTGATTGTTTTAGCATTTCTTGTATGCAGCTACTATCCTAAGACAACTGATTAATTAAAGTTACTGGCGCTTAATGCAATCTTGTGGGCTTGCTTGAAAATATAAAATCGTAAATAGACGAATATTCTTAAATTTTAAATCTTGTTGGAGCTTTTTCAGCTTCTTGGTTTTTTTAAGCTTTGATTTTGGGATAATTGCAAACAAAGCTTGAAATATGGTAAATTAATTTGGTCCGGAAACTTTTTATTGAGGTCAAATATTGGCAAAATATGTCGGTGACTGACGAGGTTTATTTCCCCTAAATACTATGGATATTAAAAATTAAATCAGTAAAAAAAATCAATTTCCCGAAATACGTATTTTTTGATTCCGATTTTTTAATATGTTTTAGAGGACAACAATCCGCAACTTTTGAGCCTTAGAGAAGTATGGTAAAAAAATCTGCAGCCGAGCTATGAATTTTTGAAAAAATAGCATATTTTGAAAAAATAGCAAATTTTGAAAAAATAGCAATTTTTGAAAAAATCCTAATTTCATGCAAAAACAAATTTGACTTAATTTTTAAATGTAAAATTTAATTTGCAATTTTCCTGTTTTTAAATCTTTGCATCGTATCCCAGCAATATCCCAGCAACTAAAGGTCGTATCAACAAAGTTCAAAAAAGCAAAATATAGAGAATTTTCTCAGCTTTTCTAAAATATTTTTTCAAAATTGGGCAAACATGTGCACTAGTTTAAAAATATGAAAAACTGCGACTATTTTCAAAAAAGTTACTTAAAAATGGCTATAATTTGAAAACGATGAACTTTATCAAAATTTCACTACTTTTGATTTTACATTGAAAAATGAAGTCAAAACATGTTGGCGACCAATATTTCGTTTTTTTGCAAAAATCAGTATGAATTCAAAATTCATAGCTCGTTCAAATATTTTTGCACAATCGTGGAAATTTCAGAAAAGTTGGCATTTCGTGTTCCCTAAAACATATGCAAACTAATGATGCAAAATTGCTTCTTTGATCATACCAAAAGCACCATAAAAGTTTCAGCCGGATTAAAAAATACAAAAACTAAAATTTAAAAATAAGATTGATTTCAAATGTCAAATAATCAAATTTGAATGCCATTGTGTTAGGGTCGTGCATAAACCACGTGGTCTTTTGCCTTTCTTACTAAAGAAAGGTATAGGTTTTACTTTAAGCCAGGACGTCATTTCCAGCTTCGTAAATATGTCGATTCAGCATGAATTTTAAACCAAAAATCGCTAAAAATCACACTGCATCGATTTTCGACGCTCTATCGATTCACCTTGATAGAACTCGTCTATCTCGAACCCTCGAATTTTGAGAAAATAAATTCCGTGGAGGTCGAGTGATGTTCGTATGTGGTAAAATTTTGCAAAATTTTGTGTCGCGCCGTTCTCAGCTCCCATAAATCCGATTTCGATTCTCCTAAATGCAGATGAAAGCTAGTGTGCTGAACCTGGGCGAGTTGCCGCGCAAATTTCGAATTATCCATCTGTTTTCGGATGCGGCCAGACTTTTCCAGAAAATACACAGTTTCCAAATGAAAATATGGTCCAATTTTTTCATTTTCATATCTTTTATTTATCTCAAAAATTGCATTTTTCGAGCTCTACAACCTCCCAAATTTTCATCCAGATTCATAATATAGTTCTGGAGTTAGAGCCGTTTGATTGACCTACCATAAGAAACAAAATCCCTAAAAAAAGGTAAATGCCCACCTGGTGACCTTCGCCAACATTTTTCATTTCTGATTTTATTCGAAATTTCTTGCTACATTCATAGTACAGACCATGAGTGAGCATCTGAAACAAATTTGACATCGATCGGCAACCCCGATCAATTTTTAGAACGATTTACTTTTTGCCTTTCTTACTAAAGAAAGGTATAGGTTTTACTTTAAGCCAGGACGTCATTTCCAGCTTCGTAAATATGTCGAATCAGCATGAATTTTAAACCAAAAAATCGCTAAAAAATCACACTGCATCGATTTTCGACGCTTCGTCGCCAAGTCGACAAGTTGTCAAGTTGAGCTTCGAATACTGGCGCGAGAATGCTGGCGCATATGTTTCGGCTCGACTTATACTCGTTCGTAGTAGCTTGTCTACCGATGTTTCCTTCAACATGTAAGATATCGTAGCTTTTCGGTTTCTTTTGCTCTGTCCGTTTTTGCATAACTGTCCAATGTTAATGCAAAAACTTTTTTGACATAGGACATTCATCCGGGTACACACAATTTGTTTCCCGTGTGCTTCTTAAATCGCCTTTAAGTAGGCTTCATTTGTCATGTCGTTTTATTAAACAGAGTTCATTGGATTCCAATAGGAGCTTTCGAAGCTTCTAAGCTTTATATCGTTTTCAATGTTTTTAATGCTCGCGACGCCAATGGCTATCTACCTAAGGTATTGCGATTGAGTGTGTAGTGGTGCGGTTGTAAAAATATCTATCTCTGACTCTCTCACTTTCGTAGACGCTGAATGGCAAGCTTCCCACTGTGCGGTTAACTCGGTTTTGCTTTGCGCCTGCTTTGTTCGGTTTTTGGGCTCGTACCAAAACTAGAAAACCAAAACCGCGGTGCGTGTCGTCACTTGCGCATTGAAAGCTAAGAATTTGTACGATTAAAAATATTCGATAGGTGAAAATTGTGTTTTCAATTTCTTTTAGAAAACACATCATTAATAATACCTTGCTTTCATCAGTTTTTTTGTATCAAGTCGATGTTGTGAATTGAGAGAAGTTATATTCTTTAGTAAGAAAGGCTCTATCTCACCCCTGGTGGGATTAAATCGGGTTTTTAGGGAAGGAGGGGGTCTGATGCTGACGGAAAACTACGATCCATACAAAAAGTTGAAATTTTCGGCAATTTCATCTTCTTTTTTTCTAGAGTCATTTTTGTATTCGACTGAAAGAAGAAGCCATCATTAGTTTGTCCATATAATTTTCCATACAAATTTGGCAACTGTCTATAAAAATGGTATATGAAAATTCAAAAATCTGTATTTTGAAGGAATTTTGATCGATTTGGTGTCTTCGGCAAAGTTGTAGGTATGGATATGGACTACACTGGAAAAATAATACACGGTAAAATTAGGTGATTTTTTATTTAACTTTTTATCACTAAAACTTGATTTACAAAAAAACACTATTTTTATTTTTTTTTATTTTTTGATATGTTTTAGAGGACATAAAATGCCAACTTTTCAGAAATTTCCAGGTTGTGCAAAAAGTCATTGACCTAGTTATGAATTTTTAATCAATACTGATTTAAAAAAAAAATCGAAATTTTGGTCGATAAAATTTTTAAACTTCATTTTTCGATGTAAAATCAAATTTGCAATCCAAAAGTACTTTACTGAAATTTTGATAAAGTGCACCGTTTTCAAGTTATAGCCATATTTAAGTGACTTTTTTGAAAATAGTCGCAGTTTTTCATTTTTTAAAATTAGTGCACATGTTTGCCCAGTTTTGAAAAAAATATTTTTGAAAAGCTGAGAAAATTCTCTATATTTTGCTTCTTTGAACATTGTTGATACGACCTTTAGTTGCTGAGATATTGCAATGCAAAGGTTTAAAAACAGGAAAATTGATGTTTTCTAAGTCTCAGCCAAAAAACCCACCATTTTCTATCGTCAATATCTCAGCAACTAATGGTCCGATTTTCAATGTTAATGTATGAAACATTTGTTAAATTTTCTGATCTTTTCGAAAAAAATATTTTCAAAATTTTCAAATCAAGACTAACATTTCAAAAAGATCAAACATTCAATATTATGCCCTTTTGATTTGTTAGTCTTGATTTAAAAATTTTGAAAACATTTTTTTCGAAAAGGTCGGAAAATTTCACGAATGTTTCATGTTTTAACATTGTAAATCGGACCATTAGTTGCTGAGATATCGACATTAGAAAATGGTGGTTTGTTTGGGTGAGACTTAGAAAACTTGTAGAAAACATTAATTTTCCTGTTTTTAAACCTTTGCATGGCAATTTCTCAGCAACTAAGGGTCGTATCAACAAAGTCCGAAGAAGCAAAATATAGAGAATTTTCTCAGCATTTCAAAAAAAAAATTTTTCAAAACTGGGCAAACATGTGCACTAATTTTAAAAAATTAAAAACTGCGACTATTTTCAAAAAAGTCACTTAAATATGGCTATAACTTGAAAACGGTGCACTTTATCAAAATTTCAATAAAGTACTTTTTGATTGCAAATTTGATTTTACATCGAAAAATGAAGTTTAAAAATTTTAACGACCAAAATTTCGATTTTTTGAAAAAATCAGTATTGATTAAAAAAATTATAACTCGGTCAATGATTTTTTGCACAACCTGGAAATTTCTGAAAAGTTGGCATTTTATGTCCTCTAAAACATATCAAAAATAAAAAAATAAAAATAGTGTTTTTTTGTAAATCAAGTTTTAGTGATAAAAAGTTAAATAAAAAATCACCAAATTTTTTTTTACCGTGTATTATTTTTTCCAGTGTAGTCCATATCCATACCTACAACTTTGCCGAAGACACCAAATCGATCAAAAAATTCCTTCAAAAGATACAGATTTTTGAATTTTCATATACCATTTTTGTATAGACAGTTGCCAAATTTGTATGGAAAATTATATGGACAAACTAATGATGCAAAATGGCTTCTTTGGGCATACCGAAGGCACCAAAAAAGTTTCAGTCGGATTAAAAAATACAAAAATCGAATGACCGAAATCCTAGAGAACTGCTCTTTTCTGGAAACTATAATGCATCGGTGATCCCTAGTTATTCTTCAGAGTGGGCTACGTTCTCAGCCCAGTTACCGAACAAGTACTGTAGTTTAAAGGTCATACCAAAGCTCAAAAATAAAACAGCCATTTTTTGTGAGTCGTTTATCGGAAGTTTTGATTATCCGAAATGAAATTTTGCCAAGACTTTCGGATATTCGAATCTGGACTGTACTTAACGTGAAGACTTCCAACATTGTCATGATTTTTCGTTCAAAGATATAAATGTTGCGTCTCTTTCAATATTTTGATAAATTCTATCAACAAGTTGTTTAGAATAGTGCCCTACACATGTTGATTCCTTTTGGTAACGATTATCCCATTCCTTGTAAAGTTATGGAAATCGTCATTAATCAATGATTGCCAACTAGGACGTCAATGACTGTGTCACACAATTTTATAAATTTTGAAACACAATTGATTTAGATCAAAAATTCTTTCAGTGGCTTCAAGAAGGCAACAACCGGCACATGCTGATTCCTTGTGGTGCTGAAATTCGTTAAATTGAATTTAATACAGAATATTTTATAGTGATGATCAATTTTCTTCGAAAATAATTAACGGCTTCACCTTAAACAAAACAAAAAAAACAAAAAGATGAAAATGGGAAAAGGGTCATTTAATATAGGCATCCAACATGGATGCAATTTTAGTTATTGGCAGGGGAGCTCAAATCTTTCATACCTTGACGAAACTGAAGCGTTTATTGATCTCAACTTCAGAAATGTTGAGTTGTGAAATGTAACAACTAATTTCCATCGAAGATGTAATTCAGGATTACGTAATCTTGTACAACAAATTATTGTAAAACTGAATTGCAAAAAAGCATCAAATAGAATTGTAACAATAACTTTCCAAACATCAGCAAACAAGCCGGTAATATTCCTGTTTGGTAGTTTTCGTTAAACGAGACGAGAAGATCGTTCCTTGACGAGGGAATTCATCTGATTAAAATCCCTTTCCCATGAATTTGAGATTGTTATGTTACAATTATGAGTTAATGTTATGTTTTAAAATAGTTGACTTATTATTGAATATTTTGAAAAATATATGAAATTGAAAATTCTCCAAAAAAAATCACTCCAGCTTTCACCAAATTTACTCAAGGTTTTAACAAAAGCTTGCTTTGATTGCTATCTACACAGAAAAATAATGTAAATTTGGAAGCTGTAATTTTGGAAGGTTGAATATTACCTCTTTTATGATGTAATTTTACCTCAATTTAGACTGAAAAAGTGACATTACACCAGAAGAGTGGTAAAATTACACATTTCCAGAGGTAAAATTACACCTTTTCTGACATAAAAGATGTACCCCTTCCCAGATGTAATATTACCATGATTTTTTTCTGTGTAGATAATACAAGAAAGCACACAGGCATCGAAACATAAATTGAATTGTTTATCCTCTTGTTTTGGAATTAAATGCCAAACTTCAAATCGAGATCGGCTCTTTTGACGTCACCGACCCCATTTAGTTTTGCTTGGAAGATGTTTAAAAAGTTTGAGGGCCTGAACAGAGCACCAGAAAACTTTACTGCCGCTCGAAGCAAGTCCGTCCCATATGTAATTTCGTCAATTTTGAAGTAATGATGTACACAGAAAAAAAAAATCATGGTAATATTACATCTGGGAAGGGGTACATCTTTTATGTCAGAAAAAATGTGTAATTTTACCTCTGAAAATGTGTAATTTTACCACTATTCTTGTGTAATGTCGTCTAAATTCAGGTAAAATTACATCATAAAAGAGGTAATATTCAACCTGCTAAAAATACACCTTCCAAATTTACACAATTTTTTGCTGTGTAGTTCGATTCGAAATCTTGTGACCTATCAGAAAAACCAATAAAATTTAGTGCTTTGTCCCAGAAAACCGTAGAAAATTCCCTTTTTCGAAAAATTCTAACACGTAAGCTTATGCGCGGGACAAATTTGAAGTGCGTTTTTCTCGGCTTGCTGTTTTTACATATGGGACGGACTAGATTCGAGCGGCAGTTTAACTTCAATACACAATATTTCACCCTATCTCTCACCCTATTTCACCCTATCTCTCACCTGAACACACTTAACTTTTATTACTTAGGGTTTTTTCCTCGAAACTGCATTCACAAACTCGCGGCCACTAGAAAAATGTTGAGTTTAGGATTTTTTCCGTCACATTTTTTTTGCCAGCCTCATTTTTACAGTTACGTATTTATTTTCGAATTCAGTGGGCACCTGACAATTTATCATGCGTCTCCATAGCTATTAACAACATGAATTAAACCCATGGAGTCGCATGGTACTCTAAGTAAATTTCAAACATTTTTTTTTTTTCACAACTACTCACCCTTTCTGGCGCAGCACTCTGGTGCTGGTGCTGCTGCTGCTTCTGCGTCCGTTCACTGGCCACGGCAATCCCATCCGCACCCGTCACCCGCCGCATAAAATCGGCCAAATCCCTGTCCGGTGGCCTCGGATCCAAATACTCGCCCCGGAGGCGCGCGTGCAGCTGCGCAAACTGCGGATAGTTGAACCCGCTCACATTTCCCCACGTTTCGCGGATCGTCTGGCGGGCTTCGAAGTTCCGCGGCGCCGAACACACCACAATCAGCAGAAACACCTTCTCGTTCTCGAGACCCTCGCCGGTGCGTTCCTCGGCCGTGCACACGTTGACCGGGTCGATTACGGTGGTGTTTTCCGCCGGCAGCACGTAATGGGCCGTCTGCCGGGACGTGTTGGCACTCCAGCCGGCGATGGTTCCTGCGGGGAGAAAACAACCAAAACGAGAATCATTAGTCCGGTTTCGAACTCCGAACAGTGGTTCCGGGCACAAAACGACCGAAACAAATCGACGCCCAATTTCGCCGGCCGTCCAACTCGCACTAAATCAGCTTCAATGAAGGCAAATGGTTGCGGGAGCGAAAAGTTTCAAATTGGTTTTCTTCCCTTTCCCAGTTGGTTGTGTTCTTCTTGCTTGCGAGAACTGATGATCAACGAGAAGAGTTGTATGGAATCGATGCAGCCCGGTGATAGTTCAGTGTTGCACATATGCAAATTTCAGTGAGTGCGATCTAGAAATTGATGCGAGTGCACAAACCAGCATCGATCGTTACCAGCCAGGAGATTGTCGTCTCGAAACTCGTCACCCAGTGCAGTATTTTTTTTTATTGGTTGCGCTTTCCAATTGGTGGAAAGGCACTGATTTGAGACAGTGTTGAATGCAGGGATTCTTGGAAACTTGTTGGCACCACCCACTTCAAAATTTTCCTTGAAAAATATATTTTAATATTTTTACTAAACATGAGACTTAAGCATTTTATAAATCTCTAGTTCCGCGGCGAGAGAAAGCATTTTAGGAACGTGCAGATTAACAATTCAACGCATTTTGAATTTCATAATTCATAAACTGGCCTTTTGAAAACTAATCCGAGAAATGTCTAGTATTCAATAACCATTTCTTTTTGTATAACGCACTTCATCATTGTTTAATAAGGTACTTTATGATTGCAAATTACTTTTTATGAAATGAAGTCAAATATGATTTTTGATAATGATTTCGATATTTTGCAAAAATCCCAAAAAAAAAACATAATTTGGACAAACCATCAGCTGCTTGCTTACAGCCTATCCTGGACATTATACATTCCCGAAAAAAAACCGTCCAACTCCAAGCGAAACTTATTTGAGGATTCCTTGGAGATTTTCCCTCATCCCCTTAGTGCATCTCCAGCGCGGGTAGCAAACATCGAAGCAAATCAAATTTGCACCCGACGTCAACCCCAACGCGGCACCTGACGCGGTAGCAAATTTGCTCTCAGTTTTTCGGGATTTCACTTTGCTACCCGGTATTCTGCTGGTTTGCTACTGCGGCAAATGGAATGATGCACGGAAAACTGAATCATGCACGGAAAAAAGTTGAAATTGTTTTTTTATGTATAAAAAAATTAAAAAAAGACAAAATTAAAAATAATAAAATAAAGAAAAATAAAAATTTCAGAAAAAATACAAAAAATAAAAACAATAAAAAAAATAAAAATTTTAAAAGTTAAATAAAGTACATTTAAAAAAAATAAATTTAAAAAAATAAAAATTTAAAGAAAACTAAATACATTTAACAAAATTAAAAAAATTCTAAAAATTAGGAAAAATTAAAAAATTAAAAAAAAAATTTAAAAAAAATAAAAAATTAAAAAAAAATAAAAAATTAAAAAAAAATTTAAAAAACTAAAAAAAATTTGAAAAAATAACAAAAACATTCAGGCCGTTGCGAATATTTTTCAAAGTTTATGTCGCCGCCCCTTCAAAGTTGGCCTGAATAATCTGCCCCCCTCCTCCTCCTCGACTTTGGTCAGAGCCGAGGGACATAAACTTAAAAAATATTTGCAACGGCCTTAATAAAAATTCAAAATTAAAAATAAAAAAACTGAAAAATTTAGAAACAATTAAAACCATAAAAATTAAAAAAAAAATAAAAAAATTAAAATACAAAAAATAAAAATTTAAAGAAATTTAAAAAAAAAACAATTTAAAAAAAATCAAAAATATAAAAGCTGAGAACCCAAGTAACCAGAAGCACTAAATCAAAACTCTAAATCCACTCTAAATAAACTTTTACGATGCTATGACACTTTAAATAGTCTTTCCCAATGTTTCGAAACATTTGTAGCTTGAAACATTATTATCTACTGTATAATGACATATAGAACAGCCAATTAAAGTTTCAAAGCATTTAGCTCAATAAAGTTTCAAAGCATTAATGGTAAGCTTTATATATCAATGTAAAGTAAGCTTTTAAAGTTACATCACACTTTGACATTTCTTCAAATGTTTCAAAACACTAACTCAACATTAGTGAGAGCAAAGAAAGTTTGGCAGTATTTGGTGGTATTTTTGTTGATGCAGGAAAAATCGTTTGGAGGAGGTCCAGGTTTTGCTCGGACGAGATTGTGTTCGGAGTGGCATACGTCTACGCCAGCTTCAACGATACCTTCGTCCACGTTACGGATCTTTTTGGCAAGTAACTATCTGGCGGAGCACCGGTGGCATGAAGGTCAAGGCTGATCGTGACGAGGCTCGCCCTACGCTGCCATGTGGCCGCTTTGTACGTAGGCGGAAAGTGCAAGTCCTCGGAATCACCTCGCTGCACATGAAGCTGCGTGCCGCCGGCGGAACTTGCACCAAGACCCCGAGACCGGGTGCGCAATCGGTGCTCCGTGCCCTAGCCCGTTCGTCGATGAATATTGTGAAGATTATCAATATCTTGTAAAGGTTTGAAGTGTATTGATTAATAAATATGTACTTTGTTTCAACCTGGCTAGTGTATTCATTTTTCATGCAACTAACTGAAGGAAGACTCTATCGACAAAAATCAAACGTGTAAACATATTTCAGGACGGGCGAGACGGTTGGCGCAGGGCATCTAGGTGAAACATCAAATCAACACGCACGAATGAAGCACAATACAGCAAAAAAAACGCAAACAAGCTTTCAAAAACCGTCATCCCAGCGTGAAAAGCACTCTCCCAAGAGAGAGAGAGAGCTGCGCGCAAAGCTTTTTTTTTTTTCTATTTCAAATACTGTCGGTAAGGTAGTATTTTGACGTTTTACCGCGGTATAACTCTATATCAACTCTACCCGTCGCCACTCAATTTTACCTCCATGCGTATAAAGTGAATATAAAGTTTTGAGACTCTGTATGCATACTTTATATGTTGATATAGAGGGGATTTAAAGCTACCATATACAGTCCCACGGTTACTTGGGAACGACGCGACACAAAATTTGGCAAAATTTTACCACATACGAACATCACTCAATCTCCACGGAATTTATTTTCTCAAAATTCGAGGGTTGGAGATAGACGAGTTCTGTCAAGATGAATCGATAGAGCGTCGAAAATCAATGCAGTGTGATTTTTTGGCGATTTTTCCGATTAATATTCATGCTGTATTGTCTTATTTACAAAGATGAAAATGACGTCCAGCCATACAGTAAACCTATACCTTTCTTTAGTAAGAAAAGCAAAAATGGAAAAATAAAATAAACTATTTAAATTAAAAAACAACAAAAATTTGCTATTTAAACGCATTTTTGAATTTTTAAATCTTTGTATTTTTGAATTTTAAAATTTCCGTTTTTTTTACTTTTTGAATTTTTAATTTTTTGAATTTTTAAATTTTTGAAAAAAATAAGCTTTTGAAACGCATTTTTGAATTTTTGTATTTTTGAATTTTTAACTTTTAGAATTTTTTTAATTTTTGAACTTTCGATTTTTTAATTTTTAATTTTTAAAATTTTTGAATTTTTGATTTTTTGAATTTTTGAATTTTTAAATTTTTGAATTTTTGAATTTTTGAATTTTTGAATTTTTGAATTTTTGAATTTTTGAATTTTTGAATTTTTGAATTTTTGAATTTTTGAATTTTTGAATTTTTGAATTTTTGAATTTTTGAATTTTTGAATTTTTGAATTTTTGAATTTTTGAATTTTTGAATTTTTGAATTTTTGAATTTTTGAATTTTTGAATTTTTAAATTTTTGAATTTTTGAATTTTTGAATTTTTGAATTTTTGAATTTTTGAATTTTTGAATTTTTGAATTTTTGAATTTTTGAATCATACACAAGAGCAGACATCTGGAGTTTTTTTTTTGAAAAGGTCCAATGAACCAAATTTTCAGTTTTTGCTTTTTGGGTGTTTATGAAATTACCTTGAGTCAGGGGTATTAAAAAACACCCAACAAGCAAAAACTGAAAATTTGGTTTATTGGATCTTTTCAAAACAAAAAATCCAGACATACAAAAATCTCCGAAACACGCATTCAAAAACTTGCCCCGGCTTACCGGTACTTGTCGGGTATCAGAAAATGAGTACCCGACAGGTACCGACACATATTTTTCTTCTACAGATGAACTTGAGATCAAATTTGATACCTGCTTTGCTACGCGCGGTGGGAGACTTGGGGGCAAACTCGAGAGCAAATTTGGTGGGAATCAAATCGGGTAGCAAATGGTTTAACTTTCGACATTTTCGAAAAATGAAATTCTTTGAAATTTTCAATAGGATTAAAAAGTTTAATAAACTTTTAGCATTTCTAGGCATGAATCAACACATAATTATTGATTTTAAAGGTAAACGAGAGCAAATAATCATAAAAAACCCATATTTGCCCCGCGGTGGGGATGACGGAGTTTTTGAAGGTGGCAAATTTGATCTCGGTATTCATGAGCCGGGTGCAAATTTGATGTGCACCCCAGCGCTGGAGATGCCCTCAAAAGCGGAGCATCAACACTTCCCGTCTTCCAAGGCAATTTTCTTAACCCTGTGAACCTCTTTTTCCTGAATGCTCATTGGTCATGCTGAGTAGCGAGCAACAACTCAAAAATTTAGAAATTCACTTCATAAGAATCGGAGAGCTTATAAATCGCGGTACTATTTCGAAGGCTATTTTGTAACTTTTGTGCTTCCTCTGCTCAATTCGTTCTCTCATGTACCAGTTGTAAAAGACTTATTTTTCGCAATATTTTACATTTTTCTCCGTGTAATTCTGTTATGGGACCATCCATAAACCACCTGGACACTTTTTTGGGAATCTCAAACCCCCCCTCCCCCCTCGTGGACAATAATTGTCCTTACAAAAAAAAACTTTTTTGTATGGAGCATGGACAATCGCCTACCCAAAAAAGTTATTTTTCTAAAAGGTTTTTCAAAAAATCAGGAAACTGATCAGCTGATTAATTCTTGATTACCCGAGCTACCCGAGCTAGCGGAAGGTGATGGGATCGAGCGACGTGCTGGGTTTCCAATCCAGAGGTCGTGAGTTCAATTCTCGTACCGGGATGATGGAAATCAATTTGTATCGGTAATAGCTGTGATAGCATCTAAAATCTAAACATCAAAGTTACAAATCGGGACTTTCAGCATATCACGGGTAACGGCAACGTATGTTTTGAACTTGGCAACACTGATAAGTTTTGCTGGGCGTAAAGGGATACGTCAAACTCGTGTCTGTTAAGGTACGTCAAATTCACTTCGACCAGTCTCCCTATTTAGGATCTCTAAGCAAAATCTAAAGTTTTCATTGATTTTTTTTTCATTCATTTTTTTCTTTTTTCCAACTTTGACATGCTGCCGATGAAAAATGACGACTTTTTGGATCAATATGAATACAGAACATTATTGGTAGGACTCTTAATCACGATTTAAAGTAAAATGCGTGACAATTTGAACGCATTTTTCAATTTTTTTAGAGCTAAATATGATACATTTTATGAAAAAAATTGTTGCTGTGGCAAAAACCTAACGAAATCTGGGTGAGCCTTTTTTGGAACACACTAAACACACTAAACCCAGTCACAAAATATTTTAGCAGAGCTGGTTCTGGCAGAATCCTGCTAAAACGTGATGGCTGGGTGCTCTCAAACAGTTCTTCTTGTTTTCAAAATGTTGGAATGCGTTCAAATATTCAAAAACGTCAAAAAATCTAGGGAAATCTTCTTTTGCACATGCTTTTCGCCTTCTTATAAGGTTTTTCAACATTTTGTCTAAAAATACATTTAAAACAAAATCGAGAGGTTTGTTCTGTCGACCGCATCGACGCCATTTCCCTTCGCTCGCGAGTAGAGGGTGACGAGTGGGAATTCCCGGGAAAAATTTCCCGGGAAATTGACCATTTTTGGACCTCTCGATTCCCGGGAAATTCGGTCGAGACTCCCGGGAAATTTAAACTTATAAATATCGAAGCAAAATGATGTAAACTAATCAGAAAAACACATTTTAAAAATTCAAAATTGTTTAGAACATTGAATGTCCAATGTTTGATGTTCAAGTTCGAATAAACCAATGTTTCTCTAATCTTCTTATTCAGAAAGTGTAAATTTTCACTTGTCAAAAATTCCAATAACTATAATTTAGAGAAGCCATAAAAAGTGGACCCAAAAATTTACCTTAAAAATTATTTAGCAGTTACACCCCAAGTATGAAATCAAATGTTTTATTTTCAAATATTATTTTTTTCGAATTATTTGTAAAAGGGAAAAGCTTTTTCAAGTTAAGTTAATTTCCATATCTTCTCTTGAGCATAGCAATCCAATCTAGTTTTTTTGTGAACATTTGGGTTTTCCTGATAACTGTAAATATTTTTTCAATGAATATTTAATGTTGAACTAAAAAATTAAAAAAAAAATGAATTGTTGTTTTGAGTCGTTGTTTATCATATTGCAAAATTCCCGATAGTGGGAAATTATATATAAGCTATATTAGTTTTTTTTTTACAAAAATCTAATAACAAGTTTCACAATCACTCAGTGCGAATTAAGATTCGTAAATATTTTAAACTACAATTTTGAGTCTTGAAAAACTCAAGAAACGATTTTGTTTTTGCAGATTCAGAAAAAAATAATCAAAAGTTTTATATAGTTCCTCGAGTTCCTCAAAACAATGAGGCTGTTTAAATTAACGTTTCATAGAATTAGTATGAATTAACAGTAACTGAATTCATTTAAAAGAAACAAATGTATTACTTTTCATTTTAAATTTTTGACACTGTTGGCGTAGTAAAAAAACTCCCGGGTCCCGGGAATTCCCGGGAAATTGCCAATTTCAACTCTCGATTCCCGGGAAATTGAAAATCTCGAGAATCGTCACCCTCTACTCGCGATAATGCCGAAATTTGTATCACTTGAGTGAGCAAGGAAACTACAATACTTGTTCGGTAACTGGGCTGAGAAAACGTAGCCCAGTCACCGAATGCTGCTCACTAACTGGGCTGAACGAAAAATCACGAGGGGACCACAGATGCATAGTATTTTCCTGATGAAAAATAAAAATAAAAGTTACTGAAATTAATTTAAAATGCTTGGTTTTCATATTTCTTTAATTGTGACTTGAAATTAAATAAATGTATTAAAAAAAAATTTGTATCTGTTGAAAATGATTTCTGCATCCATTAACCCCTCGGTCATTTCGGTTTGTTTTGGTTTTTTGACGTTTGTCTGCTTTTTAACTGGGTTACGGCCCAGTTATCGAGCGCCCAATAAAAAAGCAGCCCAGTTACCGAACAACTACTGTATTTTAAAATTCCATGTCTGGGCCGAGAGCAAATTCAAATGGCATCTCGGGTGTCACGCTTTAGTGCCCAAAGTGCCTCAATATTCACATTTTTGAAGAAAAAAAACCTCTTAAAGGGTTAAATTCAATTTAAAAAAAGGTAAATTTTGTTTGTTTGCGTTGCTCAGATTTCAGTCAATCGATTTTTTTTTTTGTATTTTTTAATCCGACTGAAACTTTTTTAGTGCCTTCAGTATGCCCAAAGAAGCCATTTTGCATCATTATTTTGTCCATATAATTTACCATACAAATTTGGCAGCTGTCCATACAAAAATGATCTTTGAAAATTCAAAAATCTGTATCTTTTCAAGGAATTTTTTGGTCGATTTGGTGTCTTCGGCAAAGTTGTAGGTACACTAGCGTGTCCCAAAAAAACACGAAGTCGAGGAATTCAATGTGCTCAGTTCTCAAATGATAGAAAATCATGTTAGAAACAACTCTCTCATACATAAAAACTTTCGGAAAAATTGTTTACCACGTTCCCTGGGCATTTTTTTGAAAATAGTCAGTTTTTTCGACAATTTCACAAAATCTGCTTAGAAAAAATGGAAAATTTTAAAATTTCAAATAGCCTATACCATTAAATGATGGTCTGTGGTCCAATAAACAAGTTAATGTATCGATTTGGCCTTTTAAAACCTTGTTTTCACTTTCCCGGTAACTTTTATGTCGAAAATACGAGTTTTTGCTTTACTTTTTCAATCTTTTCCTCGGTATTGAACACAAAAATTTCCTCATATGTGAAAATACATGCATCTTGTAGGAAATTTTCCGCCGAAGATTTTCGTCTAAGCAACTTTGAAGTTTCATCAACTCTGAGCTGAGATATTCCAGTTTTTGTGAAGAAAGAATATTGAATATTTGAAAATGTTGATATTAATCATCATTGGCATACAATATTAAGGATAATTTAAGCCTAATTTGAAGTGCGGCTGTATCGCATCTGTTTTTAAACATGATTGGTTCATCCTTCAATACTAAGGGCCACCTGGTTTTGTTTTCTCATGGCACACTACGTGCTAAATCAATGAATTACTTTTAGCAAATAACTCATATTTAGAGCATTTTGCATTTAAACCAATCGATGCACGTTTGCTGTGTTTCCATGGATACAAATAAACAAATAACAAATATAAGGTTCAATTGTACGCATTTCCGTGATCTGAACCACAACGTAACGTTTACACTCTCTTCTTATAACTCCTGTTGATAAATCCGATGTTTAGGTAAATTAAAAATATCACTAATATTTGGAATTTATTCTATAGGGATCCATCCATTAATCACGTAGACATTTTTTTTAAATCTCAGCTCCCTCCCCTTCTCATGGTCAATTGTCCATAAAAAAAACTTTTTTGGATGGGGCGTGGACAATTGCCAACCCCGTACAATCGAACCATATATTTCGATGCCTCTGTGCTCTTGTACTAAGCTTACTGGTTTTCCTATCTAGATAGCATAAGAGAGCACAGATGCATCGATATGTTATTTGTTTATTTGTATCCATGGAAACACAGCAAACGTGCATCGATTGGTTTAAATGCAAAATGCTCTAAATATGAGTTATTTGCTAAAAGTAATTCATTGATTTAGCACGTAGTGTGCCATGAGAAAACAAAACCAGGTGGCCCTTAGTATTGAAGGATGAACCAATCATGTTTAAAAACAGATGCGATACAGCCGCACTTCAAATTAGGCTTAAATTATCCTTAATATTGTATGCCAATGATGATTAATATCAACATTTTCAAATATTCAATATTCTTTCTTCACAAAAACTGGAATATCTCAGCTCAGAGTTGATGAAACTTTAAAGTTGCTTAGACGAAAATCTTCGGCGGAAAATTTTCTACAAGATGCATGTATTCTCACATATGAGGAAATTTTTGTGTTCAATACCGAGGGAAAAGATTGAAAAAGTAAAGCAAAACTCGTATTTTTCGACATAAAAGCTACCGGAAAGTAAAAACAAGGTTTTAAAAGGCCAAATCGATACATTAACTTGTTTCTTGGACCACAGACCATCATTTAATGGTATAGGCTATTTGAAATTTTAAAATTTTCAATTTTTTCTAAGTAGATTTTGTGAAATTGTCGAAAAACTGACTTTTTCAAAAAATGCCCAGGGAACGTGGTAAACGATTTTTCCGGAAGTTTTCATGTATGAGAGAGTTGTTTCTAACATGATTTTCTATCATTTGAGAACTGAGCACATTGAATTCCTCGACTTCGTGTTTTTTTGGGACACGCTAAGGTACACAGCTAAAAAAGTAGTAATCCAGCTGCGTGTAAAAGGCCTGGGTGTAAAATAAATATTGCATTATTTTATGCAATGTTATGTAATTTTACACACTGAAATGTGTAGTCCGTCACTATGGGAAACCTACTCGACCGAAATGTCAAGCTCATATATGTGTTTATCCATACAACTTTTCATCGGTCTGATGGCCGAGTGGGCTAAGGCGCCAGTGCTTACTGTTGGTGCTGGGTTTGAATCCCGTCGGTTGCAACTTTTTTTTGTGTTTCATAATTTTCATCATAATTTTCATAATTGAAAGACGCAACTTTTGGTACCCTAACATGTATAGGTCATCGCTGAAATTTTCAAGTTATCGCAGTTTTAGTGAAAAAAGTTGATTTTTACCCTTTTTCGTCATTTTTCAGTTTTTGCGCGCGGCGCGTCGAAAACCCCAGTTTTTATGTTCAAAAAATCATATCTCCGAAACGTGTTAATGGATATTCCCAATTTTTTTATATGTTATGTAAAATATTACAAGGAATCAGGGAAAAATATTTTCAGACATAGGCTCTTTGGTCCCGAAACCTTGAAATCGGCAAATGAAATTTTCATAGGACCTTTTCAAATATTCAGCTAGTTTTTTTGGACCTCAACATATTTTTCCTTAAAAACCCAACTTATAACCTTTCTTTCGAATTGTGGCGCTCCAAAATTGGTTCAGCCGTTTCGGAGATATGATTTTTTGAAAAATGTGGTTTTTGCGAAAATCGACGAAAAACGCAATTTTTTGGATCACCCTATTTCGGATAGGACCACCCAAATCGCTAAACAAAAAAATACGGGTCTAATTATTTGGGCCAAAGAACCCCCACTCCAAATTTGAGCCAAATCGGAGCAGTTTTGATATGGAGACTTCCTGTTTGACGTGGAATGGCTGTACTACTATTGCTAATACTTGAAACTAACTATAGTCTGGCAGATGCATTTGAAACATATATAAAATCGTTTCTTGATTCGGTTGTGAATTCGCCCCTGCTCTCGTGCACTGAAAAGGTGTCACTCCGCCACAACAACAACAACAACAACAACGCAAGTGTCGCCCGAGATTCGCGCGCGAAAAATCTCACTCGCGTGTGCGAGTTGCGATCAATAAAAATTATAAAACAAATACTGTCCATAAATTGGCACCAATCAGCCACCAGCAGCAGAAATAAATATAAAGCAATAACCTTTGGTGGCACCTTTCGCACTTGTACTAGAAAACAAAGTTGGCGATGGCGACAAAATCACAACTCCTGCGTGCAATTATAGCTGACGCACGCAAGCACGCATTTACGCACCCCGCGCGTTCCATGAATGACAGAACAGGGCGCGCTCTGTCAATGCGTAGATTTGTCTCAATTCATCGATTCCCAACTTCATTCAGAAATCTCACCGGTTATGTAGAAGGAATTATTTCGGGCGTCAGATGGTGACAATAGACAAAACGGTTTCTATTCATGTCGGTCGGCTCAATTGATTTGCCGTGGCCATCAATTGACTCAATAGCAGCAGCGCTTCTTCTTTGCAGCTGGAACTGGAAAAGAGTTTCTCCATTGCTCGATAGATTACAGCCAATCAATGTAAAAGGGAGAGGGCAGGCTGACCACAAATTGTGCGACAGTCCTGGTGATAGATATATTTGGAGCAATTTCGTCTTTACATAATATGTTCGAGGGGGTACATCCAATTGTCCCCTGATTACATTAGTTAGTTCATGGAATTGAGAGTCAACAGAATGATTTCTGGAGACATGTATAATTTTATGCGATTATTCAATGCCTCCTCCATAGCGTTGCAGCTCGGTAGGCATCGCAAACAAACATCGTTTGATTTCATTCAAATTCGGTCGACATCCCTTAAATTTGGAATTAGAAATTGTCATCTTTTCAATCACGTCTCCACAGCACTGACTTTTTCCTGCTGCTATGCAGAACCACTCCGCTCATCAGTTGACAATTTGCATTCCAAGCTTGTTGTGCAAATAAAGCCACTGTTTGTCCTTGTTCAGCCACAGTTATTCGTCTAATTACTGGCCTGCAAGCCACTCTGCCAAACCACGTCGGCCTGATGCGGAACTGCAAAGTTGCAAATTGCCAAAAATTAAAACATTTCTCAGAAGCTCCAAAACTCGACGAGTCTCTCCCGGACCGGGCGGGAGGGAGCATTGACCTCGCCAAGTTCCAAGGCCCAAATTTGAGTCCCCGCACCGAATGTTTGGTCTAGACGTTTAGTTTTCCAAATTTATTTCAATTTTATGCCGACTGTCCCCCCCCCCACAGTCAGTCAGTGTAGCCCTCGTGATAAGAAATCGGTCGGTGCCGCCGGTCTGTCGAGATTCAATCAACCGGTCAATTGATCCAATTGAACCAGCCATCGTGTGGTGAAAAAAAAACCGTTGGCAAGAATTCGTGTCGAGGGCTTGTGTGCAAAATAATTGCTCAAGTAGTTGTCGGGAATATTGTTGATTTTGATTTTGGGACATTCCTGTGCATCACATGTTAAAACCTTCAAACAGACAATTCTGAGTTAATACAAATCATACTTTCGCACACACAGACACCCTAAACAACAATGCAATCAACAATCCGTCGTTTCCTCTCTCAAAATGTGGTTCCTTATACCATTCATTTTAACAAAAACCGTCAAACTATGAGCAAAACTAAGTTGGCGATACCGTGGAGAATTTTCCTTATCCCCTTTAAAAAACGATCGTCACATTGCTGGCTCATCGTTGTTGTTGCATGCAATCCAAAAATTGCATGCAAATGTGGGAGTAGCGAACAGCACTAATTCTCCATACAAACTTTCGGAGAAAACCCATTTGGACGGGTCTAAATATTTTTGGAAAATTCAAACCCGGGCAGACGGTAATAGCAAAATTAATAATATTTTAATAACAAATCCTGTTAAAATAACAAAAAGTGTTATTATTTTATCCTGAACTTCAACTTCAATAAGAAAAAATAATAACAGTTTTGACCAATTTCGCCAGGGTCATTATTTTGACCATGAAATGGGGTCCTTATGCTAAAATTATTCTAAAAAGTTGAAATTTTGATAGCTGATTTTTTTTAGTTATTTGATATACCCCCTAAGGGACTTTACGAAAATTGGCTAGAACTATCGAGAAATTAAAAAGAGAGATGTTAACCGGCAACATGGAGTAAAACTTTTCGCAACTGTCATGGTAAACTTCACAGAAGCTTGACAGAAAGTTTAGCTCCATGTTGCACTTTTGATTTCTCGATGGAATAATTTTAGCCATGGTCCCTTATGAATTGTATCGAGAAATTGAAAAGAGAGATGTGAGCCGGTAACATGGAGTGAAACTTTCCCAGCTTAAGGTTGGTATGCTGATCGGAAGGAACGCAAAACTCCATATAAAAAAACGCCCAAGAAACGGTCAAGGAAAGGGTCACGAAATTTTTTTTCTTAAGCGGTACGCAGCTGAAAAGTAACAGAAACGGAAAGATTGCGTTTGACGTTTCTTTCGCGCGGTGCTTATTTGCAATATGTATTAGCTTACGCAGACGACATTTCCGTCATACTGGTGGAAGAGTCGAAGCTGGCAGACATCAAGCAGGCGTTTGAGGACTTCGGCTTGTGTTCGGGAGCAATGCTGAACTTGGAGAAAACCGTAGCGGTGAACGTGGGAATACAACGAGGAACTGCAACGGGAGCTGTTTGGCCGACTGTTGCTGACTCTGTAAAGATCCTGGGAGTGATATACTTCAACTCCTTGAAACGGACCATCGACGAAAATTGGAGCGAACTTATTAGGAAGACTTCCTTCCTCATGTGGCTTTTCAAGCCACGTGTCCTTACCATTCACCAGAAGGTGACTCTGCTAAACGTCTTCGTAACTTCCAAATTGTGGTATTTGTCATCGGTGCTTAGTATGCCAAACGCTGCGGTAGCTAGAATGACTTCTCAGATGGGGCGGTTTATCTGGGGAAGGTATTCATTCAGAGTACCCATGGATCAACTGGCATTGCCAGTAGCCGATGGTGGACTCAACCTGCACACGCCCAGAGTGAAGAGTAAAGCTCTTCTCATCAATCGCTTCATTCGTGATACGGAGGTAACTCCTTTCGCTTTGTCGTTTACGAGTCAACTCGAAAATCCACCTAATCTTAGTGGAATCCCAGCGATGTACCCATGTTTGAAGGCGATTGCTCGTGAGCTGGCTTATGTACCACACAGCCTGGCGACGAACCCGACTGCTACGGAGTTGCACGATTTCTACCGGAAAACGCTGAGTAAACCAAAGGTCATGGCGGAACGCCTGGCCACTTCGTGGAGACTCGTTTGGCACAACATCCGGTGTAAAAGATTCACATCGGCAGAGAGGTCTACGTACTACCTGTTAGTCAACCACAAGATCTCGCATGCAGCGCTGCTGTTCCGGCAGAACAGACAGGACAGTGAAATGTGTCAACACTGTCCCAATGTAGTTGAAGACCTGAAGCATAAATTTACCAACTGCAGTCGAGTGAAACATCTGTGGGAGTACCTTCAGCCGAAGTTGGAGGCGATTTTGGATAGAAGGGTTAGGTTTGAGATGTTTTTAGTGCCAGAACTTACTCATAGCAGTACAAGGAGAAAACACAAGGCTCTTAAGCTTTTATTGTTTATATAAATTACATTCTAGAGCCAGATTGTCATCTCACAATAGAAACACTCGAGATTGAACTAAACATGATTGAACAGTGAAAAACCTAACTATGTAAAACAAATCAGAACTAAATAAACGATTTTACAAAAAAAAAATATGTTTTGACGAAAAAATCAAAGAATTGCCATTTTCTTTTTTGAATGCGACAAACGTTTAAATAATTTTGTATTGGATATAATAATATTTAAAATTCCCGCCGAATCTCAAAATGCAGAATATTGAAATTTAAAGGACAGATTTAGTTTTTTGGTCGAAATGGAGTAGAAAAAAGAAGTTGTCTTTATGGTGTCGGCCATCGTGTTACCAACTATTTATTGCTAGTATCAACCAGCTACCTCTGGATTACGAGTCCCCTGCGCTGTCCGATTGATCCACACTCGCGGGACCAAAATGAAGTAAATCAGAGTGAAATTAAACTTGACAATAATCATACAAATGTCTATGTTCTTACTGAAAATACAATAATAATCTGAAATTTTGAAATCCAACCTAACAACAAATTCAAAAATATAAAAAATCAAACATTTCAGAAATTTCAAATAACTTTTTTCAAATAATAAAGAAAATTTCAACAAAAATATCAAATTTGAAATGAATAATAATAATTTTAATATAAAAGTTTTTATAAATTCACTGCCGTTCTACGCATAATTGTCCCATGTTATATTTGGACGATTCTGACTTTTTATCATTTTTAAGCTTAATTTTACGTATATTTTCAGAAAACACATAAAATCTGGTACTATGTTCAGAAAATCATTGAAAACAACACCAAGTCTGTTTGTCCCATCGTTGAACTTCTACGCATAATTGTCCCACCAACTATTTTCTATCACGAAATCATGAGTTTTAAGAAGCATTTTATCTTGTGTACCTGTTTAACTGTAAGAGGATTACAAATCAGGGTGATTAAATATTAACCGGGGTGATTAGGGACATATAGGGCGAATAGGGACCCACGGGACAATTATGCGTAGAAACACAGAAATCGATCGAAAAATTTAAATCGTGTTTTTCTCAGTTGCCCTTTTTTGAACATGGGACAATTTCCAAATTTCCTGACTTCCGTATTTCCAAATTTACTAATTTCCTTAACTTCCTAACTTCCTAATTTCCTAGTTTCCTAATTTCCTAACTTCCTAATTTCCTTACGTCCTAATTTGATAACTTACTAACTTCTTAACTTCCTAATTTCCTAGTTTCCTGATATCCTAATTTCCCAATTTTCTAACTTCCTAACTTCCTCACTTCCTAATATCCTAATTTCCTTATTTAATTTCCTAACTTCCTTACTTCCTAATTTCCTAGTTTCCTAATTTCAAAATTTTCTTATTTCCTGATTTCTTATTTTCCTTGTTTCCTCATTTCATAATTTCCTTATTTCCTAATTTTCTTTATTTTACTAATTTGCTAATATCATAATTTCAAAATTTCCTAATTCCCTGATTTCCTATTTTTTTAATTTTCGTATTTCATGATTACATTTTTTTTAATTATAGTTTTTCTTGTTTAAGAATTTCCAATTTTCTGTTTTTTTTTTAAGAAATGTTCAATTATCTTAATTTTGTTTATAATTGTTGTTAAAAGATTTTGAATAAACATTTATAATCTATTTAATTTTAACTTTTGAATATTTTTAATCTTTTTTTTTTTCCTCGAAACAACCTCAAGCGCGCACACCGTCAATCGCGCTCATACCGAACTGTCAACTTTTCTTGGGGGGGTCACGAAAAGAACACGCAACATTTCTTGACCGCGTTCCTTCCGATCAGCATACCGTACTTTACATGGAAAACTTCACCGAAGCTTGACAGAAAATTTAACTCCATGTTGCACTTTTAATTTCTCGATATTTGTGCATCGAAAAAGTAGGGGAAATTCTCGTATCTTTGGCAGGTTAATCACTCGCACCTAATTCCATCCAATTTGCTGATTTTCACTATTTAAACAACTAAATTTGTAAAACTTTTGATATAAACTTCCTTGCTCACTTCTTATTGAGCTATTTATCACTCGATTTCAGTTGAAAACGCTTTTAATTAGCTTTAATTGAATGTCAAAGTTCTTACCTGCCAACATTAGAGGCACGCTGGAATTAGATGCTGTTCCCCTAGTTATAGCTCACCCTTATCGAGAAATTAAAAAGAGAGATGTGAGCCACTCAGTCGACAGCCAACGACAAGTTAAGACGTGTTTTGCTCGTGTTGTCATCTCGCGCGCTTGGAAGTTTATGACAGATGGAGGTGGAGGAATCCTCCGAGGAGGAAGATTTTCGTCCCGTCCGCGGGAATCGGAAGCGGAAGAAGTCCAGCGAGGTCACTGGAATCGGCATCGAAGGAGAAAAAGTTGAGAAGACCCTGCTCAACAACAACAAGTTCAGCCCGCTAGCGGATAACAAAAACACAGAGGCGACTCGTCCACCTGTTCAACCTGTTCATTGAACAGGTAGCCGATTTCAAGCGGATATTTTTTTTATTTAAGTACCGCGGTGCTTTTTCAACCAGCAACATACAATTACAATTTTTGTTTGAATATACGTTAACAAAAATCGACACCCTATGTTCAGCAGCGCTGTATGGACCAACAAAGCATTGGCCCGCCACCCTTTACTCTTTACCCAAATCTTTACATCTCTTTACAACCCACCAATACTAAAGCGAGCCAGCCAGGCCACGCGCAAATGCTCGTCGCGTTCACACCGACCCTCTGAACGTCGGGGAAAAAATCTCCATACGGAAAAAAATCAACACATGTAAAGAGCTTCCTATTCATATGCAGCGGCATTATCGATGTGTTGGTAAATCTGGTTCAATCTGAGAGCGTGAACTGACAGCATTTTTGGGAGAGAGCGAAATGCCACCCCCAGGCCCCAGCTGACTTAGCTCGCTCAGCTCTGCAGGGAGCTGCTTGCAAAAGGTAAACAAGCCAGCGCGTTGACAGCACGTTGAGAGCATGAATAAATGAGAGAGCGCGAGAGCACCACAGATACTGCTCTATATTTGGCGCACTTTTAGGCATCAGGCTGTTTTGCGCATTTGGCTTGTTTTAAAACTGGAATGTTCAACTGCGCACGTTGAACCTCTTCGATCTTCTTGGTTACTAGTGGATTCTTGCTCTACTGGAAAGTGATGTAATGTTAAGTTTAGATAGTGTCATTGATAGATTGAATTGAAACAATTGAAACAAAAAAGTACTGTGTTTTTTCCAGACTCGGGACATATGAGAAAAAATATGACAGTAGATTCAACCATGATCGTTATTTTATTTTAAGAATGGTTGTATTTAAAGCGGATGCAGTCCTAAAAAGTTTAAGATTTGATGCCATTAAATGCTCCAAAAACGACTGTGTTTATTCAAACTGTTGGTCCGGTTCACTCTAGTTGAATATATTATTATCATATATTGTAGCATGAATTTGATCTGAAAACTTTTTTTTCACTGATGCTAAAAACAAATATTTTCATTATCTCGGATTCATGTCAATATAGTTTTGTTTTTAACATCAGAAGCTCTTCTTCTTATTCAGAAATTAAATTCCAAAACCATGAGGACAATTCAATTCTCTAAAAATTTGACAAAGGATCAAAAGCGATACGACCTGGTTCTAAAAAGTATAAAGTAAAATGTCAATTTAATTTTAAAATAGTAACCAAGTTAGCTCAATATTAGTTGGGCCTAAAAAAGCCCAACAAACAGTTTTCCTTTGTGAAGGATGTGGTATTTTTCTGAACATCCTGATGAATAGTTTTTAAATTTATTACAATATTCAATAACTTCTCTTGAATTTCGATAAGGATGGCAGAGCGATTGCTCTTATTTTCCACATTCGCCACGCTAATGATTAAGTCTTAAAAATACATTTTAACGAGATAAAAAGGTCTTAATCATAAGTGTAATTAATTATGTGCATAAACAGAAAACTATAATAGTATAAAAATAGAAAAAGGTAAAAATAAAAGCCATTGGAAAGAAAAAAGCTTCAAAAACTTTTTTTAACATTAAGATTCAAAAATTTACTACGATCTATAATCAATATTTATTTAAAACAACATTGTAACCGGGTCGACTTCAAGCACGAAGTCAAATCATCCAAAAGAGTTGAACCAGCCTCCGGCTGAAAAACTCTATAATAAAGAATAATAAAAAATAACATTGAACAGGTACTTCATTCGGGCACGAGTCGCCTCTGCAAAAACAACAACAATGCCAGCCCAGCAGGAGGAGGAGATGCGGTTCCAGCACCCGGCCAGTCGGCAAGTAAAAAAAGCAACCACCTTTGGTGGTGAAGAACACCACGGATTTTTACAAGCTCGTGGCGATAGTGGAAAGTTTTAAACTTGGGTTTAAACCGATTTACAAACTAACCCGATTTGGAACCAAGGTGACCTGCTTCTCTGTCAAAGATTTTGACAAGTTGCAAGAGCTACTCAAGAAGAAGAAAGTGGAATTCTACACCCACGATCGGCGGAGCGAACGAAATCATCGGGTGGTTCTTCGTGGTTTTCCTGATGAATTGAAACCGGACGAGGTCAAGTACCTTCTGAAGAGGGATCTCAAGCTGGACGCGCTGGAGGTGCATATCATCAAGCGGAAGGAAAAGTCCACCGTGGACGAAACTCCGTACATTGTGGTCTTCCCCAAGGGATACACCAATCTGAAGAAGCTCTGCAATGAAAGTTGTGGCAAGCACTATCATCCGGTGGGAGGCCTACCGGAACAAGCGGCCGAACGTGACCCAGTGCAGGAACTGCTTGCAGCTGGGTCATGGAACCAGGAACTGTCACCTGAAAGGGAGGTGCAACAACTGTGGGGGTCCCCACAAGACGGACGAGTGCAAAGTCCAAGAAGCCGAGCCGAAGCGGTGTGCCAACTGCTCTGGAGCCCACGAAGCCACGGACCGCAGCTGCCCTAAGCGTGCGGACTTCATCCGGAGGCGCCAGCATGCGTCGAAACCGAAACCGCCGGCAAGGAAGGCGGAGAAGCAGAGTCCAGCAGTTCCGGCGTTCACGCCGGCGGAGTTCCCTCCGTTGCCGGGTGCAGTCCCGGACGGAAAATCGAAGAATCGCCCTCGCCCGCAGGAAGAAGCCAAGGAAGCAGTGGCTCCCGAGACGGTGGAGCCACGAAAGAGGAAGCCGGGGAGGTGCTCTACAGTTCTGCTGAGCTGTGAGGCATTTTCTCTGAGTACATCGGCAGATTCAAAACCTGCAAGACCCGCATGGACCAAGTAACCCTCGTCAGTTACATGATCTCCAAGTATGGACTGTAATGAGTTTTTTTTTTAATTTTTTTTTTATATTTTGATTGTAAACTGATCCTCGGTCCTAACCTGGTCGTAGCACCTTAAAGGACCTAATAAAAATAAGTTATGAATAAAAAAAAAGAGATGTGAGCCGGTAACATGGAGTTAAACTTTCGCAACTGTCATGGTAAACTTCACAGAAGCTTGACAGAAAGTTCAACTCCACGTTGCACTTTTAATTGCTCGATAGTCAGTCTAAACCAATTGTAAAGCCCAAAACCAAGGGTGGCCGATAATGGACGATAATTCATTTCTAAAATCTTTCTAAAAACGATTATTTCAACCATATCGTGTTAATTTTGTTATGCATTCACTAAGAATATATTTTTTGAAAATGCTTCAAAGTATAAATATTGTACGATCAGTACCTAACTGGACTCGGTCGTTGGAAACGACCGACGAAATAGGCGGCGGGCCAGATGCGGGCATAAAAATGTCAGAACCTCTCCCCCCCTCACTTCGTCTCACCATCCAGCTGCAGCTTTGTTGACAAACATCATGGCGACATCGAGCCTGAATTTGGGTTGATCATGTGGTTAAAAATGAAAGTTTTTTCAATAAAAATAATATTTTTCCGACTGAATAAAAATTTTGCGAGCATGTTCGAACAATTATTCCTGATGTTGGAAAAGTGATTTAAAACCAAAATTTTAATCCATATTTTTTTGTAAATTGAACTTTTTCACTCCAATTGGGAACCCCTAGTTCTATCCACGACCGTTTCCAATAACCGTGAGAAGATGCCATTAAATTCAGTTACCAGCTAAATCCACAATATTTACTCAAAATTAATCACAAAATATCTTATTTTTTTCGAAAATACTCAAATTTTCAAAATATGCAACATAAGGCTTTCTAGTCAGAAATTTACCAACACATTCAAAGTATGTTTACATGACAGCTGGACGTTTGTTTGCATCAGGTTTCCTATCTCTTTCTAGCAAAAGTTTTTTGTCAGGCTGGTTTTTTTGACTGACTGCCCGATATGTCAGCCAACATACTTCGCAGGGCTGTGACAGCTACAGCTCGATCATTGTTTGCATCAGGACACTGTGACGAGGAGTTCGTCATTTTTGAGTTAAATTATATTTTTTTCACTGGGCCTAGAAAGCCTTATACACTCAACCCCCGGTGGTTGGTCACATTTTCGTTTGACACTTTTTTAGTTTGTACCCCGTTGGTTGGTCAAAGTCAAACTAAAAAGTGACGAACTGTCACTTTTTACACGGCGCTCACGCACACTATCAAAACAAACGTTTGGTAGTTTATGTGAACTCCGTGTAAAAGGGGTGTCAAACTAAAACGTGACCCCGTTCGTTTGACAACAGTTGGTGTCAAACCATCGGGGTTTGAGTGTAGGTATCAAACGAAGCAAAATTTTATACCGTCAACATGGGTGAGATTGGGTCATACAAAAATGTTGAAATTTGTATGGCCCAATTTCACCACCCAGACCCAATGTCACCCCTGATGACGGTATGTTTTTTTTTCACTTTATTAAAGTACTTTTGTAAAACACTCAAATTTTCACAAAGTACTGCAAAATACCGTATTTATTTGCCATATGGGCGAAGCGAAATGTTGCATGCTTCATAAAAACATTCAAGTTGTGTATGCTTCATACACAACTTTGCGTCTCATCCACATTGCAAATTAAAAAAAATGTTCGAAAAAAATAAAGTGAAAAAGCATAAATAAATCATTTCGTTTGATATTGTGGATTCAGCTCGTAGCTGGATTTTTTGGCATCTTCTAGCGGTCATTGGAAACGGTCGTGGATAGACCTAAGGGCTCCCAGTTGGAGTGAAAAAATTATTTTTTTTTTTTTTTGGGAGGGTGGTCCAGCCGCACATCGTTGATGTTGAAATCTCTAAACTGGGCCCTCGTCCTGTCACGTCCGTCAGTAGTCTTGTCGTACATTACAACTAGAATCAGATCTGCCAATGAATTAGTACACTTCGACCAAATAATAAATGAATAAATGCACAGTTGAGTGTTATTCATAAGTCCAAAATGTTCAATTATTCCTTAAAGTCCAAATATTCATTTGCTAACTATTTTGGATTGAAAATCTAAACTTTAATCTAAAATCCTCTAAACTTAATGTTCAAAAGTAAACGTTCCTTTAACTGTTGTAGTACTACTTCTATCAAGGGCAGCGAATGACCGCGCAGGTTAAAGCTGCCGAAAATAAATAAATAAACAACAACTTCTATCAAAAACAATAAAAAAAATTATGAACTGATATACAAATAGGATAGAAATCGCGATTTGAAAAAGAGATGACCATTTACGTCAAAAGATCCGTAGTTCCTCGATTCGCAACAATGGTCGATACAACCATAATCCGAAAACCGTTAGTTCAACAGATCAACGAATTTTGTCCGATATCATTACATTATTGATTGATCGAGACTCTATGGACAATTTGACATAAAAGAATGCCTAGTATTCTACATCAATCAAAGTTTATTGACAGCATTACTCCTACTTAACAATTGCAACTAACTTTAACATCAAATAGATTTGGAAAGGATACAGTTTTATTTTAAATGCTAATGCTAAGCAACAACACAATTACAGTCGACTCTCTGGCTGTCGATCTTCTCGATATCAATAATTCTCCATCTATCGATGAATTCTTCAGTCCCTTCAATCTGCATACTTCAATTATCTTCATTCCTCGATATTTTCCCTTGCTTGAAGGATCTCTTCCTCGACGGTCCCTTTAGTCCCATAAGTTTGTTTTTGTTTGATGGACGTTGCCATGATTCTCTCCCATAGCTGGGTATCAAGAAAAAATATTTTCAATCGAGTCTTCATTTTGCATCGTTCTGTAATCTGATGATTCTCTTCCTCGACGGTCCCTTGGATATTGACAACCAGAGAGTCGACTGTATACTATCCTGAAGTCCCAACCTAAAACCCACATTGTGATAGTGAAAAAGTCACAGAAGCAGCGGTGTCTTGTGCAATTGTGATATTTTCACTATCGGAGAACTACCTAGTTCACGAAGACAGCTTATCGGTCGACGCTTAAGCCCTGGGGCTGCGGCAAAGCGAGTTCTCGTAGCATGAAGTGGTGTCCATAGTGCTTATAAAAAAGTATGTATACCCAAATTTTAACTAATGCACTAGGATCAAATCATGCCCCTTGACTTTACAAGGCCCAGGGAGTTGGAGTGAAAAAATTCAATTTGTAGAAAAATTATGGATTATTTTTTTGCTTTTTTATCACTTCTCCGACATCAGGAATAATTGTTTGAACATGCTCGCAATTTTTTTATTCGGTCAGAAAAATATTATTTTTCTTGAAAAAACTTTCATTTTTAATCACATGGCTCGATGCCGCCATCATGCGACCACGTGCTCCGTTTGTTTGTCAACAAAGCTGCAGCTGGATGGTGAGACGAAGTGAGGAGGGAAGAGATTTTGACATTTTTATGCCCGCATCTGGCCCGCCGCCTATTTCGTCGGTCGTTGAGTCGCCGGTCGTTTCCAGCAACCGAGTCCAGCTAGGTACTGATCGTACAAAATGCAGACTGCAAATTTTGAAAATTTTAGTATGTTCAAAAAAAATATGGTATTTTGTGAAAATTGTTTTATTTTACAAAAAAAAAAACTTATGTAAAGTGAAAAAGCATACAAAATTTTGATTCGTCCGATATCCATGCAAATTATGAAAATTTGAGTCCTTTCGAACAAATATTTGTGATTTGTAAAAAAAAAGTATTTTGAAAAAAGCTCTTTTAATAATAGCAAACTAAATTTCCGGTTGTTGACAACCATATCGCATTTAAAAAAAATAGTATTTTCGAAAAATACAGTATTTTGTAAAAATTTTAGTTTTTAACAAAAAAAAAACAAAAAAATCTTTTCGTTTGATTTGGTATTTTGCAAATTATAAAAATTTGATTCAATTTTGAAAAAATGTGGTGTTTTGTAAACAATTTTGAGCACAGTCCAGACTCGATTATCCGAAGGCCTCGGAAAAAAAACACTTCGGATAATCGAATCACGACAAAAAATGGTTTTTTCGTTGTCTTGTTTTTGATAATTATGCCTGAACATGACCCCAAACATGCTGTAAAGTGAGTTAGAATTTTTAAATCCAAGATGGCGGCCAAAATGGTGGGGTTGAAATACTGAAAAAACGTATTTGTTAGGTTAAAAGGCAATCAACAGCTCAAATTTGACACAGAACTCGAATTTAGAAAATAAAAAAAAACGAATAATAAATGTTTTTGTTCATGATTCGATAATCCGATGTCCCATACAAACCTTCGGAATGTCGAAGCTTCGGATAATCGTGTCTGGACTGTATATATTTTACTTTGAGACTTACGACATTTTCAAAAAGTATATTCTTAGTGAAAGCATCGAAAATTTAACATGATATGGTTAATTTCTTCATGTAAACTAATGTCAAAAACATAAACAATGACTTTTAAATCCCGCCGTTTGACATGCATGATTTTTGAAACCCGCCAATCAAATCGCAGCACACTGGGGGTTGCTGGGGAAAATTCTGAAACGTCCTTGTCATAACATTTCTGTTTTCGATTTTAGAAAGATTTAAAAAAATAATTATCGTCCATTATCGGCGATAAGATTATCGAAATAACGATAACGACTGACGTTTACTACCTACCGCGAAGCATTTGATCGATCAAAGTCAAAGTTTTATTATGTAAAAAAATGCTGATATCCGAAACAAAAATCCTAAGCGGCTTATGTTATTTTATCATTCGAATAACAAATAGAAAATCAAACATTATCTTACTTTTTTCCTAATCCATAGAATAAAAACCCCAACATCAACTTGTACAAGAGCCAAAATTTAATTATTTACACTCCAGCATTCTGGTATCGGTCCGGTAAGGCCTATCAGTAACGACAAAAGGTGCTAAAGTTCACACATCGCTTGTACCGCGGAATCATATCTCAAGGATAAAATCATTAAAGTACTGTTCGGTGCATACAAGTAATGTGAAGATGCCGTCAGCAGGGAGTGGTAACCACAGTTTCTTTATTCAACCTACTTTTATGCTTCTGCAAAAGCTTGAACTTTTCTTTGTTTAGCATTGCCATATTGGAACAATTCGATATACACTGATCCAGGATTGCCACGCGAGTCGGCAATGCATGGTTCTTATCTTGAGGCATTAGTCAAGCTTGCGATATCACTGAATTGTTACCCACACATGGCACTTGAGCATCAATTTAGCTGATAACGTAAAAATAGCTTCCACGATTCTAATCTATCCGATTGCGAGGACAATCGGCCAGAGTCCCGTTAAATAATTTCGCAATAGGCTATTAATATGAAGATAAACACAACACTCACCAACGCGACCCTTTTCCGCGCTCCACGGCATGTTCATCAACACCGTCATGAAGCAGCAAACCCCGATAAAGCAGAGGAAAATCCGGTTCCGGGTGCAGTTGTTTCCCCCCGTCGACGGAAGGCTCCGCCGGTGCTGCTCGTAGCCCACTTTGGGTTTGCTCTTCCGGTACGATTCGTCAATCAGCGAGTGGTACTCGTCCGCGTCCGTTTCGTTGCTGGTCGAGCTGATGCTCCGGTCGTCCGCTTCCGGATCCTGCAGCCGCCGGTAGACCGGCAGTTCCGCCAGGTTGCCGCCGGCGGTGTACATGCTGCGACGATGGGGAGAAGAAAATTGGATGTTTGTTAAAGCGTTTTGAGAGGAAAACTTTTCAAGGACGTTTGGAAAATTATCAATATTTTTTGTCCTTTACTTACGTTTTGCAATTTGTTTAACTTTTTGGAAGAACTGTTTCAGCAAAAAGCCAACCCCTTTTTCCTAGACAACAACATTTTACAATCTTCCCAACTTCTAGTTCAATCAACCAAACAAAATCATTTATTTATAAGGAGAATTTTCACTTTTTAAATCGACGCAAAACACTGTTCTTCCTCTCTTCACTAAAATCTTCCTTCCCAAACAACTCCCACCACCAAATCCGGAAGCACTCCCAGATTATCTATCCCACCGGGAACCCGCTTTTCCACCCGTGGCCACCACCGGAACGGAACGATTGAAACCCACACACCGCGGGTTCCGATTTTCTCGCGATTTCCGTCAGGTCGGGAAAATTTTTCCGTCGTTCTGATGGTTCTCGTTCTTCTGGTCGTGCCGCAATCTTCGGTTGACGTTTTCCGCGACGCGCACGCACCAAAACAAAAGCGCGAGAAATGTCAACGGGTGCGGCAAACATCTCGCGGTAAGCGATGGGAATCACGGCTGACATCTTTTTCCCTAGGGGAGACTTGAAATTCTGTGGTAAAAATCAGTAAAAATTCAAATAAAAATCAAACCATCCACATTAACGGACCTACTGCAAATTTTCAGCTCGAACCTAGGAGTCCAAACGCGTGAATGAGGAGAGCAACCAGAGCTCTTTCTACTCCAGGGTTCGAACTGGCGACCTTTGAATTGCGTGTCCAACCGCCGCCAGCGATTCCACCGGAGCAGGCTAGGTTTGGTGTGTTCTTTTTCCAACGGGGGAGACAACTCCTAACGATTGGAATGAATCAACGGCCTAGCAACAACCAAGGCCGAGACCGACGTTTTACTTCCCCATCCGATGGAAGGCTGGAACAGATGGGAATTGAACCTATGAACAACCCGGGGTTTTTTTTGCAGGGATAGTTTTTTTTTTAGAAATAGGGCCGGTATGCTCTTCGAAAGAAAGGGGGTCAAGAAACAGCTTTACGAACGGCAGGACAAAAGAGAGGGAACGATTTCTTGGGGCTTTTCTTCACCCTCCCTGGCTTGCTTTCGCTACCGCTGCTGCCCATGTGAAATTTTTCTTGACCGGTTTCTTCCGAAGTGCATACCTTACAATAGCAAGAAAATGTTGGAACTCTAGTTGGAACTAGGTTTGGAACGAGATTTGGGACATCCCCTTTCATTTGCGGGGTGAACGAAAATCTTTCCTCGGGAAAAAATAAAGTTATCACCGTTTGAATTTTTCGAACATTTTTCCTATCCAGATTTTTAGCGAAGATGGTGTTCGAATGGTGAACGCCCGAAATGTCAAAATCGCGCAGTAGCACCAACATTAGAAAAAAAATATGGCTGTCATGCCATGGCACACTTGTTCCGTAATGTTGACATTTCGGGCGTTCACCATTCGAACGCCATCTTCGCTTAAGAGCGAGTTTTTCACCAATGTGTAACAGGTCGTATCGAGGTGCTCCGATTTGGATGAAACTTTCAGCGTTTGTTTGTCTATACATGAGATGAACTCATGCCAAATATGAGCCCTCTACGACAAAGGGAAGTGGGGTAAAACGGGCTTTGAAGTTTGAGGTCCAAAAAACCTAAAAAATCTTAAAATTGCTCGCATTTCCGTAAAACTTCATCAACTCCAACTCTCTTAGATGCATTCGAAAGGTCTTTTGAAGCACTTCAAAATGTGCCATAGACATCCAGGATTGGTTCGTTTTTTTCTCTTAGCTTTTGCAAATTACTGTCAAAAATGGATTTTTTTAAAACCTTAATATCTTTTTGCAACAGCCTCCAACACCCATACTCCCGCAGGTCAAAAGATAGGTAATTACATGGACTATAAGCCTACGGTGTTAACTTTTTGGCCAATCGCAGTTTTTCTCATAGTTTTTCGATTTTTCTAGAACAAACATTTTACAACGTTAGTTTTTGCCCTGTAGGCCAAGAAGACGGCACTTTTAGGTCTCAATTTTGTCATATTCGGAATCCTCGGACAATTTCACGTAAGTTAGTAGTATTGGAGTTGTAAATTTGATTAAGAAAATAATTAAATAAAACATTTTTGAAAAAAGAAATAGATCTTATTTACCCTGTGATCAATACGTCAAATGCTGTATCAAGTAGGCAAAAACCTGTTTTACCCCTAATCCAACAAATTGTTAAAAAATATTCTAATTCATTCTAAATGGCAATTTTTCTAATAAAATTTACAACTCCAATACTACTAACTTACGTGAAATTGTCCGAGGATTCCGAATATGACAAAATTGAGAACAAAAAGTGCCGCTATGGCGGCCTACAGGGCAAAAACTAACGTTGTAAAATGTTTGTTCTGAGCAGTTCTCTAGGATTTCGGTCATTAGATTTTTTTTGTATTTTTTAATCCGACTGAAACTTTTTTGGTGTCTTCGGTTTGCCCAAAGAAGCCATTTTGCATCATTAGTTTGTTCATATAATTTTCTATACAAATTTGGCAGCTGTCCATACAAAAATGATGTGTGAAAATTCAAAAATCTGTATCTTTTGAAGGAATTTTTGATCGATTTGGTGTCTTCGGCAAAGTAGGTATGGATACAGACTACACTGAAAAAATGTACACTGTGTGATTTTTATTTAACTTTTTATCACTAAAACTTGATTTGCAAAACACTATTTTTAATTTTTTTATTTGATATGTTTTAGAGGACATAAAATGCCAACTTTTCAGAAATTTCAGGTTGTGCAAAATTTGACCGAGTTATGAATTTTATCAATACTGATTTTTCAAAAATCGAAAATTGGTCGCAAAATTTTGAACTTTATTTTTCGATGTAAATTTGCAATCGTATTTTAGTAAAATTTTGATAGTACCGTTTTCAGTAGCCATTTTAGGTAACTTTTGAAAATAATCGCAGTTTTCATTTTTAAATAAGTGCACATGTTTGCACACTTTGGAAAAATATTTTGAAAAGCTGAGAAAATTCTCTATATACTTTGGGACTTTGTTGCGATTGCTGAAATGCAAATTGATGTTTTTCAAGTTCACCCAAACAACCCTCCATTTTTTATTATCGATATCTCAGGAAGTAATGGTCCGATTTTCAATGTTAATATATGAAACATTTGTGAAATTTTCCGATCTTTTCGAAAATAATATTTTCAAAATTTTTAAACCGAGACTAACATTTGTAAAAGGCGTAATATTGAATGTTTGGCCCTTTTGAAATGTTAGTCTTGATTTGAAAATTTTGAAAATATTGTTTTCGAAAAGATCGGAAAATTTCACAAATGTTTCATATTTCAACATTGAAAATCGGACCATTACTTGCTGAGATATCGACATTGAAAAATGGTGGGTTGTTAGGGTGAGACTTAGAAAACATCAATTTTCCTGTTTTTAAACCTTTGCATTGCAATATCTTAGCAACTAAAGGTCGTATCAACAAAGTCCCAAGAAGAAAAATATAGAGAATTTTCTCAGTTTTTCAAAAATATTTTTTTCAAAAGTGTGCAAACATGTGCACTTATTTTAAAAAATTAAAAACTGCGATTATTTTCAAAAAAGTTACTCAAAAATGGCTATAACTTGAAAACGGTGCACTTTATCAAAATTTTACCAAAATACTTTTTGATTGCAAATTTGATTTTACATCGAAAAATAAAGTTCAAAATTTTTTGCGACCAATTTTTCGATTTTTTGAAAAAATCAGTATTGATTAAAAAATTCATAACTCGGTCAAAGATTTTTTGCACAACCTGGAAATTTCTGAAAAGTTGGCATTTTATATCCTCTAAAACATATCAAAAAATAAAAAAAATTAAAAATAGTGTTTTTTTGCAAATCAAGTTTTAGTGATAAAAAGTTAAATAAAAAAATCACCAAATTTTTTTTACAGTGTATCATTTTTTTCAGTGTAGTCCGTATCCATACCTACAACTTTGCCGAAGACACCAAATCGATCAAAAAATTCCTTCAAAAGATACAGATTTTTGAATTTTCATACATCATTTTTGTATGGACAGCTGCCAAATTTGTATGGAAAATTTTATGGACAAACTAATGATGCAAAATGGCTTCTTTGGGCATACCGAAGGCACCAAAAAAGTTTCAGTCGGATTAAAAAATACAAAAATTAAAATTGAAGAAAAAAGACCGATTTCGTAGAGAATTGCTCTTCTAGAAAAATCGAAAAACTATGAGAAAAACTGCGATTGGCCAAAAAGTTAACACCGTAGGCTTATAGTCCATGTAATTACCTATCTTTTGACCTACGGGAGTATGGGTGTTGGAGGCTGTTGCAAAAAGATATTAAGGTTTTAAAAAAATCCATTTTTGACAGTAATTTGCAAAAGCTAAGAGAAAAAGTCGAACCAATCCTGGATGTCTATGGCACATTTTGAAGTGCTTCAAAAGACCTTTCGAATGCATCTAAGAGAGTTAGAATTGATGAAGTTTTACGGAAATGCGAGCAATTTTAAGATTTTTTAGGTTTTTTGGACCTCAAACTTCAAAGCCCGTTTTACCCCCCTTCCCTTTGTCGTAGAGGGCTCATATTTGGCATGAGTTCATCTCATGTATAGACAAACAAACGCTGAAAGTTTCATCCAAATCGGAACACCTTGATACGACCTCTAGAACAAACCGAGCAATATTTACAAATACTGCCTCTTAAAAACCTCGATGGTACAAAATTTTGCCAATTTCAATTTGGTATTGTCCACGTAGGCAAACAAATGATTCTTATGTAAAATGTATGAGAAAATAGCAGGTAAAGTTTTAAATAGCTCAAAATGCACAAAACATTGATTCTAATCAAAAATCTGTTGACGTCGTTGAATTTCACGTCCAATTTCGAGTTTTGTTGCAGGTACCATTTTCTATATCCGAGATATGGTCGTCTGCAAACAGATGTTTTTTTTGAAAATTTGTTGAAAATGGCAAAACTTTGGGGCGGCGCCAAAAAAGAAGGTATGGTCCAATTTTGCTGAAATCTTGAATTTTTGCTTTTTTGGAACAGAAATTTAGAAATGGAAAATTAACCTCGCGGTCATTCTTGACAGAAAAGCTCCTAATTCAGCCATCCCTCATATTCGGAACAGTTTACAGATCGGCCAATGTTCAAAAAATCATAGTACACTCAACCCCCGGTGGTTGGTCACTTTTTCGTTTGACACTTTTTTAGCTTGTACCCCGTTGGTTGGTCAAAGTCAAATCACAGACATCAGACAATCTGTGTTCAAATTAAAAAGTGACGAACTGTCACTTTTTACACAGCGCTCACGCACACTATCAAAACAAACGTTTGGTAGTGTGTGTGAACTCCGTGTAAAAGGGGTGTCAAACTAAAACGTGACCCCGTTCGTTTGACAACAGTTGGTGTCAAACCATCGGGGTTTGAGTGTAAATCAATGATTGAACTTAATGATTCGCTTTTACCTTCATTTGAAAGCTTTTCTTGCGATCTTTCGAATGCTGTATCGAACAACTGCAAATTTTATCTTTTATATCAAGTTTTTGAAGAAAAACTTTGACCCTTGCAATCCACAAATTCGGAACACTGTTTTCTTACGGATGTAAACAAACTTAGGTTCTCTCCATGAGTACATATTTTTTACAAAATAATGACTTCAGGCACTAACACCAACGAAACTCATGCTTAGTTATGTTTTATGAATGGTCTGATAACTTTTTTTGTAAAAATATCAGTGAAAATCAGGTGTTCCACAATTGTGGGAGGCACAATAACATTCCACAATTATGAAACAGGCAATTTGGAGGCAGCGTTTTGCTGCTCTGGATAAAATAGTCTTGAAAAGAGGTTTTTTATTCAAAAAGTACTACTTTTACCCGTGAAATAGCAAGAGAATGTCCAAATGAAGGTCCTAAAAACAGTAGGGTCGACAAAAAAGCTGCATTTGGCATATTATTGACAAATTACCACAACAGTGTTCCGAATTTGTGGGTGTTCCGAATATGTGGGATGACTGTACTTGACAGCTTGTTCCAAGCGGAACAATGGTTGATCCAGCGCGGTTTAGTTATGGCCTATCTACAATCACTTAGCTTAGAAAATTTCACTTAGCTTAGGAATTTGAATCAATGGAAATGAATCTGAGTTTCTACAATGGAAAAGTAATCAAATTAGAAACTGACGTTTGGTTTGGAAAATTTCAAAATCTACGGTAAGTTGACGTTTCCATATCAAAGGTAAACAAACAACTGCATAGCAACGTATATCAGCCCAGCAAGTGTTCTAAGTTCTAAGTTGATTGTGGATGACGAACGTAAGTTGCAGACTTTCCTAAGTAACTACTTTACTTAGATGTTCTAAACTAAGTGATTGTAGATAGGCCATTACCCTCCAACTTCCCAACCTCCAGATATTTTAAACAGATCTTTACCCTCCACCCTCCAAGTTTCCAAGCAACTTTTTCAAAAAGGCGTATGCTTTATTTGATCTATTATACATACTACTTCTTGAAAAGATACTCCTGGCCAAAAAATATATTCGAGAGCTCTCCGAAGAATTCACTAGATCAATTGTAGAAAAATCTCTTGCAACAACACCACCACCAACCGCCCTGTTCCGCTATCGATGGCTAAGTTATGTTTCAAGCAGCACCACTACCCACACTAATAATGTTACATCAGCGATGGATAAATTAAAGTTTTTAATCAATGGGCTTTTGGGAGCGATTTAGATTAATAATTTGCATAATTTACCGTTTTTACTTTCAAACAAACAATTAATTAACAGATTAATCACATTTCGCTTTTCAACTAATGAATCATTCCTTTCTAAGATTTTTATTCATTTCAATCATTTTGAGCATTTCAATATTTTAAAGTATGTTAAGTTGATTTTAAATATTACGAGTAATTTTTATATTTAAGGTATTTCAGGTATAAGAGTGTATCAAGTTTTTGAAGGTTTTTAAAGATTTCACGTAATTCAAGTTTTTTGCAGTTTTCATGGATTTTAAGTATAATAAGTATTTCCAGCATTTCAAGTATTATAAGTACCGCAATCAGGGATGAGATTGGTTCATACAAAAATGCAGAAATTTGTATGACCCAATCTCACCCCCTCACGGTGCATCAAGTATTTCAAGGGTTTAAAGAATTTCAAGTATTAATTTTTTTCTAAGCACTTCAAGTAAATCAAGTTTTCAAGTATTTCTTGTACACAATCATTTCAACATTTGTAACTATTTCATGGATTTCAAGTATTTCAAATTGATTTTTAATATTTGTAGTATTTCAAGTGTTTCAAGTAGTTGAAGTAAATATTTCAAGTATCTTTTTCATTTATTTTAATTTCATAAAGAATTTAAAATATTTCCTGTACTTCAAGTATTTTGTGTTTTTCAAGCATTTCAAGTAATACAAATAAGTCATGTATTTCAAGTAATTCAGTTAATGTTAATATTTTAATTTTTCTATAATTTCAATTCATTTTTTTAGATTTAATCGTCTCTTACTAAGTTTAATCATGAAATATCTTTATAAACGTTTCAGGAGTGATTGAAAATCATTTTTTTAGAGGATTTAATAAATTTTCAGTTATATGTTTTTTTGGTTTTAAACATGTATGTAACCCTCGATGTACACATCCAAATTTAAAATATTTCTAGTATTTCAAGTATTTCACGTGATTCTAATATATTAAGTTTTTAAAGTTATTCATTTTCAAGTGATTCCAGTTTTAAAAATATTTGGAGTCTATCAAATATTTTAATCATCTTAACACTATTTTAATTTTCAAGCACTTCAATTATGTTCATGTTTTTTATCAATTTTTTTTAAGAATTTCAATAATTTAAGATTTTTAAGGTATTTCATGTACCAAGTACATGAAATACTTTAATTATTTGAACAAAAATTTGACAAAAATACCAGTTTTTTAAGTGTTTCTAAATAAATAAAATATCTGATTTAAATTAATTTCCTTTTTTGAATAAAATTTAAAAAACCGAATGTTATTATTATAAAAGCATCATATTTTAAGGAGTTTATGTAAACCGGAAAGTGATAATAATGATTGAAACTCATCTGAATATACAAAAGAAATCTTGGAACAATAGAAATTTGTCGATGTTTTCGATTCTTCAAACACTTTAATAACATAAAACAGTTAACAGTTTAAAATTTAAAAAAATGTTCTTATTAAGTGAAAATCATTCTAAAACTCGAATAAAATGGTACTTGAAATACATAAACTATTTATTGTACTTTCAATATTTACAATATTTTCAAAGATTACTTGAACAGTTGAAATATTTTTGTAATTTGGAATACATGATAAAATATTTAAACACGAAGTATTTGACGTGTCAACAATTCTTAAAATACTTTAACAACAATTAAAACATTCGAAATCACTAACATATTTTTAAAACACTGAAACACGTAAAAAATTCAAGCTTCATATGATCAAAATACTCGACAAACCTAAAATGCTCAATATAATAAAAAAAAAACAAAGCAGAAAGACTTTAAATAATAGAAACTTGAAAATTTTATATACTTGGAATCTTTGAAATAATTGAAATAAATGAAAAATAAAAGTAATCGAAAAATGTTATATCATTTTGAAATACTTAAAGTCCTTGAAAATAATGAAATGTTTGAATGACTTAAACAACTTGAATTAATTACATGAATCACATGAATTACTTAAAGTAATAGAAATACTTCAAGGTCTTGAAAAAACAAAATAATCGAATTAATTCAAAAAACAAAATACTCGAATTAATTGAATAACTTGAAATACATTTAATATTGGAAAAACTTGAAATTCCTGAAAAACACGAAAACACGAAGTTTTTCAATTGCAAGAAATTTGAAGTATTTGAATTACTAGAAATGTTTGATACTTGTTTTACTTCTATAGTTTTTAAAGGTCCAATTACCAAAATTTTGCTGTGTTTTTGAATACTACCAACTAAATGCGGTTCCAGAAACACCAAAAAACAAAAAAACAACAAAAATGTGTTTACTAGACTTGAAAAAACCCCAGACTTGAAGTACTTGAAAATCTTCATATACTTAAAACACTCGAAATACTCGAAATACTTAAAATACTACAAGTTTTTGAAATATCTATGTCAATCTGAAATACTATTGATTCTAGAAACACTTTCGGTTCTCGCAATACTTTAAATCCATGAAATCCTACTTCGAAAACTTGGAAAAATTTAAAAACTTAAAGTACTTATGAGACTTAAAACCCAATACTCCAAAACTTGAAATGCTTGATGTACCGTCATCAGGGGTGACATTGGGTCAGACAAAAATTTCGAAATTTGTATGATGCAATCTCACTCCCAGACCCAATGTCACCCCTGATGACGGTACTTATAACACTCTTGAAATATTTAAAATCGATTTGAAATATTTAAAGAATTTGAAAACATGAAGTATTTGAAATACTTAAAACATATTTATTTACTTCTATTGTTTCTTTAAAGGTCCAATTTGCTACCTCTGACTCAATGCGGTTTCAGATACACCAAAAATACAAAATTTTGTTCATTTGACTGTAAAAACTCCAAACATGAAGTACTTGAAATCCTTCAAGTTCATGAAATCCTTGAAATTCTTCAAATACATGAAAATTGCTTGAAACACTCAAAATACATAAAAGACCGAATTCTTGAAATATTTAAGATCAGTTTAGAATACTTCAAATCATAGAAATTGAAATACATGAAATACTTGAAATACTTCAAAACTCGAAATTTATTAAATACATGAAATCCTTGAAATATCTGAAAACATGAAGTATATACAAGTATATACAAGAAGTATTTAGTTTTTTTGAAGGTCCATACCAATATTTTGCCTGTGTTTTTGAATACCGCTAACTCATTGAGGTTCCAGAAACACTAAAAAACAATAACAACAAAAAACTAAATTTTGCTTACAGAACTTGAAAAAAAACCCCAGACCCCTTCAAGTACTTAAAACACTTCAGATACTTGAAACTTGCTTAAACACTCCAAATACTACGAAATATTAAATTACTACAAATTCTTGAAATATCTAAGATCTATCTGAAATACTATACATTCTTGAAATACATTCAGTTCTCGCAATACTTTAAATCCTCAAAATTATACAAACACTTGATATACTTGAATACCTACTTCGAAAACTTGGAAAAAATGAAATACTTCAATTACTTATAATGAAAACTTGAAATACTTGAAATTCTTGAAATGTTTGATGTACTTATAAAAATCTAAATTCTTAAAATATTTAAAATCAATTTGAAATATTTAAAGGAATTTAAAATAATTGAAAAAATATATTATAAGTAATTAAATAACTTGAATTGCATGAAATACTAAGATACTAGTATACGAAGTATTTAATAAACATGAATTAATAGAAACATTTGATATTTTTATTTACTTCTATTGTTTTTATAAAGGTCCAATTTTGATTTTTTGGCTTCAGAGTGTTTTTAACGCAATGTGGTTTCAGAAACACAAAAAAAAAACTAAATTTTGTTCATTGGACTTAAAAAAACTCCAAACATGAATCTTGTTTGAAACACTCAAAATACATAAAAAAAACTACAAATTCTTGAAATATTTAAGATCAATCAATAAATACATGAAATACTTTGAAAACTTGAAATACTTGCAATACTTAAAATCCACAAAATACTTTGCATACTTGAAGCTCTTGAAACAAATGGTGTTATTATTACACTTTAAATCCTTGAAATAATTAAAATCAATTTGAAATAATTGAAACAATTAAAAAAATAGAGTATTTGAATTATTTACAAAACTAAAACTAATTGGATAAACAATATTTGAATAACTTGTAATACATGATATACATACAATATTTGAAATACTTGAAACACTTTAAATCCTTGAAAACTTTAAAAAACTTGATACACTCGTATACCTGAAATACCTTAAATATAAAAATTACTCGTAATATTTAAAATCAACTTAACATACTTCAAACTATTGAAATGATTAAAATGATTGAAATGAATAAAAATCTTAGAAAGGAATGATTCATTAGTTGAAAAGCGAAATGTGATTAATCTGTTAATTAATTGTTTGTTTGAAAGTAAAAACGGTAAATTATGCAAATTATTAATCTAAATCGCTCCCAAAAGCCCATTGATTAAAAACTTTAATTTATCCATCGCTGATGTAACATTACTAGTGTGGGTATTGGTGCTGCTTGAAACATAACTTAGCCATCGATAGCGGAACAGGGCGGTTGGTGGTGGTGTTGTTGCAAGAGATTTTTCTACAATTGATCGAGTGAATTCTTCGGAGAGCTCTCGAATATATTTTGTGGCCAGGAGTATCTTTTCAAGAAGTAGTATGTATAATAGATCAAATAAAGCATACGCCTTTTTGAAAAAAGTTGCTTGGAAACTTGGAGGGTGGAGGGTAAAGATCCGTTTAAAATATCTGGAAGGTGGGTAGTTGGAGGGTAACTAAACCGCGCTTGGATGATCCATCGAAAAAATGTTGTCTTGTCAAAAAAAAATTTTTGCGTTAAAATGAAAAAAAGTTATCAGAAATGGTTTTTAATCGTGTTTTTTACCGTTGTACACTCGGTTGTACATAAAAAATTGACATAGGGCTTTAATACCCAACTGACAAGAAATTTTTTTTTCAATGGATCAACTATGACCCTTTTGGAACGAACTTTTCTGTCAATAAGGGCCACGAAGGTATTTTTTTTATTTGATTTAAAAATCCATTTTAAATCCTTTGCGGTCATACAAAGGGTTATTGTAATCAGAAAAGTAAGCCTTATCGTTGTGGACAATAATATTACAAATATAAGCTTAATTTCAGGACCCAATATAGAAATTTAGACATTATTGTGAAAGCAGACAAAAATCAAAATACGAACGCAACCTGTCAAAGCTGTTGCGCCACAGGCTGATGTACACGCTAACGATAAACCACTACATTTTTGTTCGGCGCAACAGATTTTTTCGCGCAACAGAAGTGTTGCGCACTTCGGTTTGGTGGTGCGCGGATAATATTCGACGGCAACATTTCAAAAGGCATCATGTACATTTTGACACTTTCTGGGTTATTGCATATTCTGAAAGTACTACACTCAACCCCCGGTGGTTGGTCACTTTTTCGTTCGACACTTTTTTAGTTTGTACCCCGTTGGTTGGTCAAAGTCAAACTAAAAAGTGACGAACTGTCACTTTTCACACGGCGCTCACGCACACTATCAAAACAAACGTATGATAGTGTGTGTGAACTCCGTGTAAAAGGGGTGTCAAACTAAAAAGTGACCCCGTTCGTTTGACAACAGTTGGTGTCAAACCATCGGGGTTTGAGTGTACTAATAAACCACCTCTTCACCAAAAATGTGCAAAAGTTACTTCAGTAAAATCAAAATACAAATCTGGAGTTTTTTTTAAAAGGTCCTATAAACCAAATTTCCAGTTTTTGCTTTTTGAGTGTTTTTGAAACCACCTTGAGTCAGGGGTATTAAAAAACACCCAAAAGGCAAAAACTGAAAATTTGGTTTATTGGACCTTTTTTTTAAAAAAAAAAAACTCCAGAAATGTGCAAAATATTAAAAAAATAAAATAACAAAATTCAAAAATTTGGCTTTCTAAAAATGAAAAAATCGAAAAAGAAAAGTAAAAAATGCAAAAAAATATGTTTTGAATTTCTACATTCAAAAAGCAAACTTTCAAAAATTCTAACATTCTAAATTAAAAAAAAAAATCAAAAAAAATCTGAAATACAAAAAATCAAAACAAATGGATACAATTGAAAAACTTTAAGACACAAAATTAAAAAAAAAAATAAAAGAAATAAAAATAAAGAAAAAAAAATCATTATCAGGAATTTGTTTCTAACTCAAAATATGAGTTCGAAAATTTCAGAATTTCTGGTGGCATTTAAGAATTTAACAATATTTTTTTAAATAATTTAAGAGTGGAAGAATAAAAAATTAAAAAAAAATAAGAATTTTAGACAATTTTAGATTTTTAGAATTTAAAAATATAGGCATTTCAGAATTTAAAAATTCAGGAATTAAAAAAAATAGGAACGAATTTTTGTGCTTAAGGTTTTTTTTAATTGGAAATTTGGTCATTTTTTAAATTAGAAATGAGGAATTTAAGAAACAAAGAAATCAAGAATTTGAGAATTAAATGATGTACATTTTTTTACATTTTGAAATTAAATTTAGAAAACCAAACTAAATAAAAAAGAAAAGTGTAAAGTCTGCAAATCAAAATGAAAATTCACGCAAATAGGGACTGAAGAATAAAACATAAAGTTCAAGTATATAATAAAATATTGACAAAATATAAGTTTATAACAAAAAAAAAAAACACAAAAATGTGAAGTTTAACTGTAACATAGTTTTATACTTTTTTGGTAAAACAAGCGGTAAAAGTCTATCAAGTTGAATTAAAAAAGTAAATATTTTTTTTTCAAAACCCACCAAAAAAATTAACAAAGAAAACATTAAAATATACAAAAAGCGAGGTGGTAAATGTAAGTTAATGAAATGACAAAAACTGAAAGAAAGACGAATCAAATTCTTTCAAGAATCAACAGCGCCTAAATTCCACTAATCGAACAGAACTTTATTTAAAACTACCAAACACACTCCTCTTACAATGTCCTTCTTAAACGGATTTCTGCACCACTGCCGCCGACGATCCCGCATCGGTCGCACCAACACTGTCCACCGACACCTTGTCCGGACTTTCCTGTTCCGCCCCAGCCATCGCCGCGCCCATATCCAACCCGTCGTCCTCGTCATCGTCGTCCCCATCCCGCTGGTTCTGCTTGGCGTACACGCCCGGATAGTTGCCCATGCAGTCCTGCATCGTTTTGAACGCGTCGTAACAGTCCGAGCCCTTTGGAGCCGCTTCACTGTTTGGGTTAAAAAAACGGATTTTCAGTTGAGATTCTTTGAAAATTTTAAATTTTACCTGTAATGAAAGCAGGAAAATGCCTCCCGGAACTCGACCCCGCACGGTCCGGTCGCCATCCCGCCCAGGCAGGGACAGTTCCAGTTGATGTCACCGTTGTCCAGGATGAGTCCGGGCTGCGGTTCCGACTCGGGCAGCTGCACCGTGCTGGGAGTGGCGTGATCTTCCGCCGTGGCGAAGATCACCTTGTCCTTGCCGAAGGCTTTGCAGAGTGACATTTTTTTTCAGAATTCCAGGTGGGTTTCCAGGAGGCCGAGGAGGAGTGGTCCCGCCTTGTGCACCACGAAGCTGGCCGGGATGTCCTGGAAGGAACCGGTTAGGGCGATTGCCGAGCGGAGTTTGACGTAGAAGCTGGCGGGGACTCGGATCAGGGCGCGCGCTCGACGGGCGTCGAATTTGAGCAGGTCGACCGTGGTTTGGCCGCCGATTTCGCCGAAGATGCGGGAGAGGGATTGCTCGAGGGCACTCTTGAAGAAGACGGCCAGAAGTTGTTCCGGTTCCGAGGCAAGTTTGCTGGAAGGGGAACGGGGGAGGGAAAACGTGTTTCATAATCGAGATGTTTTAGGGCGGTTGTTTACCTACAGTGAAACGTCCAGATAGTAGAAATTACTCATAATACATTGCGGGAGCACAAATGAGCTGAAATCTTATCAACTGTTAAAGAATATTGACAAATTACCAGAGAAATCGCTTTTCAAAAATAAAACTTTGGTTTCCACAGAATTTCATCAACTTGCAAAGTTCGGCGTGTTGTTCTGTCAAACCTCGCCAGAGATGCGAGCCGACATTACAGTAGAAGCTCACTTGACATTTCCCCCTACTCCAACAAGCAAAAACCATCAAATCTGGCAGCCCTGCCTGTCAAAGTTCCTTCTTTCACCGAGCCCAGCAGCCACGTTCGGCAAATTTTCCCCGTGTCGCGTTCGAAATCCGTGCAAAAAGTCCAGGAAATCCGCATCGAAACGCCCGGAATCCGGTCCCAATGAGTGAGACCATCGCCTGCACGCCGGAGTCGGTCGTGTTCGACGCGCCCCAGCTCCAGTTCAACGAGGAGGGATGGGGTCAGTAAGCAAAAATTGCGGTCTTCTTTTGCGTGTTATTCTTCCCGGCCGAATTTGTGTTGAGTTGTAACTTTTCTCTTTAACTTTGCAGGTCCGTGCGAGCTGCCGGACGCGTTCCGGGACATCCCGTACCAGCCGTTCAGCAAGAGTGACCGCCTCGGCAAGATCTCCGACTGGACCGGCACGGCCCAGACCGATAAGAAGTATTCGAGTGAGTATCGGGAGAGATTTGCTTGGAAGAAGCGGATTCTAACCTCAATGTTTGAAGGCGTTGACGTGGGACTACGCTTTGCTTCAATTTTGATCAGAAGATTTAACAAAAAAATAACGATTTTCTCCCCTTCAAATAGATAAGTACAACTCCCAGTTTGGCGGTGGCAGCCAGTATGCGTACTACCACGAGGAGGACGAGACGACATTCCACCTGGTGGACAGCGCCCGGGTGCAGAAGCCGCCGCACCAGCGTGGCCGCTTCCGGGGCAACATGCGCGGAAACCGGGGCCGCGGCCGTGGCAATCGCGGTGGCGTCCAGGGCGGTGGCATGACCAACCTCTCGAAGAACGCCAACAAGGGCCGCGATCAACGGCGCGGAACGACCCGCAAGTGGGGCAACCGTATGCCGCCACCGAAGATCCGGGACGCGTCCGTGGCCGTCCGACCGGACTGGGTTACCATCGAGGAGATGGACTTCCCGCGGCTGTCGAAGCTGTCGTTGCCCAGCGTGAAGGAGGGCGAGGACATTTCCACCTGCGGAACGCTCGAGTACTACGACAAGGTGTACGATCGCGTCAACGTGAAGAACGAGAAGCCGCTGCAGCGTGTGGACCGTATCTTCCACACCGTGACCACCACCGACGACCCGATCATCCGCCAGCTGTCCAAGACGCACGGCAATGTTTACGCCACGGACTCGATCCTGGCCACGATCATGTGCTGCACCCGGTCCAACTACTCGTGGGACATCGTCATCGAGAAGATCGGCGACAAGCTGTTCATGGACAAGCGCGACAACACGGAGTTTGACCTGCTGACGGTCAACGAAACCGCCATCGAACCCCCGCAAGAGGACGGAAATTCGCTCAACTCACCGCGCAATCTGGCCATCGAAGCGACCTTCATCAACCACAACTTTAGCCAGCAGGTGCTGAAGAGTGGCGAGAAGGAGACCAAGTTCAAGTTCGAAGACGCCAACCCCTTCATCGGAGACGACGAAGACGGCGAGGTCGCCAGTGTTGCCTATCGCTACCGCAAGTGGGACTTGAACAACGGAATCGTCCTGGTCGCCCGTTGCGAACACGACGCCGTCCTCCTAACCCCGCAAGGCGACACCCAATTCCTCACCATTAAAGCCCTCAACGAGTGGGACTCGAAGGTCGCCAACGGAGTCGAGTGGCGCCAGAAGCTGGACACGCAGCGCGGTGCCGTCCTCGCCAACGAACTGCGCAACAACTCGTGCAAGCTGGCCAAGTGGACCGTCCAAGCGCTGCTCGCCGGCTCCGATCAGATCAAGTTCGGATACGTCTCGCGTGCCCACGTCCGCGACTCGTCCCGGCACGTCATCCTCGGCACCCAGCAGTTCAAGCCGCACGAGTTCGCCAACCAGATCAATCTGAGCATGGACAACGCCTGGGGCATCCTGCGCTGCATCATCGACATCTGCATGAAGCAAAAGGACGGCAAGTACCTCATCATGAAGGACCCTAACAAGCCGATGATCCGCCTGTACGACATCCCGGACCACACGTTCGAGAGCGACGGCGAGGAGGAAGAGGGCGATGACGAAACGTCCGCCTTCCAGCCGTACTCGTACACGGCCAAGCCGGCGGCCACTGCCGCTGCACCTGCAGCGGTTCCAACTCCGGTTGCAGCAGCGGCCGCCCCGGCGGCTGCTCCGGCCACCGCCGCGGCTGCCGTCGCAGCGACTCCCGCTGAAGAAGCACCCAAGACAACCACTCCAACTAGCGCTGCCGCGGCAGTGGCACAGAAGTAAACACATTTTATCTTGAACGTCTTGAAAAACCTCCCAGCAGCAGCAGTTATATAAACACTTTATAATATTCTAACAATTGTAACACATACACACACATTATTGATTGTAAACAGGTAGTGGAAGCGAGAAGAGAAGAGGAAAGTTTCGTCAGTGCGAATGGAAAAGAATAAAGTTTTTCCGGTGGTTTGGTCGCTGCGGTGGCGAGCCCCCGGAAGGACACCAAACGTTGGGGGGTTTTAGTGGAAGATCCGAAATGTCCCTGCTGGAGATATCACACACGTTCGATAACCAAATTGTTTCTTTGCAGTTGAAGATGGGTCAAGTCCTACTAGTTGAAATCGACGAGTCTGCCAATTACGAGCCAAGCGAGCACGGTGAGACACTCTTTTTGTTAGAAAGCAGATACTACAAAGATCCTAGAATTTTACCGGTGAGGAGAGTACGGATGTACCATCTTAACGACAAACGCCACGTACTGTTTCATGTAATTACAATTCCGTCAAGCTCAGACTGGTTCCAGTGTTGCAATGACGATAGACGCCTGAACACAATCAGCCAAGGCCCCTGTAACCAGCTTTCACCCGCTCGCATCCGGCACATAAGTTCCACAACGTCCAACGATCCTTAAACGTACACACACCGTTGAATGTTCCAAATTTTGAGTTTTCCATTGCCACTTGGAACCTGCATTCACAATGACGAACAGATGAAAAGGCAGAATGTAGGTACTACAAAGATCTCAGAAATCTACCGGTGAGAACACAAGTCTTTGGAGGCGTGGAACAGGGACAACCCCTCGGCTCTTCCGGGGTGCCTGGGAAAGATCAAGAAGAACCCACGGGAAGTCCGGGAGACTCGGGGCCCCCCTAACCACAAGTCTTTGGAGGAGTGGAATAGGGAACACCCCCGGATTACCGGTGGAAGAGGACGCAAAAAGGGGGTTTAACCCCCTGTTCCCTGGGAAGAAGCAAGGAGACGGCCCAGCGTTGAAGGTGCAGCTACGACAACAAGCGGCGATTACCTCAATCGGCAACTTCTACGGAGATCAATACGGACATCGAGCACAACGGACCGAACATCACCACAAAACACAATCGTGTTTTTTAGGCCTAGAATAACGAATTTTATTTAATTTTTACCAACGGGAGCGATTGACCCATAGGGTTAAAGTTCCCCCAATAAAATCAACAACAACAACCGGTGAAAAGGGTTGCGTATGTACCATCTAAAAGACAAACGCTACGTACTGTTTCATGTACCCAGTCACGAAATATTCTAGCAGAGCTGGTTCTGCCAGAATCCTGCTAGAACGGTGGAACATTTTTGCTAGAATGCTGTAAGAATATCCAGCTCTGTGAGAACTCTGCTAGAATCTTGCTAGAACGTCGTGACTGGGTAATTCCAATTTGTCACATGTGTTATCTGACAAACTTGATACACTCAACCCCCGATGGTTGGTCACTTTTTCGTTTGACACTTTTTTAGTTTGTACCCCGTTGGTTGGTCAAAGTCAAACTAAAAAGTGACGAACTGTCACTTTTTACACAGCGCTCACGCACACTATCACAACAATCGTTTGGTAGTGTGTGTGAACTCCGTGTAAAAAGGGTGTCAAACTAAAAAGTGACCCCGTTCGTTTGACAACAGTTGGTGTCAAACCATCGGGGTTTGAGTGTATTTACCGTTTAAAAAAATCACGTGGGACCATGGGCAGCCATTGAGCGGGAGTGAATTAAGGAGCATACGACATACGTATACACCGGTCTGGTTTATTTGAAATACAGCATTGAAGATGCTATGCCCTGAGTTTTTTTTTTAAGAACCAGACTACCAACATGGAAACTAGTCTCCACGCTTGAAAGGCCGTTTTTGTCTAAGGTACTTGACATTGCCGTCCGTGTTCGAGAAGTGCTTATTTTGCTTGAAAATAACCTGCATTTTGAAAACATTTTAATACAGGTCATCTTGGTTGGTTCATGTCATAATGAGAACAACAATCTTCAAAGTATTTTAAAGCAAACTCATTTAATAACAGAAACTACATATAACTACAAGCATAAACTTAACATTACACCCCCTTCACCTTGAGCACCGCTTCACATCGCGCACAAACGTGACCGTGCCCAGAAACTCCAAACCTTCGACACCGCGCACAGAGTCGCAAATCCTTCCGGGAGATCTGAACCCCAACCTCGCTGCCCCTTTGAGCGCAATCGAACCAACTTGAAGCAGCTCGCACAGCTCTGAACTACAGTTTGGCTCCTCCAGCGTCGGATGAAGCCGCTTCAGCAGGTCTAACGCTACCTTCGGAACGGTGGCCTCCACGGCCAGCAACCACGTGTTGACGTCCAGCTGGGACTGCTGATAGACGGCGCGCTTCAGCTCGAGTGCCTGCTCGATGATGGCTGCCGTCGACGCGTCTTCCGGCAGAGCTGGTCGATTCCATTGTTGGCAGGATTTGAAGAACGGGTCGGAGCCTCGGTACGACCAGCATTCCTCAACCAGGAAGGGCGCGATCGGCCACAGCGCTTTGCAGAGCGTCTCGAGCGTTTGGGTGAGGATCGCTCGGAGGTTGTGGAACTGAGCGTCTGGGCCACAGTACAGGCGGTCTTTGATCAGGTGCAGGTAGAACCCGGACAGCGTGGACACGCTGAAGGTTAGGATGTTGGAGGAGGCCTTGTTGTACTGGTACGAGTCGAACTGGCTGAAGACGGTGTCATTGAAGTGTTGGAGTTGCTGCAAGAAGTACCGATCAACGTGGAAAAGTTTGGCGGGATCGAGTGTTTTGGTGTCTTCGCTGGAGACGACTCCGAGGAGATACTTGAAGATCCCGCGTAGCTTTTGAACGCTTTCGGCAGAGGAACCGAGCAGCTTGTGGCTCACCGGAATCGAGGTGTGCTGGATGGCGTGCGCGGCGACCCACCAACGCAGCGCATCGCAGCCGTACTGTTTGACGATATCTTTCGGCGAGATGATGTTGCCCAGCGATTTGGACATCTTCATGCCGTGCTCGTCTACGGCGAAGCCGTGCACGAAGACGGCACGGTACGGGCTGGTGTTCCGCGCGGCGACGCTCGTGAGTAGGGATGATTGGAACCAACCGGTGAACTGATCGAGACCTTCGAGGTAGAGATCGGCAGTGCGATCGCGTCCGAGGACGCTCAGCCACGAGATGCCGGAGTCGAACCAGATGTCCAGGATGTCGTTGCCCTTGGTGAGATCTTGCGGGGAGAGGCCGAGTTCCGAGAGGACTTCTTTGGGGACGAGCTGTTCAACGGTTGAAGACCACCAGAAGTCGACGTTGCCGGTACTCGCCAGCGATCGACAAGCCTGCTCGATGATCCCGGCGTGAACGATCGGAGTCATCGACTTTTTCTCGTAAACCACGGGGATAGGAACACCCCAAGCCCGCTGCCTGGAAATGCACCAGTAAGGCCGCTTTTGGAGCTGCCCGCGCAGAACCTTCTTGCTGACCTCCGCCGAGGTTTGCGGGTAAACCTCGATCTTGTCAACGGCAGCCAGCGCGGACTCTTTTAGTCGATCGGTGTTGATAAACCACTGGGCGCTAGCTCGCAGCATGACCGGCTGCTTCGTACGCCAGTCGATCGGGTACGAATGCTCGATCGTACCGCAGGACAGGGTTTGATCGCGGAGGTGTTCCAAGACGAGTTGGTTACCCTCGGTCAGGGCGAACTTTCCTCGGAGGAACTCCGGAGCGGTCTGGTTGTAGCAACCGGCTTCGTCGATCAGGGATTTGATCGGTGTTTTGCGGTTCAGGAAGACCAGGAAGTCATCCGGACCGTGAGCTGGAGCGGTGTGAACGAGACCGGTTCCCTTCTCGGCCTTCACGTGACTCGCTGGAAGGAAGGGAAGCTCTTCCGAGGTTATTGGATGTCTGTACTGGGTTGACTGCAATTCAGATCCTCGGATATCTGCTACCTTGATCAACGGGAGTTGCAGTTGTTCTGAAAGGTACGAGATCAAGTCGGTTCCGACTAGAAGAAGCTCGCGTAGATCAGTTTGAACCAAACTGTAACTCAGATCAGGGTTGAAGCAAATTCCCTGATTAGCTGGCAACGTCCAGGGAGTCGTCGTCCAGATAACCGCTGAAACGCCTTCACCAAGTCGTTCATGGATCGTCGAACATCCCGTCGAGGCGATCTCCATCTTCAAGTACAACGACGGACTCTTATGAGCTTCATCATATTCCAACTCCGCCTCGGCCAGTGCCGATCGCGACGACGGCGACCAATACACCGGCTTCAGATCCCTGTAGATCAACCCCCGCTCAAACAGTTCCCGAAACAACCGCAACTGCGCCCCAATATAACCCACGTCCATCGTCCTGTACCAAGCCCCGCTCCTAGCCCAATCCGCCGTAACGCCCCACTGCTCAAACTCGCCGCGCTGCTTCTCGATCGTGTCCAGTGCAAACTTGCGCGCCATCTGCCGGATCTTGAGCGGGTCCAACGACTCCTTCCTTCCTTTGTAGGCGTCCAGCGCCTTCAGCTCGATCGGCAACCCGTGGCAATCCCAGCCGGGCGTGTAATGAACCCGCCGGCCCTCCACGATCTTGTGCCGCAAGATTAGGTCCTTCAGGATCTTGTTGATGGCGTGGCCCATGTGCAGGTCACCGTTGGCGTACGGCGGTCCATCGTGCAGGATAAACTCCCGCTCCGCGGGAAGGTTCTCCCGCTGCCAGTTGTACAGGCCGGCGAAGCAGGTCTACAAAAATAATTCATTTAACACCAACAGGGGCACATGTCCCAATGGAATGACCTACCTTCCGTAACCGGTCCTGAACATCGGCTCGCTTGTCGGCGTTCAGCCGAGCGGGGAACTTCGTTTTGGGTAGATTTATGGTGTGCGTAAACTTTGGTTCGTCCCGAGGCACACTTGCCGTAGACATGAACCGCCGAACGGTCCCGACCAGGCGGTTCACGTTCCGGTGCGGTAACATCTTGCTGCCGGTTCTTCAAAAGAACTTTTGTTTACACCTTTGACAGTTATTTAGTCGCAGATTTTAGCACGCGTGCAGACATTTCATGTCACACGTTTACAGAGTGGCTCTCTTTCCCGCAGGGCTCACTGTTTTGGCTGTTTTGAAACTGCGCAGCTGTCAAACTTCCAGAAAAACGTGTTTTTGTTGACTTGTTCTGCCTGTGGCCTGTTCAGTTCGTTATTCCGGATCGTGGTTCTCGTGTTTCGCACCTTCGGCACCGCGTGCCTCACAAAACAACAGTTGGACAAAATGATCCAAACGAAGAAGCGCGCCGTCGGCGACGCGGACAAGGCCCCAGCCAAGAAAGAGTTCGCCAAAAAACCCAAATCCGACGCCGGAACAACCGATAAAGCGGTGAAGAAGTTCACCCCAAAGTTCGACAGAAAAGCGGTCGGCGAGAAGGGCAAGTTCCAGAAAAAGTTTACCCCCGGGGGTAAGGGAGGCAAGGATTTCCGCGAAAAGGGCGCGGAAAAGAAGCCGTTTGTGGCCAACACGCCGGAGTCGAAGCGCGAGTACTGGACCGGGCTGAAGAAGAAGCAGAAGGAGCTGCGCGAGCAGCGCCGCAAGGCCAAGACCAAGGATCTGTACGAGCTGAGCGTGGGGGCGAAGAAGATTTATGAGACGCTGAAGAGGTGAGTTGAATTCGTTTTTTTTTTTTTTGTAAAATTTAGGAACTTTTCAATGTACCGGAACAAATGGCAGAGAACTGAACTGAAAGGACACTGATTGGAAGCCTGGAACATGGAACTGCATTTCGCTACGTTTTTTTTGGGTACGAGTACACTCTGTTGAACGATCTTAAACCCCGCAACTTCGATGTTGTAACACTGCCAGGAGATTGGGACGATAACGGCCAGCGGTACAACAACCCGTAGTAAGGTGTTTTTCCCCCGGAACAAACGAAAACACAAATCGACCACGTCCTCGGTATATCCACCCGTTTCACGGTGCAGACGTTCATCGGCAGCGCTGCTGAAGCCGCGATAGATAGTACGGTTGGTTTGACGAGCTGAAAGCAGCCCTTGCGATGAAGCTGGTTGTCGCAATTGATTAGAACGTGACACAATACAAACAAGCGCTGAAACAGCAGAAAACAGTCCCGGCTTGGAGGGAGTTGTGCGAAGAGCAGGTATCGACACGAGAGGCACGATTTGCCACAGAACAGATCAACTGCATGTTTATGTCGACAGCATTGACATAATTGCGAGAGACCTAGAGACGGCGAAAAAGGTTTTACACCGACTTGAAGACACATCATCATGGGTGTGGCTCCGCCAGAAAGGTCGTTCAGGTGCTTGTCGAAATTGTTGCTTTCACGTTGGATAGTCGTAACCCGGAACAATAATCGTTACTTGACAGCAGAGACAAAGGGTTCAGTTGTACAACTTGCAGCAACTGGAAACACAAAAGATGCAAGTTCTCGAGAGCAAAATCATGCGGCTTATCCTAAGGTTTGACCGACTGACGCCAAGAAGGAACATGCTCGAATGTTTGCAGTGGATGTCGGTGAAGCAACAAATCGTGTACAACACTCTTGTTTTTGTTTTTCGTGTGAAGGAACGGACGGCACCACAATACTTGACAGACACTTAGAGGAGCTAACGATCGCAGATTGCAGAACTGGAAAACTGAATGCTCCAAGCGTTCTTACTTGTTCCTAGCGAGTAGTTTGCAACCACGCAGTGTTGTTGTCATCTCGATGAAAATGTTCAGAAGTTCTTGTGGTGAAAACAGGTCACTGCTGCCTTCATCCGTTGATGCTGGTTGGTTTTCCCTCGGTTGCTGACTGAAGCCAGGAGGTGTTGTATTCTCTGCAACTTTTTGTCGCTGATTCAACGGCAATGGCTGCAGATTTGGAACCACTCGAGCAGATCCCGCTGCTGGTGACGCCAAAGCAGGAAAATCATCGTCCGAGGATTTGGTTGTCGTCGTCGCTTGCTGCCGATTTTTTTACAAACTCAGCTCGTTTTGGGCAGCTACGATTCTTGGTCGAATGGTCGCCACCGCAATTGAAGCATTTGGCTTCGATGTTCTTGTTGATTGTTTCGCAAGCTTGAGTTTTGTGATCACCTCCGCAGGTTGCACAACGACTCTTGATGAAACAGTTCCTTCCACCATGCCCAAACTGCAAGTCACGTCACGGTGCACTGGACGATAACGTTCCCAAGTCACGATGATGTTGAAAATTGCCCGAACTGCTTTCAGCTCAGACGGCGTTGTCGATCCTTTCTCGAAATGAACCAGGTACAGTTGATCACGATACTTGATGACCTTGTTGTGTCTCGTCATCTTGTAGACTTCGATCACGTTCAACTTAAGAGTTCTTTCAGCACATTCACATCCATGACATACAGCCCTAGGAGGACCTGTTTCATGGGGCATTTACCTGGATCGTCTTGGCTGTAGTATTCAATATTTGTGTTGTTCAGAAAATCCCGAACGTAGTTGTAATCCTTTCTGGTAGGTAGCATAATTTTGAGTCCATCAGCACACAAGCGAATGGAAACTCGTAAAGCACCAGATTTGATTTTCGCACCGAATCCAATGACGTTCAAATTCTTCCGTCTCGCTCACGTCCACGGGGAGGGTAGCGAACTGGTTTCCAGACGAATTTTGAACGTCCTTGCTCAAACTGCCTGGCTTTGCAGGTAGCGCATCGGCATTCTTCAGCTTCTTCAAATCTACCGATCCTGCTGGTGAGGACCGCCTCTTTTTTCTTGCCGTAAGTGCATCTCCAGCGCGGGTAGCAAACATCGAAGCAAATCCCGACGTCAACCCCACCGCGGTAGCAAATTTGCTCTCAGTTCTTTGGGATTTCACTTTGCTACCCGCTATTCTGCTGGTTTGCTACTGCGGCAAATGGAATGATGCACGGAAAACTGAACCATGCACGAAAAAAAATTGTTTTTTATGTAAAAAATAAATAAAAAATTAAAGTTGAAAAACTAATAATTTAAAGAAATTAAAAAAAATAAAAAATTGAAAAAAATTCAAAAGATTTAATTTTTTTTTAAAAAACTAAAAAAATAAAAAAAAAAACAAATAAAAAAATTAAAAAAATGAAATAAATTAAAAAAAAATTTAAAAAATCAAAAAAACATTTAAAAAATAAAAAAAAAATTTAAAATAATTAAGAAAAAAAACAAATTAGAAAAAAAGGAAATTAAAAAAAAATAAACGAAATTAAAAAAAATCAAAACAAAGCTAAAATAAATTAAAAAATTGAAAAAAAATTAAACAAATTAAAAAAAAATTCAAAATTAAAAAAAAAATAAAAATTTAAAGAAAACTAAAAAAATTTAAAAAAAATAAAATAAAAAAAAACATAAATTTAAAAAAAATCCAATAAATTGATAAGATTTAAAAAATCTAAAAAAAATTAAAAACATAAAAAAAATTAAAAATTTGAAGAATAAAAAAATTACAAAAAAATCAAACCTAAAAAAACTAAAGAAATTTAAATAAAAAAAAATAACCAATTTAAAAAAAATTAAAAATGAAAAATATTACAAAAATTGGAAAAATATAAAAAATTAAAAAGATTGAAAAAATTAAAAAAAATTAAAAGCAATCGCTATTTCAGTTTATAAAAAAAGCAGCAAAAGTTAAGGTACTTGAATGCATTTTAGAATTTTTGTATTTTTGAATTTTAAAATTTTCGAATTTTTTAAAAACATAAGCTATTTAAACGCATTTTTGAATTTTTGTATATTTGAATTTTTGAATTTTAAAATTTTCAGATTTTTGAACTTTTGAATTTCTGAATTTTTGAATTTTTGAACTTTTAAATTTTTAAATTTTAGAATTTTTGATTTTTATAATTTTATAATTTTTAAATTCTTGAATTTTTATTTTTTTTAATTTTTGAATTTTTAAATTTTTGAATTCTAGGAATTTTAGAATTTTTGAATTTTTAAATTTTTGAATTTTGGAATTTTGGAACTATTAAATTTTTGTATTTTTGAATTTTTAATTTTTGAATTTTAAATTTTTTTGAATATTTGAATTTTTGAATTTTTAAATTTTTTGATTTTTGATTTTTTTAAGTTTGGATTTTTTTAATTTTTTAATCTTTAAATGTTAAAATTTTTGAATTTTTAATTTTGGAATTTTGGAATTTTTATATATTTGAATTTTTGAATTTTAAAATTTTTAAATTTTTGACTTTTAAAACTTTTGAATTTTAAAATTTTGGAATTTTTTGAATTTTTGAATTTTTAATTTTGGATTTTTGGAACTTTTAAATTTTTGTTTTTCTGAATTTTGGAATTCTTAAATTTTTGAATCTTTAAATTGTATTTTTGAATTTTTGTATTTTTGAATCATACACAAGAGCAGACATACAAAAATCTCCGAAACACGCATTTAAAACTTTGCCCCCGGCTTGCCGGTACTTGTCGGGTATCAGAAAATGATTACCCGACAGGTACCGACACATATTTTTCTTCTACAGATGAACTTGAGATCAAATTTGATACCTGCTTTGCTACGCGCGGTGGGATACTCGGGGGCAAACTCGATAGCAAATTTGGTGGGAATCCTAACAAAGCCTTTTTCCATTCCTTTTTCCAGGAAATCCACCGAAAACAAGGAACAACTGGTCGTCGACCTGCATGCCAAGCTCAACAAAGACAACACGTACAGCCGCATTGCCACCAGCCACGACACGGCCCGCGTCGTCCAGTGCATGATCAAGAACGCCTCCGAGGAGCTGCGCGATCAAATCGCCGACAAGCTGGTCGCGGACATTTACGAGCTTTCGACGTCCAAGTATGGCCACCACTGTGTCACTTGCCTGCTGAAGAACGGCTCGAAGGCGCTGTGGGCGAAGGTCACCGACGGGATCATCAAGAACGTGGTCAAGATGTGCAGCCACGTGTTTGCGGGGTCGATCGTGGACTCGGTTTACAATGAGTACGCGACGAATGAGCAGAAGGCGTTTCTGCGGCAGGCGTTTTACTCGGAGATCTTCCAGACGAGCAAGGACAAGTCGGTGACGTGTATGAAGGACACCTGGAAGACGGATGGGTTCATGAAGAAGACGGTGCTGAGCACGGTGAAGGGCCATTTGGTGCAGGCGGCGAACAAGCAGCTGACGGACAATGGGCTGTTGCACGCGTTGCTGCTGGATTATCTGCAGGAAGCGGTTGAGGTCGATCGGAATGAGGTGATTGAGCTGTATTTGCCGCACTTGGCGGCGATTTCCAGCACAAAGGACGGAACTAGTGCGGCCATCTTTTGCTTCGTGAACTCCGTGGTTAAGGATCGTCGTGCGGCGTTGAAGACGCTGAAGCAGTACGTGGAGAAGCTGAGCGTCCACGAACATGGGCATCGGTTGATTCTGTGCATTTTGAACTGCTACGACGACACGGTCATTTTGGGGAAGCAGGTCGTCTCGGTGATTCTGGAGCACGCGGAAGCGATCGTCGCGAGTGGAGAGTGGGGTCGCAAGGTGTTTGGATGGGTGTTTTCCCCCGCGGACAAGGATTTGCTGCATCCGACGCAGATTGAAATTCTGGACGGTTATCTGCAGTACAGTAAGAAGGACAAGGACATTCGCAGGAGGGAGATTTTGGGGGCTGCGGTGGAACCGTTCTGTAAGGCGGTTGAGGCGAACGCGGAGTTTTGGCTGCGCGGAGGTCACACGGCACTGCTGACGGCGGCGATCGTGAAGGGGTTGAAGGGGGAGCAGCTGCGCCGGGTGCACCAGGCGTTGGCCGCGGTCGTGGCGAATCCAGAGTGGAAGATCCAGGAGACAGAGGTAAACTTGGAGGGGGTGCCGATGGTGGAGGAGAAGAAAAAGACGCCGGCAGCGGCGGAGAACGCCCGGAAGGGCAACCGGGTGAAGAAGGTCAAGAAGAGTCCGTTTGCGGAGGAGAAGGAGAAGGCACAGGAGAAGCGACTGCTGTTGAACCCGTTGGTTCCGGGGGTCGAGCAGGCGGGGATGCACATCGCTCTGAAGAAGATCATCAAGCTGGACCAGGAGAAGCGACAGGAAGAGGGCGAGGAATGTTCCCAGTTTGGAAGCGCAGTTGTGGAGCAGCTGTCCGATGAAGTGGTGAGTTTCGACTGCACAACATTTCTGAACAAATTAGAATCAAGTTTTCTCTTCTTCTAGATCAAATCATGGACGGCGCAGAACCGACCCAGCTTCCTGCTGCTGCTGATGTTTGAAAACTCGACGGAACCCGTCCAGAAGCAGCTCAAACAGAAGCTGAAGTCGCTGAAGGGGGAGCTGAAGAAGGCCGGCCACGCCGGTGCCAAGCTGCTGCTGGAGAAGCTCAAGCTGTAGAAATAAGACGACCGTCTTGGTTTCCCGTTTAGTTTCGTAACTTTCTTTATTCACACATACACCAAGATAGAGTTTACTAAAAGCGTTGAAGCTGAACCTGCCTAAAGATTAAATGTTTATTTTTCCACGATAATCTCACACAGCTCCCTCCTCAGCCTTACTTAAGTCTCAAGATCAAATGCACCCCGGAATCGGTGTCCACCACGTCGGACATGTCCCCCACCTTGAGCGCGAAGGCCGCATCCTCGAACGGTTTCTGCATCATCCCGCGCTTGAACATCCCCAAATCGCCACCCCGCTTGGCCGAGCTGCAGTCCGAGTACTTTTGGGCCAGCTCCGGCAGGGTGGCCTCCCCCCGGACTGGATCTGCTTGCGGTACCCCTCCAGGATCAGCAGCGCCTCGGACTTGCTGCGGGTGATGTTTTCCTCGCGCCACGAGCCCGGTCGCCGCGAGTCGCGATGTTTGACCAGCAGGTGGGCGCACTGAACCTCCGACGTGGTGTCCCCCGGGCTGGCGGGCTTCGTCGGCGGGTCCCACTGCGACTCTTTGGTGTACACGTTCAAGTAGTAGGTCATTCCTGTGAACACAAAAAAAAACAACAACAACAGTGTCAATCTTCCGGGCTCACGCCGATCGATTACTAACCTGTGGACCGGCTCGTGCGCTTCTCCCAGCCTTCGGGGACGTTTTCCTGGCCGTCGGACATTTCAATTTCAAATGTTGCACCTTGACACAGAAACTTGGCTTTTATTTTGGATGGTAGATTCCTGGGCGACGCAGTCAGAGCACGAGTACGTACAGGATGCGCGCAGCTTCCGAAAATTTTTGATTTGTCTGGCGCGGCAAGGACTCTGGTTTGCGGCTGCCGAGATTGACAGCGATTGACATTTCGCGCGGCGTGAAATGCTGTCAGGTTACGGTTGCAGAGTTTGACCTAGCAGAATTCTGTAGATTTGTGTGCCGAAAAGTCTGTAAGATAGTGCACCGAAAAAAAACACCCGCTGCGAATCCCAGATATTTGAAATTTGCATGATGAAAAAGCAGTTTCTGAAGGACGGAATTGACGACATCTTCGTTCTTGTACTGGTAGCTAGTCACACTCACCAGATTCCTTTGTGAATCTGGTCGTTCAACAAGCGGTTAATGTCGTCTTCGCTGGAGTTGGTTCATCCGGAATATCCTCTCCAACGAGTTAGCACAGACAAACAGACGTGACACTCGAGAGCCGAACCATCGTCCTTCAAAAATCGAGCCTAAAACGGTTATTTCAAATGTAGTTTAGCTTCGGCATCCACTCACCCGGCGCTGATGGCGCTGCTGTCGTGACAGCTCGCCCGCCTTCTCAGTATGCGTGATGTGTTTTTATTTTGGCAAAGTAGAGCGTGAGCACGTGCGAGGCAGCAAATGAAAACAATTTTTTTGATGGGATTCTGAAGAGCTTCGGAGAACAAGGAGACAGGCTACCAGAATTGCGGGAAAGATTGGGACAGTATCGGCCGAGCCCAGATGAGCGGATGACTAGCGAGGACGTACCTTTTGCCCCAATAATAAACCGGTGATGCAAAATATCACACTAGAAACTAATGTGACCTCCATGTCGATGTGGCCTGCTCAAATAGTGTCGGTCCAGCGAGGACAAAGTCGGGAATTACGTGTTTGGAGCATTGGTGTGGCATCCCCGCGGGTGTCGCAGCAAAGCCGTGCTTGGACACTTTCCGATTATTACCAATTTTCTTCGCTCTTCCAGGTTGAACAGATAATCGCGGAAAGCCGCGGCATCGTTCTGCCGGAGATCACTATGTCCGATTCTTCCGACCACGAGAACTTAATCTCCAAGAAGATTGCAGTGGTAAAATCTAGTATGGAAGCCTCCACCCGGTGCACCGTGACCTTGGCGGTTGTGGATTTAGATGAGATCAAATATTTTGTGGCCACTTCTAGCAATATCGTGCGCACGATAAGAGCAAATTAGTTTTGAAACAATTTAGTCAGGATTTTTCGTACCAGATGCTGTTGCAGGCCAAGTGCGAATGATGCTGATGATACCTCTTCAGTTGACGCTCAGGCGAGGAACATCCTGGAAGGAGCGTCACTGACTACGTCCGTAGTCCTGTTAGATCATACTTGATCAAGACAGTATAGCTCTGGTTCCTTGCAAGTGTCCTATTTTCTTACCTCCACGTTGGCTTGGTTTTCATGATGACCTACACTGAAACTAAAATCATTATTGATTCTATATGCTGACTGCACATAACTAAATCTGAAAACAGTGCAATAAAAACTATAAGTTGTCAATTTGAAACATATGTGCTTCACATATAAGCTTCACATAGAATCTTCATAGATTTTATATGCGTATTGCACATAACTGAGTGTGAATTCTGATTGATGCAACATATTGTTCTCGCAAGTACACTTCGTGAGCATCGCATATAAATGGTATGTGCGATATGCTATAGATTTTTGCAGTATGCTTCTACACATGAAACTTATATGCAATGTTCACAACATTTATGAACGGGCCTCGAATGTGTGGCATAAACGAATTTTGCAAAACAAGATGGCGAAGAATAGAAAAAAACAGCGTTGCTCCCGGTTTTGCCTTCAAATAAATTGTGATTTTCTTTAAGATAAGTTCCTGCAACCTGATCCGGCTGGTCCATGGAGATGCAAAACTCCGGCATGGAACCGTACGATAAAGATTCTGATCTCGATTCTGATTGTAAGTGACGTCCAGCTGAGGTTTAACGAAAAGGGTTTTATTCGAGGTGTGCTTCCGCTTTTAATTCCAGGTGGTTCCCCAAGGGTTGATTTACAGCAGCGATGCTCGGTTCGAGCGACTCTTCCATGAGGCCAAATTGTTTCTCGAGAAGCCGGAAGATGACGAGTAGTTCAACATTATGGAACTGCATCAGAACCGGGGTGAGGACCGAAGAACTACCAGCCGGACTTTTTTGGTCGTTTCCAAGTTACGTTAGTCAGCCCGGTTCGACGGTGGCCACTTCCCTGGCAAAGGTCGATACCATCAAAAAGTGCTGCGCCATTCACATGTGTCCGGAGCTGCAGGCGGATAGCCCGAGACGGTTTAATTGACGGAGTTGAGAACGCGTTGCGGCTGAACGCGGGAGACGTGAAACTTTGCGACGCAAAAGGTCGAGGATCGAGCGGTTGAAAGCCGTGGATGAGCAGCAGTACAACTCGATCGGGAATGGACAGAGCAACAGTGGCCGGATCGTGAACACGGAGGCATGGTCACGCTCAAAGCTCTCCAGAACCAGTGACGGCCAAGCGGACGAAATAGGTGGTTTAATAGTGCACGGGTAGGTTTTGAACAGGTTCTTAAAATTCCTTCATTTAATTCCTTTTCTCTTTTTTTACAATTATCAGGCGATTGCGAGCGGGACGTCCTGCTGGTCACAACCTACAGCCGGAATCACGTTACGGACAACACCGACCAGCAGCTGTTTCATTGGTGCATGGCCAGGCCAGGTTCTCCGCTCCACTCCGGACGCGCCTAGAAGGCCAGTACAAATCGCTGAAGTGGATTCCGAGACGTCACAACTGGGCAAATCATTTTTAATTTAATAAATTAACAAAAACATTGATATGCTTGAATAAAAGTTATGGACAAAAAAAACAAATTGTTTAAAATTTTCTAATAAAGAAAATGGAGTAGTTTTCCCACATCAGGATTAACTAATAATTATTACAAGTAGAACAATTGGGAATCAAATAAAAATTCACTTGTAAATTATGAAAACTGCTTATACATGCTATGAGCATTGCATATACTTCTCATATGCCGAGTACATACATTTTATATGCGCTGGCATATTTCAAATTCTTAACCATGTATATGCAGTGCTCATACAGTTTATGTGCATTGCATATACCAGTCAAATGCAGAGGCATTCTGCAAAAATCTATATGTGACACTAATAGCATCTATCATGATATTTATTTCAGTGTAGCTGGTGGCCTGTGGAAACGGATCGTAAACCTTTGACCACCGCGGGTCAAAGTCGAGACGGCTAAAAGAAAGGGGCGCGACAATGTGGGAAAGTGAAGTAATTTGTGATTGTAGACGGTATTGTTTTGATTCGCAGTATGTTGAGTCAACTACTGTGGATGTACCTGAAACATCGCACAACGGGGTTTCTCTTCTTTTCATTTCAGCTACCACCTATCTTCTGTTTATTTTGTTTCACTGATTTTCTAACGCGGCTTCTGTTTACTATCATCCATTTGATTTCGATTTTATTCATTTGATTCTCTTATTTCTCAACGCTTTTCCACTATTTTACCAATTGATGCTGCTGTAACAAACTGTTTGCTTTCCCTTAATTTGGCAGCGATGTCAATTTTGTTTATCATGACCCTTTTCTTTGTTTATCTATTTGAATAATTTTTCATCTGCCCTGATCTGCCCTATAAATTGCCCTAATACAATCTAAGTTTGTTTGTTACCTCTATTTATTAACTTTTGTTAATTTCTTACTTCATACATAAATATCTTTCTTTTACTATTGATTCTTCAAATAGTTTATTTCTTTCACTGTCCATTGTTTTCAATCTTCCCCCGTTTCTTTAAAAACAAGTGAGGTTTTGGAATTTTTGCAATTTTTGGAATGATCAAATAATTAACACAAATATTACTATTGTACTTTTCGTAAACTTTTATAACATGCTTAGGACCAAAAATTGTAACAAAACACCGCGACAAAAGAAGTATCAACATATAAACACGACTCAACACTAGGAAATACTTAAGGAGAAAACAATACACAGTAAAATAACAACTAGTTTTTGATTTCAAACTAAAAATAAAACAGTTTTTGCTTTAATGAAAGTTGTTAGGCACACTTTAAATGGTTAGGCGCATATACTTACATCAAACCGTACGTAATGTACCACCCCCGGCCGAGTTAAAATGCGTAACCGGAAAAGAAGGTGTGCATGCCTGGCACGAACACTCAAAGCGTGTTCTAGCGTGCTGCTCGTACTGACTCAGAGCAAGGGTGAGATGTAGGTGTAAGGGCAGTGTGTGTTCGTCGGGAACCTAGTGCATAAGATCGGTCAAGGCTAGAGATCCTAAACAGGGAGACTGGACGAAGTGAATTTGACGTACCCAAACAGACGCGAGTTTGACGTATCCAAACGAGCATTTGCCTTTACGCCCAGCAAAACTTATCAGTGTTGCCAAGCTCAAAACATACGTTGCCAGATCGATTTAGCAAGCTTAGACCAGTCTCCCTGTTTAGGGTCTCTAGTCAAGGCCCGTTCTTACACTGAACATTGCGAATTGCGATTTTTCGTACCAGATGCTGCTGGTTGATAAAAAAAACATCATTTCGATGGTGGTATTTGCTACCACGTGGATTGATTGTCTCACACATACAGTGACAGATGCATGACAGTACGGTTTTACGTATTGGATAAAAACAAACGTTTCCCAAACACGGACGGAGGCGAGTTGGATCAACTGTGGTCTTAGCCTTACCCCCCAAAGGAAAAAAAAAAAAAAAAGAAACACGGACGGAGTGAATCGAGTGTCAAGTTGAAAAACATCTCAAATTTTCGTGACGCCTTCACATGCAGTGACGCATACCCGCAACTGTCAACGTCAACGTCTGACTTTTGCGTCGTCGTCGCCTGTCTGTGCTGTGCGTTCGCCGTGTCAACACCACCCGCTGGGTGGGTGAATGGGCGTCGCGCTGCCAATGTATGTGTGTGTTGCGCCGTCGACGTCGTCGTGTCTTGTTTTACTTCTCTCTCTCCTCATATCCAAATCCAGCCAACCCAGGTCTTGAGCGCAGCACCACAGTCTTCAAAGCAAGAGTGGGCAGAAAGCAACCTATTCCGAGGACGTCGGACAAACTGTGCGTGGAATCTGCCAACTAGAAGAGAGGGGTCTTGGCTGAAAATCTGTGTTCCGTGGCGCTTTCGTGGATTGTGTTCCGTTGTATTTGGGCGAACCGAGGAGGAATTTCGTGCAAAAGGTTTCCAGCAAAATTTGGTTGGTTTGCAGCGAAGTTTGTAGTTGAAGGGGAGAAAATTAAGGTGGAACCTTATTTTTTTTTCACTGTTTCCACACACTTTTCAAAGTTGGAAGTTTGTGGAAAAGTGGGAGGATTGCGTGTTGAGGAAATTTGCACTTTGTGGGTCCAAACAAGGAGGGGGTCTGTGAAAGAGAAGAGCTAGCAAGTGAGGGCAGTGCACACAAGAAAAAGCTGTAAGTAAAGTGCACTTTTGCTGTCTGCAAGGGGGCAAACAAGAAAGAAAAGAAAAAAAAAACGGGGAAGGCAAAATTTGCAATTTGTTCCAGTGATAAGTCTGTGGCGAGGCTGTCTGTGTGATTCCATGTGTGCTCGTCGGTAGGGTGGGGGTGGTTTTATGTGGCTGTGTGCGTGTGTTTGTGGAAAATCAGAGGAAAAGTTGCACTTTGCTGTGAAAATTGTTGTGTGCACACACACGGTTCCTAAACTGCAAAAGAAGAGGCCAAAAAGGAGTCAATCCGAGTGTCAAAAATCAATTTCACCACCGCAAATACACGACAACGTGGAACAAGAGGCAATTGTTCGTCAATTTTCAACAAACAAGTAAACAGAAAAAAGGTGTTCAGTCGCCACATCAGCTGCTTTTTTTGTTAGTTGGAAAATTCGAAAACAACAAACGCGCAACCTGTCTCTTTTGCTGCTGCAATAACCATCGACAACAACAACAACGACGACGACCAGCAATATTTATCTGTATGTGTGTGTGTAACCAACAATAACAGTACAACGACCAGCAAGAAGCAGCCATAGCCCAGTCATCATCGCAGCTAAGGCAGAGTTTCTCTTCATTAAAAAGTCCAACAACTTTGGCAGCGGTGGCGGTGGTTGCGTTGCACAGGCTGCAGCAGCGGCGCAGCAGCCCCAACCAGCCAACCGACCAATTCGGATTGTAAAACCGAACCGTCGACTGTCGAAATATGCGGTGGTGACTCTCCGCGCACAGGTGAGTTTCGAACCTCGCGAGAGGTAAAAATGATACAGTAATGCACGGGGAGGGGGGGCACGGTTATGTGTACCATCCCAATCGTCGAGATCATTGCGTGAAACGATGGAACAATGGTACTGTGCGTTTTTTAAAGTAATCTGGCAGTTGGTGTAAATGTGTCAAAAACTCATCATATACATTAAGCATTATCCATACACTCAACCCCCGGTGGTTGGTCACTTTTTCGTTTGACACTTTTTTAGTTTGTACCCCGTTGGTTGGTCAAAGTCAAACTAAAAAGTGACGAACTGTCACTTTTTACACGGCGCTCACGCACACTATCAAAACAAACGTTTGGTAGTGTGTGTGAACTCCGTGTAAAAGGGGTGTCAAACTAAAACGTGACCCCGTTCGTTTGACAACAGTTGGTGTCAAACCATCGGGGTTTGAGTGTAGTTCTATCGACGACGTTCTATGGTACTTCATGTTGATGTCGTTACTCGAGGAAAGCATTTAATTAGATGCATGATTTTTTTTTGTTTCTTTATCATCGTAAGTGGTGTTGAATGGCACATTAGAATTATATCTATAAGCTGGCGTCTCTTGAGTACTCCTGAGTAATCCTTTTTCGCAGAGTACCATTAATTTTAAACCTATACAGTCTAGACTCGATAATCCAAAGCCGAAGTTTTTTTGTCATGTTAAATTACCAGATGCATTTATTCAATTTTGTATTCACGTTGTTTTGGCTGCCAATTTACTGTTCGCAAAATGATACCAAGAAGTGGCAAGTATTGTAATCGATCGATAATTTATTTTGTCGGTGGTGTCCAGCTTTTGAGGTATTGAAGTAAACAAATCTTAAAAAGAGGGTAGAAATCGAGATTGGGTAAATTCGTCGCTAGTATTTCAATAAGCGGCATTCATATTAGCGACGAATTATCAATTACTCTGAATGGCACATGCCAAACAATATTGAATAATCTTACTCCAACATTATAACTGCGCTTCAAAGATACACAATCTCGGAACTTCGATTCGGTTGTTCTTCTGATACACAAAATTCCTCCCACTTCTGACGCAATATTTCGTCACGTAAAAATCACAAATGCCTCTTTTGGCCGCCCATCGATTTGTCTACGAACAAAAAAGTGCGAAGCCCTTAATTTTTCAACGATAATTTAAACATAAACAGATTTAATAACTCTTTGCACAACAGAATTGTGGCATCATGAAACAAATACAACGATCCGGGAAAAAGTGTATCCAAATGTTGTATAGATAACCTTTCGTAATTTGTTCTTAAAGTCTCAGGAAAAAATAACAGAACTAACAACTTCTTAACAAGGTTACGAATCCTCTTCACTTGGGAGAGGAAAAAGAGGATTCATAAGGCTTTGAAAGGTATAGTTTCCGATTGACCGATTGGCGGCCATCTTTGTTTTGGAAAATCAATCGATCTAACTTCACCTCCGTGTACGCACGAGAACAAGCAGTAGTGAAGTGCTCAGTGCTCTATCGTTATTTTCGGATTTTTTTTCGCCGTAATTGATTGTGATTACCCGCGAGTTTGCTTCTCCAGCATGCCGAAGGCCGGCCGTAGCCGTGGCAGTTCGAGTGCGGCCTCAAAAAACCCGCGAAGTTTGTCTACCGGTCGTGTGCAAAAAGGTAAACAAACCAACGCCATGTCGACCGCCATCGCGCAGGGGAGCGTGAGCGCAGAAGTGTTCCAAGATCACCAGTGCGAACCCGTTCAGGTACTTCCGGTGGCATCAGTGGCACATCAACATTCGCCAACATCCCCATCAGGAACGAGTTCCAGATGCTGAGCGACGATGAAAACAACAACAACACCGACGGTAGCACTACCGAAGACGATGACGACGATGGTCGTGCACGGAAAAAAGTGCCGACGTCAAAAAAGAACAATTCTCCAAAGGAACGTAGACCACCTCCATGTTTTGTTTTGGACACGTTGGCGGACGTTGTTGACGAATTGCTGGAAGGCCTCGGATATTGTCTGAATATCGGTAAGTCGTCAGAGCAAGTCTACACATTTGACGAAAAGAACTTCGACCTGGTTCTGGAGAAATTGAAGAGTAAAAACTTCAAGTTCTACACATTTGATCCCGTGCAGAAGACTGTCGTTAAGGTCGTCTTACAGGGGTACCAAGACCGCCCGATCTCCAACCTCAAGAAGGACCTCTCGGGTGCTGGCATAACACCGCGTGACATAAAAGTCCTCTCGCGGAAGACAACATTCACAGGTACACACACCCTGTACTTTTTGTACTTCGACCGCGGCACCGTCAAAATTCAAGACCTGCGGCGAACTAAGGCGTTGGACGATTTTTGGGTAAACTGGCGGTTCTACTCAAAGAACCCGTCGGACGCATCACAATGCCACCGTTGAAAGAAATTGTGTGCAAGGCAGAACAAACCAAGGTGCGCATTAAGTGCGCCAACTGTGGAGGTAACCATTCTAGCAACTACCGTGGATGCTGCGCACGGAAAAATTACCTCGAGGAGCAGGAAAAGAGGAAAAAGAAAACGGCAGCGTCCCACCCTCCTCAGCGAAGTACGAGCGTAACCGTGCCGGCTGCTGGTCATCGTACGGTTCCAGAGGACAGCTCAGCGTTCCCTCCTGGATTGGGGCGATCGTTCTCCAGCGTGGTCGCTGCCGGTAGCGGCCCAGCAAGAAGTTACCGGGGGAGATCTCTTTACTCTGCCAGAGTTCTTTGCTCTTGCAGGGGAAATGATGACGCGATTTCGGACCAGCTGTAACAAAGCGGAGCAATCCCTGGCCCTTGGGGAGCTGATGATCAAGCACATCTATAAAGAAGCGTTTACATATAGTGATAAATGATGATAAATAGAAGCGTTTTACATATAGTGATAAATTTTTCATTTCAATTTACTATTTCTGGACCTTCAATTCAGAACCATAATTTATATACGACCTTACGGTTAAGCCGTTGATCAATTTCAAAGAAAATTGATCATCACTCTAAAATGCTCTGTATTAAATTCAATTTAACGAATTTCTGCATTAAAATGAATCAAAATTAAAGTCATTGACGTTTTAGTTGGCAATCGTTGATTAATGACGATTTCCATAACTTCACGAGGAATGGGATGACAAAATTTTTATCCATCTCTAAGTTAACTTCAATTAAAACAAGAAGACAACACTTCCACTCAAAAAGTGTGCCACCATAAACCTATCTTAAACCAAGCACGATAAAGACATAATCCAAGTTCCATTTGGACCGTCCGTCGAATGCGAGAAAACACGTGTCTTGAAGCTTTCGGCCAGGCTAAACATCCCCCCTCAGGGGGGGCTACACGCGTCGCCCAGGCAGCCGGTATAAAATTCCACAAGTCCATTATGGACACTAACAACAACAACAACGCGACGCGGTCGTGGCAGTTCACCATAATAATAATGACTGTGACCATAACACAACCAGAGAGATAGTCTCTCGTAGGTATGCGACGTCAAGATTTACGTTTTGAGGTTAGAGGAGAAATGGGCAAGGATTGGGGTATGGCCGTCCAACGTGGTTGAAGTATTCATTAGTGCATTTTGCTTCAAGAGCTTGGTGGCTGGAACGAATAATGCGAGAAAATAGATAGAAGAGGGTAAAAGCACTCCAGCTATGCTCGCTAGGAGAAAGATATATAGGTTTGAAACAGTGAAACCAGATATAGGTACCATAACACGTGCCAACATCAGTCATGGGAGGCAAGAAGAAGAACGCTGCTCAAGGCAAATCATGAATATTGACCAGAGGGGGAGGAGCAGAACAGGGCACAGGGACTGTTACATTATGAAAAAGCATCTCTTCGAGCAGATCGTTACGAGAGCAATAGCCATAATGGCGGAGGAGGATGCTATAAAAATGTCTCCCTTTTGGCATGGGTTTCTTTTTTGCTCAGTCCAAAACTGAGGAATATGGAAATGAGATTCAAGGCTTGAAGTGTAGTATCGACCGGCCGGCTAAGCCGGTACATTGGGGACAGAACGGAAGAACGGGCCCCAAAATAGCCATAATGGATGCAAGAGGCAATCTATCTGGGTCAATATTTGTGTATCGGCCAATTTTGGGATTGGCTCTGATTTCAGCGCTAGGACGTGAGCTTAACGCTGCCAAAAAAAAAGGATGCAGCAGATAGAACATGAAAAAGACACCCCGCCATAACGACGATTGCTTATGGAAACATAATAGAACCAATTTGTTGGCAACACTGTTTGACGATGTTAAAAACCAATGCAAAATATAAATCAGTGTGACTGAAATTCTCACCAATCTTGTGTTACAAATTAAAATCCATAGACTCAGCATTGGTTAAACTGGCAACACTGCTGTCAAAAAAGGTTTCCCAAATTTCGAAGCAGCCGTTCAAAATTGAGTCATTTTCTCTTTACTAATTTTCCGTTAATTTCAAATTCGCAACTAAAAAAAGAAACTCAACACACCTAGAGTATAGGAAAACGCTAAATGAATGATTCAGAAAGGTCGCCGAGCGGGTTTTCTTCATCTCTTGCGCGGCGGCGGCCATTATTGTTTGAAATGATGTCACTTTGCAATTTGCAGTAAACGCCACCACCAAGAAACCGGGCGCGCGCGTAAGAGAGTTAACAATCGAGCGTCGAGTGAATTGTTTTTTCGCCAGCCAGACTAAATGGCCATTCGCGTTTTTCTTCGGCGACGCGCACCATTGGCCACCGAAAAGTTGTATTTTAGAGTAATTGCTGGCTTTTGGAATTGGAGCGATATGACCAGTTTTTTTCAGTAAATAAACAGACCGAAATGATGGCGATGCTGATTTTTGCTGTATAGTTGTAACGAAATGTATACTTTCAAATTGAAGTTGAATCAACTAGCAGAACATTTTGTAGAAAAAACATTCGGTACTTAGTAGAATTTTGAAGAAAAATAAAATTGCACTTAAAGTTATGGTCTGGGTCTTAGGGGGTTTAAGATTTTGATAAAAATATCTAATTTGTTTAATTTCTAATCGAACAACTATAAATACAAACAAATAAAAATATTGGCAACCCTGCCTGTAGCCATTTAACTGTGCAAATCAATCATAGCCAATTAACACTAAGAATTTTGTTACAGATATTCTTCTATATTCAAACCTACGAGAACTATCGAAATAGAGCAGTTTTCTCAGATTTCAGTCATTCGTTTTCTTGTATTTTTCAATCCGACTGAAACTTTTTTTGGTGCCTTTGGTATGCATGAGTTATTTTACTGTGTAGACTTGAATTATTTCAAAACAATTCAAAAAATTCGAAATATTGGCAAAGTTCCATGATACAAGCCAAACCACTTATCGTCCTAACTCATGATATTCTTCAAAATCAGTATTTTTTCTTATCAGTGTTTTTGATGCTCTAAAGATGTTTGGAAATTTAAAATTTAAAGCGATTTTCCAGATATCTTTGTAAATTGAGCATTATTTAAGTTTCATATGACCCAATGTCACCCTATCTGCCTCTGACGATAGCTTTGGAATCATTGTTTTTTTTATGTTAAAAAAGTGAATATTTCACATTCAGAATATGTTGACAAGGTTTCCACGACGCTAAAATTTTATTAATTTTGAAAGGGAAATCCGGTAAACTGTTCAGATAAAAATGAAAGACACATTGAAATATGATTAATCTAATCTAATCTAATCTAATCGAACACAAGCGCAGCCAGTCCGAAGAAAGCATCCTGGAAGAACTTGCGGTTAGATTACGCCTCAAGTCCTTTCTTGTCTATATTAATAATTGCAGTACATCCGAGTAACCCCAAAAATGTACAGCAAAAATTAAAGCGGCCAGGCCTACTGCGTTGCATTAACCGCAGAGACAGATTCTGTGAACGGATCACATTTCACAAAATCAACAGGGGAGGAAGGATGCGTGGACATACCGTACCAAACGCTCCGAATCAGTTAGGTGTGGTGTGCAAGTGTAAATTGGCAAATTATTATATTTTTAGGAGGGAAGTGGAATTGGGCAATTCAAGTTGGGGAAAATGGGAATTGGGAAAGGTATAATGGGGAAGGGATAGAAGGGTTATTTTATTTATAATATCATAATATAGGGGAATATAATGATTTAACAACTTATGATGGAAAGCTCTCACCAAGGAACAGCAAATCTTTAACATAAAGCACAAATCTTCAAAAGACGCCGTGAGGTGGTATCCCGATCGTCAGATTCCAGGTTCTTCTCAGGAGACAGGCCGATCGTTTGACGTGAACACTTTCACTTTTGCACTGAGTATGTCCGCTCCCAACCAATATTTCCCCATGGTTTGGTGGTTCTAACAAAGAAGTTGCACTTATGGCCTGTTTTGAAAACTGTAGAAAATCTTATCACAAGAAAATGTGAAACGACAACTTTTAAATTTTCTAGAAGCATTTCGAGCCGTCAAAAATCGTGCTGCAATTTTTTCCCCAACCGTTCGCGCGCCCGGCTTACTGCGATCCGAAAGACACTTTGAAATATGATTAGACCATGAACTCCATAGGGCCCCATTAGGTTGGGCCATTACACTTTCCCAAAGTTTGGTGCGCTATTTGAAGATGAAGTAACTCACCAATATAAGAGGCAGAAGCTACCAAACCACGAGAGAGGTGCATCCAACACCGGTAAGCTTTGGGTTGGGGGGTAGCGGTTTTCAATTAACCTCCTATCTTTCTCTCCCTCCTTTGGTGTAATTCCCCCCCACCTATAGTACCGTCAGCCGTCGATTGGATCATGATCGACGACGGCGACGAACCCGCGGGGTGTGATGACACTACATGCCAGAGCTCTCTTTCTCTCTCTCTCTCTCTCTCTCTCTCTCTCTCTCAGTTGTGTACATAACCGTAAACACAGCAGCAACAACAGCAGTTACCCTCTGGCTCTGGCTGCCGTCGTCATCATCAGACAGACTCAAAATAGAGAGGAAAAAGGGGAAAACAAAACAAAAGAAAAAAGAAAGAAAGTTGTACACACATTCGCACGGGGTGAACGGTTTTGAGACGAAAAATAAAAGCAAGAATCGAAAAACAGTCAAAGAAGAGTAAATACAAAAACACAACGGCGGGTTTGGCAAATTTGGCATCAATGATAAAAACAAAACACAATACAAAGCCGTGCCGTGCGTAACACTAGCAGCAGCGACTCAGCTGTTTGGCCGATTTGGGGTCACAGCTGACTTGTTATTGTAAACCTTTGAAAGTTTTTACTGTTTGTACCCCATTGGTTTGCTAAAATCAAACTAAGAAATGACGAACTGTCACTTTTTACAGTTTCAGTGTGTGTGAACTTCGTGTCAAACTAAAAAGTGGCCCCGTTCGTTTGACAACAGTTGATTTGAGTATACAGTCCAGACACGATAATCCGAAGTCCTCAGAATGATTTCACTTCGGATAATTGAATAATTGATAATCAAATCAAGTTTTTTTTTCGTTTTTTTTTGGTTTGGGTCGTTGAGCTGGATAAATTTAAATTTAAATCTAACATGGTGATCAAAATGGCGGTTTTGAAGAATTGAGAAGTTGCATTTGATCGTGTAACGGGCATCAAATACTCAAATTTCACTGACACGGAGTAGCAGAACTCTAACTTTATGTTGAAAGTCACAATATAAAAAAATATGACAAAAATATGTTGTTTTTGACTCGAAGAATCTTCCGGATAGGCGAACATTAGATAATTTAAACTTCAAATAATCGAGTCTGAACTGTGTTAAATTTGTTATATGCTTGAAAAATATATCATAATAATATTAAAACATCAAAGATTAACCAACCAAGCCTCCATTCTTTCGTAAATGCCCAAAAAATCAGGGGACAATACTGATGATTGAAAACTTCTATGGATATACAAATGCTTTATGCAACAGAGAGTTAATTCAATATTTTTCAGGATATCTGAACGTTTCATAATACATTAAATTATTGAAAAAATGATAAGGTGCATATTGACTAAAAAAAAAACAAACATGACTAAAAAAAAACAAACATGTGTTCTAATCCTCACCCAAACAACCCACCTTTTTCTAATGTCGATGTCTTCGATTTTCAATGTTAAAACATGAAACAATCGTGAAATTTTAAATTTTTGAGTCAAGACTAACATTTCAAAAGAAACAAAACATAATTTGCAAATGTTTTGTTCCTTGAAAATTTCTATTTTTAACAATTTATGTTTCCTTCTTGATTTTGATCATTTTTTAAATGAGGTAGGGGGAGTGTGGCCTAACTACATACCTCATTTAGTAAAATTGAAAGGTGCCCAAAACAGATCACACATAAAAATTGCTGACACGATCCAGACACTCCAGCAGCGGTAACGAAGATGAATTCTGGAGTTTTTTTAAAAGGTCCAATAAACCAAATTTTCAGTTTTTTTCTTTTTAAGTGTTTTTAATACCCCTGACTGATATCAGTTTCAAAAACACCCAAAAGGCAAAAACTGGAAATTTTGGTTTATTGGACCTTTTTTTAAAAAAAAAAAACTCCACAATTTTGTTTCATTTCTCATCCAAAAGCATCAACTAAAGCCAAAAAACAAGAATATATTGACAAACATATAACGTATCACAAAAATATTGATTCATCATTACAGATCCGACATTATCCGAAAGTTTGTAAATTTATAATAAAAATCGCACTTTTTTATTTTATTTTTTTTACTTTTAACATCAAATTAAAGTTCTACAACCTAGTTTCAGTCGCCATTTTTGCCGCCATCTTGGATTAAAAAACATTAAATCACTTTAGCGTTGTTACTAAAGCTCGACTATCAAAAAATAGACAACAAAAATGAGTTTGTTTGTGTTTCGATTATCCGAAATGATTCTTTCCGAGGCCTTCGGATAATTGAGTCTAGACTGTTTCAAAAATTTGCCAAGTATCAATGAATTTATGAAAAAACACTCTATTTTTTTAATTTCTGTCATTTTTGGACGATTCTGACAGAAAAATACATAAAATCTAGTACTTTGTTCAGAAAATCATTGAAAACAACACCAAGTCTGTTTGTCCCATCGTTGATCTTCTACGCATAGTTGTCCCACAAAGTATTTTCTATCATGAAATCATGAGTTTTACGAAGCATTTTATCTTGTTTGCTGTTTGCAAGTAAGGGTGATAAAATGTTAACCGGGGTGATTAAGGACATCTAGGGTGAATAGGGACCCACGGGACAATTATTCGTAGAACGGTAGATTAGAAAGTCTTTTTTTGATTGGGCGGTATAAAATGTATTCTGAATAGTTTACAATAAATTTCACAAGTTTTTTTTTCAGAGAGATTTGAGAATAAATAAATAAACTCTAATTATTTTTTTAAGTGAACACCTACCAAAAATCCACATTATTGATTCCTCAATTATTCAACATGCTAAACCTTCAAGAGCTTCTTCTTCAAGCTTTACCTCCAAGAAGCCACTACAGTCAGCATCAGTAGCTGCTACTAATGTATGTACCAGCCCCAAAGCAGATCTTCCATCTCTTCCGTGCACTTTAAATCTTGCCCGACGATACTACGGTTGGCCTGCTGCAGCAAACGTGATTTACCATCTGGTCATGGCCCCGGTAAACATAAAATATGTGTGTAGGTACACAGTGAACTCCACACAAATTGGTGCAACTTTACATAGACCGAGCCATGTAGCCCACTGGTAACGCTTCCGTCTCGATCGGGGTTCAAATCCCGGCTCGGACCAACACAACTGGCGATCTTTTCTCATTTGGATTCGAGTGCTTAGTAAAGGGAAGGTAGTGTATCGTCACAAACTGGACCTTATCAAGACAACCTAACAACATTAACCGTAACATGTTAACATTAAGTTGATTAATAAACTGTCACTGAATCCGCTTTGTAAATGCCGGCCCCGATACTCTTCATGGGTATACCCTCCAGGAACAGGGAAAGATTTACTTTTTACCTAAAATCGTTTCATCTGCAGATGTATAAGGTGATTCCACTGTTTAGCATGCAGCGTTCGTTTGAGAGAGGGGGATCACCGCGTCGACTAACTAAACGGTTTGCTATTGCTGACTGGAGGAAGTCGACGGCTTCGTGTGTTGGCTTTACATATTTAATATACCAAACAAACTGCCCAGATGCACTGCGTGGGGATGATGCAGGCTGCAGTTTGGTAGTAGAACGTTTTTATAAATTCAATAAACTTGTTGGAAATTCTAGCCAAACCTGGTAGGGGAAATATACCCTTTCTAATTAAACACCTATCTTCGTCATATGGAGAGTTTGATGCTCGTTTAAAGCTCCAAAAATACTTTTTAGGCTATAAACTTACCAGCAACAGCACCGCCTAAAGTAAGCACGCAAATTTATGCCACTTACTGGCCAAAAAGATCAAATTTAATGCACTTTTGACTACAATTCCATTTTGCGAGACAATTTCTCATCATTTTGGTGCCACACACATCCATACGCAAGTGCTTAACGAAAGTCGCCATCAATATCTTTTCACTTCCGCTTTCATTTTCAATGCACTTAAGATATAAAATTGCTTCCAACTACTGGTAAAATGTTCTTTTGAACGTTAGTAAGTCACTCACTTGAAAAATAATCGCGAAACATGAAAATAATTAGCAAGCGCCATAAAAAAACAAACGCGCTAAGTCTTTTGACGTTTGAATTTTGACGACCCATTCCAATCTGGCTGAAGAAAACCGAGCGAGAAGCGAAGGCAAATAAAGAACAAAGGGTGGCCACCAACACCACCAACATGCTGGTGCAGCGCCTGTTGGAGTGAGCCAGTGATGCCAGGAAACTTTCTCTATAAATGCTTCTTTTCGTGAGTGTTCGCTTAAAATTGCATCACAATTGGCAGCACTAAGCAGACCCAAAAGAGCGATGGAAGAAAAAAAGAACTAACTAACTAACTAACTAACTAAGCTGAAAGTAGGATGCTTGTAAAAGGAATAGAATAACTTTTAGTGAAAACGAAAATAAACAGAAATGTTCACAAAAAGTTGCTCTACTTGTTGGTGTACTTGGTTTTAGTAAATTTCAAGGAACACTACAAATTATTCAGCATCATTCAAACACGACCGCTTATTAGGCTTAAAATGGGTATATTTCCCCTATTTTGTATACATATTTTTTAATGATCCTAACAACAATGTGACTTGAATCAGAGACAAACAGACGGAAATCTGTTTTAAATCCAACAATCAATAATTTAACCATCATCGTCGCTGTCTTGCAATCTTGGCGCAAGTGCATTTTGGGCCAAATTGAGTTAAGAACACCAGTTTATGCAGCAGATTACAGATACCCAGAATTCGAGTTCAATCCTGAGTTATTCGATAAAAACAAAAAAAACTCCGTGCATTGTTGTCACTTTTCATGTGAAAGAAGTTTAAACCTTGTCGTGCTATCTTAACTTACCCTTAAAATTGCTGTATGTGAGACAACTGGCCAAAGGGATTTCAGATCAGAACGCGTTTGACACACGTACGTGCCTGACTATCGTAACTGTTTTTAATCATAACTTGGGACTCCGGCATACAAATTCAACAAAACTTCGGGACAATGCACAGACCCAAACAAACCGTGTTTGCTATAATTCGTGCTTGCCATTTCATTAGGGCACATAACTTTTTTGGACAAGAGTGTGTCCCTTTCACACCTTATGTAAACTGTCATTTGAGGGAAAGGGATAACCTATTGTTTACAAAAGTTATGTGCCCTTTTGAAATGTTAGGCTCCAATTTACATTCCGTGCTTTTTTTAATGTTTACTCCAGGTCAGACATTAGAACGTGTTTTTCTCGGGACGTCAACAAGTGACGTGCGACAAGATAGTACGACAACATTGATTTGCCAACTCACCACGTAAATTTTGAATGCGCTACAGCTCGTTTACGAGCATTTGACAACTACTTGAAAATGATTTTGCACGCCTACTAGCATTAGTGAGAAGTTGTTGATGAATTTTGGCAGAAAGATTCAATGATTTACGTCTATTTGTCTGTGCTTGTAGTTACCACATTATAGAAAATTAGCTTGTTTGCTTGATGTCATACTGTTAGTTTCTAAGAAGAGTGAGTCATTTAAAATTGTTATTTTCTGCAAAGGTAAAAGCTTTGTTGCCTGATTATATCGTTAAGATGAAAATGATGTTAACTCAACTTGTTTGAAATTAATAAAAATATGATAAGTCAATATTTTCACTCAAAAACCCCCAAACCATGACTCCAATGAAGCAAAACTTGGCAAGTTCGTTGGTTAGCGATCGCAATGTTACCAAAGACCTTGTCAATCGCTTCGAATGTACCTGGACCCGGCGTTTCTCTAACCGCTGTGTTTGTATCGGTATATTTCACCAGAAATCGCCTCTAGTATATTGTGTGTTTACTAAAAAAAAGCAACCTATTCGAGGCGGGACATCCGCTGCAAGGTTTTGTGTTGTGTACTAGCACAACCTCAAGCAAGCAGCGTTTACAAGGTACAGCTCGAAAGCCAACCGGCAGCTTTGCCAACAATTTCCAAAAGTTGCAGCTGTTGTTCGCAACATTTGAGTTGCGTGTGCTCAAAACTTGTATGGAATCGACTTCTGGGAGTTCGCGTGTCTAATTCTGGTTTGTTCACAAAAAGTTGTCCAAATATTGATATAGGTCTATATTTGAATGTAATTCAGGTTCAGGTTCACCTTTTCAAAATTAAGTTGTTTAAATCTGTCGCTTTGGGAAATCGATCCAGAGACCTTTGACGTATTGAAAATGTGCCTTTACAGGATCGGCTGCTTTGATTCGATGAGTGAGAGAATTATTCTCTCGGGATGACCATTATACTCTAAGTAAAATTTGATCCCTTTATTCTCTTGACCGTCTGTTGTATTGTGTTAATTCCAAGTATTCGTAAGGAAAAAATATTAGTCCAATCCAGCTGATTCGCGGCGAACCAACCGATGGTAATGTGTCAATAACCCTTGGCAGCAGCCAGAGGCGGTACCGAAAATTACGTGTCTGGTTTTGATACTTTTATCAAATCACGACGACTGACTAGAGAGCCGTTACACTACCATTTAGAGGTGCAGATAAAGATACATAAACCGGCATGGAAGCACGTACGTGTTGCCGGGCAGTCTTTCCTCTTTTATGTAAACATAAACTTATTATGTACCCAATCCACTTAGCCGTAAATATTTCAGCCACTCTCATTTAGTGTATAGTTCAGGGTGCTTATGCTGCTGCTGAGTTTTGATGTTCTCTGTTTGTTTTTTTTTTACCGGCATCATTGGCGGACAGTGGAGGAGTACCTTAACCGTGTACTTTATACATATATACCAAACATAACTTAAACTCAAATGCAAGCCCACATTGATAAGTTGTAAAGAAATTCTGAATGAATCGGTCAAAAAGAAAAAAAGGCAGGCAGGGTTGCCAGATTATCACTCTTTTTGACTCTTCGTTAAGACTTGGTTTTTTTTAGAATTCTAATTTTTGTATTTTTTAATCCGGTTGAAACTTTTGTGGTGCCTTCGGTATGCCCAAAAAACCCCATTTTGCATCACTAGTTTGTCCATTTAATTTTCCATACAAATTTGGCAGCTGTCCATACAAAAATGATGTATGAAAATTAAAAAATCTGTATCTATTAAAGGAACTTTCTGATCGATTTGGTGTCTTCGGCAAAGTTGTAGGTATGGATAAGGACTACACTGAAAAAAAAGATACACGGTAAAAAAAATTTGCCGAATTTTTAATTTATCTTTTTCTCACTAAAACTTGATTTGCAAAAAAAAAAATATTTTGGTTTTTTTTATTGATTTGATTTTTATGCCAAACCTTTAAAAAGCTACTGATTAACATCGAGGCATTTGTTTTTCATATGATTCTTACCTTTGTTGCTTAAGGACACTATAAAATATTTTGTTTATTTTGGATCTAAAGTAATCATCACAACGTCCTTCCTTAACCTGATATAAAGTGTTATACTAACAGGCTATCGTTTCCAATAAATTACAAATTACAAAATCAAACACCAAATATCTTAAATTTGATTTTCACTCGGTAGCGTCCACAGGCATGCCAGATTTGGCAGCTTTTTGGGCACATCACAGAAACGCAAATGAGTTTAAGGCAAAATGATATTTTCAAAATCTGTTTTTGGCAAAAGTAACAAAACATTGTCGTGAGTAATTCATTAAACTATAAATTGTCTAAATTTGAGCATTGAGCCTGTGCTCGGAAATCTGCAAATGTGCCATCCCTGAGCGTCCATACAGTAAGTCATGAGTGACATTTCAGTTTGACAGATTTATTGCAGATTAACTGATTACAAATTTTTCAGCAAAAGTCAAATAACTCAATGCGATTCAGTAACTATTTTGCTGCAATTGAATTCCAAAATTCGGTGTGCATATTTATTAAATTGATCGCATGGTTTCCCGTATTTCCTTTTATAACGTCATATTAATTTTTAAATTTCGTAAATCTCTGAACATATTAGTTGAACAACGCTTTGGAATATATTAAAAAAGCACATTTCTGGAGTTTGTTTTTGAAAGGTCCAAAACCAAATTTTCTTTTTTTTTTTGCTTTTTGGGTGTTTTTTAATACCCCTGCCTCAAGGTGATTTCAAAAACACCCAAAAAGCAAAAACGGTAAATTTTGTTTATTGGACCTTTAAAAAAAACAGATTTGAAAAATAAATGCTCGCAAAACTGAGAGATTTTCTTACAATTTTCTTTTTTGAACTTGTTCATGCTCAAATATAGGCCTCACAAAGACATAATTTTGAAAAAAAAAATACTTCTCAGTTTTACCCTGATTTTTCTAGTGACGACATCTCGGAAACTATTGGGTCGAATTGCAATGTTAGAAAATGAAACTATTGTGACATTTTCGTTCTATGAAACATATTTTCATAATTGTATAATCAACCTCAACAATCGAGCTTGTAAGATGCTTGCCACGGTTATCTTTTATAATTATCTGTTCAAATTGACAAAGTAAGCCTGATAAGATGGGTAGATTGCTAGCTCAAATCAATCTGACAAAGCTCCGCTGTTGTACACAAATGTTACTTTGCTATACGACAGTCGTTATCTGGAATGTATTTGGTCATAGTTATGGAAATGAAGTATACTTTCAAAAAATCAAAATCAAATTATTCGCTCTACAGCATTACCTTGGCGTTCTCGATTGCGAGATTTCTACTCGAAACTAGGTGTCCGAAGGCTTGACTGTTGAGACAATTGCAAACCTCTTTTACACCTTAGCTTCCATCCACCCCGGGATTCGAACTGACGACCTTTGGATTGTGAGTCCAACTGCCTACCAGCGACTCCACCGAGGCAGGACCCAGGGAGACGACTCCTACACCTGGACTGAGCTAACGACCTAACCCTTTAGGTTAGACCGGGGCCATCATTTACTTCATCTGAATGTAATGAGAAAATCTGAATTTCTAAAAAGATTAAAAATTTTCAAGTGCTTTGAAATTGGGGCAAACGACGATTTTTTTTTATTTCCTGAATAGTTGGGCATCATTTTGGCAAAACATTGGATCTTGCCCTAAGTTCTCAGCAGTTTTTCTTTTTTAATTTGATTAAAAAAATTCACCCCTTTTCCCCTATCAAAAAACTAATTGAACGATGTAATCCCCCCCCCCCCTCCACTCTATGCCCAAACCAGCCAGAACTAGAGAAAGCACGTGAAGAGAGATGAAAAATTTGCACGATAATTGGTGTTAATTAATTCAGCACGCCACTGACTGCCGCGCTACAACGCTAACCTGCCAATGCCGGCGTTATGCCCGTCGATTAGTGCGGCGATGACTTCACTACTGTACGAACACTGCCAGTCAGTCAGTCAGCTGGAAGAAAGTTATTAGAAATGCACGCTCGGCGTTCTCGACTGGGGAGGGCGAGGGGGTGCCGCTTTCACCTCGGTTTCAAAGAGGAATTCTCTTTCAAATTAGTATTTTTTTTTTAATTTTAAAAAAATGTTTAAATATATTTGGAAAAATATACTTATTTTATGAAACTAAACTTGTATCAACTGATTTATTTTGATTTTTTTTTTAAGAAAAGTTTTTCGAAAATAATTAATAAGGAGAAGAACGACGATGGCTTGTAGTGCCGGTAAGGAGAGGACACTTATTGATTAACACGTCAGCTGCCGAGTTGATTGCTTCATTCGTCGAGCTGGCCTGGTGTAATTCATCGGCGTTGAGGACGACCATGACGCTGATGATGATGGTATCAGTATCGTCAACTGGAAATGAGCCTGATGCTTTCAAGCCAACAAGCTTATTGAGTTAGGCTAAAGAATTAACCTCGAATTAATTGCTTGTTAATGGATTCTACTGCGATTAAATTAGCACAGCTTAGATTAGAATACCTTAACAAAAAAGAAACCTTCCTTAAAAATTTGGAAAAACAGATTTGAAAAGAACATTGAAAACATAATTCAAGGGATTCACCACAACTCCCAAAATATTTATGATTTTATGATCCCACCATAAACCGTCTGCAAGAATGAAAAGGAAAGGGATGCTGCAGCATAAACATAAACAACATGATCCACCCAAGAACTTACAACCGCTCAGAGTTGAGAAACCCAAAAAGCTTAAGAAGTGAGCAAACGATAATGAGGCAATTTTATGACCATTCCGAACCAAACTCCCTCTTCCAAGACATCGTTTATGGACGTTACGTGGTTGGGGCTACTATACTTGCTCTGTTTCAACTCGCCTAATAGCCGGTAATTTACGCAGATAAATACACCTAACTGCGATGGTCGTCGAACTACACGGAAGTCCGTAATTGGCGCGAAGAAAGCAAGTTTTGTCAAACGAACGGGGTCACTTTTTAGTTTGACACCCCTTTTACACGGAGTTCACACACACTAACAAACGTTTGTTTTGGTAGTGTGCGTGAGCGCCGTGTAAAAAGTGACAGTTCGTCACTTTAAAGTTTGACTATGACCAACCAACGGGGTACAAACTAAAAAAAGTGTCAAACGTAAAAGTGACCAACCACCGGGGGTTGAGTGTACTTGGAAGGGAGGCTAGACATAGAATAAGGTGAAGGTTGAGTTAGTTTTACTCGAAGTTTGACCTTGAGCACATATTAAACTCTTTTTAATTGTTAACTTTAGGCTTTGAATGAGAATCCCTGAAAATGTCAAAATTGCAAAAAATAAACATTCGAAACATGATTTTTTCTAATTGAGCAGTTCTCTCAGATTTCGGTCATTCGATTTTTGTTGTATTTTTTAATCCGACTGAAACATTTTTTGTGCTTTTGGTATGCCCAAAGAAGCCATTTTGCATCATAAGTTTGTCCATATAATTTTCCATACAAATTTGGCAGCTGGCCATACAAAAATGATGTTTGGAAATTCAAAAATCTGTATCTTTTGAAGGAATTTTTTGATCGATTTGGTATCTTCGGCAAAGTTATAGGTATGGATATGGACTACACTGGAAAATATGATACACGGTAAAAAAATTTGGTGATTTTTTATTTAACTTTTTGTCACTAAAACTTGATTTGCAAAAAACACTATTTTTATTTTTTAATATGTTTTAGAGGACATAAAATGCCAACTTTTCAGAAATTTCCAGGTTGTGCAAAAAATCTTTGAGCGAATTATGAATTTTTGAATCAATACTGATTTTTTCAAAAAATTGAAAAAATGGTCGCAAAAATTTTTCAATTTCATTTTTCGATGTAAAATCAAATTCTCAATCAAAAAGTACTTAAGGTGAAGCCGTTAATCATTATCGGAGATAGTTGATCATCACTATAAAATATTCTGTTTTAAATTCAATTAAACGAATTTCAGCACCAAAAGGAATCGGCGTGTGCCGGTTGTTGCCTTTTTGAAGCCACTGAATGAATTTTTGATCTAAATAAATTGTGCTTCAAAATTTATTTAATTTTGTGGCACAGTCATTGACGTCCTAGTTGGCAATCATTGATTAATGACGATTTCCATAACTTCACAAGGAATGGGTTAATCATTAGCAAAAGGAATCAGCTTGTGTAAGGCACTATTTTAAACAACTTGTTGAAGGAATTTTGCAAAACTATTGAAAGCAACGCAAAATTTATATATTTAAATCCTTTTTTAGGTGACTTTTTTTTGAAAATAGTCGCAGTTTTTATTTTTTTTTAATTAGTGCACATGTTTGCCCCCTTTTGAAAAAAATATTTTTGAAAAGCCGAGAAAATTCTCTATATTTTGCACTTTTGAACTTTGTTGATACGACCCTTAGTTGCTGAGATATTGCCATGCAAAGGTTTAAAAACAGGAAAATTGTTGTTTTCTAAGTCCCACCCAAACAACACACCATTTTCAAGCGTCGATATCTCAGCAACTAATGGTTCGATTTTTAATGTTAAAATATGAAACATTCGTGAAATTTTCTGATCTTTTCGAAAAAAATATTTTCAAAATTTTTAAACCAAGACTAATATTTCAAAAGGGCCAAACATTCAATATTACGCCCTTTTAAAATGTTAGTCATTTTTTGCACAACCTGGAAATTTCTGAAAAATTGGCATTTTATGTCCTCTAAAACATATTAAAAATAAAAATAGTGTTTTTGCAAATCAAGTTTTAGTGACAAAGGTTAAATAAAAATCACCAAATTTTTTTTACCGTGTATCATTTCTTTCCAGTGTAGTCCATATCCATACCTATAACTTTGCCGAAGACACCAAATCGATCAAAAAATTCCTTCAAAAGATACAGATTTTTGAATTTTCATACATCATTTTTGTATGGCCAGCTGCCAAATTTGTATGGAAAATTATATGGACAAACTAATGATGCAAAATGGTTTCTTTGGGCATACCGAAGGCACCAAAAAAGTTTCAGTCGGATTAAAAAATACAAAAAATTAAATTTAAGAAAAAAGACCGATTTTGTAGAGAATTGCTCAATTGTTACCGAATGAGCCCTCATTTTCAATTGTTGATATCATGAATTTTTGAAGTAACAAAACTAATAATGCAGATTTTTTTCAACTATTCGTTATTTTGTAGGAGAGGGATAGACATAATTTAGAATTAAAAGAATAATTGATAATATTTATAACTTGAAGCGGTGCACGTTATCAAAATACCGTCAAATTATAAGATGATAGCAATTTTAGATCTGAAATCAAAAAAGCTTTTGAATTTTTTAAATTGTAATTTTGATAGTTTGAAAAATCTCTTTGCTAAAAATTGAAAGCAATGCCAAAAACAAATCGTTTGTCAAACTCTGGTTTTAAAAGTAATTTAAATTGGACATTCTTGAGAATTTTCAGCAATGTTTCAACTTGTACACTTATCAACTAAATTTGCATGGATTTGATTTAGTTTTTCTTTCCATGCAAGCCTATTTGTATGGACAGCTGTCGAAATTGTATGGAGACTTGTATGGTATAACTAAGGATGCGAAATGTCTTCTTTCCCGGGCAGACGGTAATAACAAAATTCATACCATTTCGATCTAATCTAATCTAATCTAACACAAACGCAGCCAGTTCGATGAAAGCATGCAGAGAAGTCTTGTGATTAGATTACGCCCCAAGCACTTTTCTTGTCAATGTTCATAACTGTAGTACATTAAAGCGGCAGAGCCCTACTGCGTTGTGTTTACCGCAGAGAGAATTCTCTGAACGGATCACATTTCACAGAATCTACGGGGGAGGAAGGATGCGTGGACATACCGTACCAAACGCTCCGAATCAGTTAGGGTGTGGTGTGTTAGTGGAAATTTGGCAGATAATTATATTTTTAGGGGTGAAGTGGAATTGGGCAAATTGGGATTGAGGAATGGGAAAGTGGGGAAGGGGTAGGAGGATTATTTCATTTATAGTATAATAATATAGGGGTACATAATTAAGGAGCGGCCGTGGCTGACTGGTTACGGTGTTTGCTTTGTAAGCGAATGGTTCTGGGTTCGATTCCCATCTGCTCCCAACGAGAAAGTTAAGAACACAGAAATTTGAATTGATGAATATGAACGAAAAACCAAAGTCGCTCGAGGCGGGGTTCGATCCCCCGCCCTTTAGATTGGTATGCAAAAATGCTAACCACTAGGCCATGACGACTTGGTGAGCTTGGACTGGAATTAGGAATACTGTTACAACCAACCCGCAACGCCTTTCGAGGTGTATCCTAGGGTTCTACCTCTCCTACTAACATTGAGTCCAAAACCTCCCTACAAACATCTATACCACTAAGGTGACGTAGGGGTCCTTGCGCACTTTAGATAGGTGTTTACTAACGATCCTCCCCATCCCTGAGGATAGCTTGGACCCGGCCCGGACCCCCTTATGCCCTGGGTTGTATTACACACTCATCAAAAGATGAAGACATGGTATCTCCCGTGTTGGATTATTGTTCCGGATGAGGGTCTAACACAACCAGACCAAACAGTGGGATAAGCGTTGTGGAGCCTTCCGGTGGTGGGGCGTCCTCCAAATGCTAATGCTAATGCTAATAATATAGGGGTACATAATTGTTTAGCAAATAATTATGGAAAACTCTCACCAAGAACCAGCAAATCTCGTCCCAATCCCAGCTCCTAAATTCATATCCTTATCGACGGCCGCAACAAATCAACCAAAGTTTCCTCGGCATCTGCGTGATTGAGGCACTAACCTAGCTAAGCGACGTCTTCCCGGATTTGCAGCAAATCAGCAACGGCTCTGCCAAATCCATAAAAGGAATCGAAACCCGGATATTCCCACCTTTTCTTCTACCACTCACAAGTTCCTCCAGAACTAGCCAATAGACTTGATCCTCAGAAGACGAAAACACGCGAAGCGAAAAGTAAAAACTAACTTAATCCACCTATGTGGTTGGAGCCTTCCTCACTTATTGCCAACAATTGCTGATATGATGGAATTATACAAAAATTTCATCTCTTTTTTAGATCCGGAGTAAAAAAGTACATCAATATCACTTAAGTGAACATATCTCAAGACAGGGTTGCCAGATCTCAAATGATTTGAACTCGTTGGAAAGATCTTTTGATAACCTAACCAACGATGGGTCGGATGGTGGACCCGGACATAGTTTACATACATTTAAGTGAGATCCGGATATATATGAAAACACCTTTTTATACATAACTTTTGAACTACTTATCAAAACTTCAATCTGTATAAAACTCGATCTATGGGACCCTAAATTTTTGCATTAGAGTTGAATAACAGTTTATGTAATCATTAAAAAATGTTATTGATCTGATATTGATTGAAAGCAAAAACAAACCTGGGAGTAACATTTTTTGTTATGGAAGAATAACTCCTAATGTTATTGGAAAGATCGGATTAAAATGTTGATAGTCCGTTATTACAATAACAATCCAATAACAAACCAATCGTAACGGTGAATAACAAAACTTGTTATAAATAACATTCGATGTTATTGGTGGGTCTCGTGGCGCAGGGGTAGCGGCTTCGGCTGCCGATCCCGATGATGCTATGAGACGCGGGTTCGATTCCCGCCTTATCCACTGAGCTTCTATCGGATGGTGAAGTAAAACGTCGGTCCCGGTTTCTCCTGTCTCGTCAGAGGCGCTGGAGCAGAAATCCCACGTTAGAGGAAGGCCATGCCCCGGGGGGCGTAGTGCCAATAGTTTCGTTTTTTTTCGTTATTGGCCTAGTATTTTCAAATATCAAAAAATGTTGTTCCAAAGTTATTACCGTCTGCTCGGGTTGGTTATAGTTTAAGGCAAATAAAAAAATCCAGAAATGTTTGAATCGTTATGTTTTCCTTTGGTCACTATAATCACTCAATTGAAATAACGCAATTCTGACCCAAATATCGAGTATCAACTTTCTACAACCATCACTCAATAACCTACACTTTCATGGCCATCATCACCATCATCATTTGTTGACAATTGCCCCAATTTTCCCCCGTCAATCAAACCTCCAGCTGCCTTCGGTTTGGGAAAGGGTCAAGGAAACATAAAGCAAACTTCTCCGAAACCGCTCCACTCCACGAGCATATGTAACATAAACGCAATTACTTTACAACACTCACTCGTCATTCATAAGGTTGATATCACCGTCTGCGGCCTTCCCGTGTCTACAATGTGGCTTATATTATTTATCACCCGAATTGGGTTTGGGGGCTACCCCCCGTAAGTCAACAGCCTTAGAACCAGAACCAAGTGCAATTGCCGTGAATGTGTCGTGTGCGCCGTAAATAAGGTCAAAGACGCAGGTGTCGACAAACGCGTGCGGTACGTTCCGGAACGGTGCTTCCGTGGCACGTGGGAATGTCATTTCGGTGGAAGAGGGCACACCGTACCTTTCAGGGACCAGAATTGTCGATTTATTATATGGGTTGGTGGTTCAAGGTGGAGCAATGTTCTTGGCTCAAGTACACTTCTGGGGACCGTTTGAAGGTAATTTAGTGTGGCTTTTACATGGAATTACTTACTCATATTCCACGAATGAAATATATTTAGCTAATCAAATTGAAATGTCGGTATTTCGAGCAAATCAACTAGAACTCTGCTTCGTTCACTTGATAATTGTTGAAACCGTTGCTAGGGTAGTCGGGAACGAACTGTGCTGGTAGTTAAGGTAAGAACAAGATTGTCCGTCAGACCTGGACGCAAACGCAAAATTTTGCGCCTGTCATCATAGCCTGCCAGTCATCGACCATTGAACAAAGCAACCCCTGTAGATTGTTCGACTGACAGTTGTTGGAAAAATCGAACTGGCACAGCGTTCTGCGTTCACCACTGCGTCGAACGGACAATCTTGTTCTTAGCTTTAGCATGACCTACTACAATAATATAGAAACTAAGTTTCATTATTATAAAAGAAATTTAGTCTGTCTTAAAAAAAACATGTTTTTAAACTGTTTCAGTTAAGAAAACATCTTTCTATTGGGAAGCTTCGAGGCGCCCAAACACAAGTGAGCAGGTGCCGTAATTTTAAATTAAGGTGCACTTGCACGATTACGGTTTTGTTTGCTCAGCTTGTTTTGGGCGCCAGAGGCAGGTGAATTTTTTTTTGGTAAAGACTTTGTACTAACAACGACACTGTTGGTGCCTGATTGTGCTCGTCCTAAACTGCGCTCTGAATTATCGCGTGTGTTGGATGTTTGATCAAGCTGTGAGTAAGAGGTCTTCTACAAATTTAAAAAAAAATGTCTAACCCTTGACCCTTAAGGGGAAGTTGAACGCGCCAGAATCCGTTTTTTTCCTGCCACTGCGCAACGACATGCGGGAACGTGCGCATAAAGCGGATGAACGAAAAAGTGTCCAGCGCAGTTAAAAATATAAAAGTAGATTTGCTGCTTGTTTGACTTAGCGCGCACTCACAACAGCAAGTTAGCGTTGATACTAACTGCTTAATAAATATGGAAACCACTTTTTGAACTTATGATAATATGATGATTTTTTTGGAGGTCATTCATAAAAACTGGGTGGTCGATAAACGACGTACTTTTGGTATTTTGATATAAACCCGTACCTAATCCAATCAAACATAGGCGAAATGGGTATAAAACTTCATTATTTTGAATGGCTAACTAAAAAAAGATAATTTGAGGTAAATTCTTAGACCCTGGTCACTCCGGAATCGGTTCTGGATACCCCCGGGGAACCTATGAAGTGGTCAACAATATATAAAAGCAAAGCCCATCGATATGAGTATCAAATTTATACATTTTATCAGATAAATTCATAAATTGCCTTTCCATGGCCACTGGCCACTCCGGAACCGGTTCCGGGTTTCCCCCGGGGAACCATTGAAGTGGCTTATGTCATAAAGGCTAATGTCTCTAAAGCAAAGCCCATTAATATGGGTATCATAATTCTTCATTATACTAGAACATTTCAAAAATGGTTTTCCAAAATATTTTTCTGGCCACTGGCCACTTTTGGACCGTTTCTGGATTCCCCGAGGAACCTTTGAAGTGGCTAATATTATATTATAGAGCAAAGCCCATCAATGTGGGTATCAAATGCTTCATTTTGTTAGAACATTTCAAAAATGGTTTTTCAATATAATTTTCTCGTCACTGGCCAATCCGGAACCCGTTCCAGTTATCCCTTGGGTAACCTGTGAATTGGCCATTATTGGCCATAATTATATCAGAGCAAAACCCCTCAATTTGGGTATCAAAATTCTTCATTTTGTCGTAACATTTCAAAAAAGGTCTTCAAAAAAATTCCCGGCGCTGCCTACTCTAGAACCAGTTCTTGGTTTCCCCAGGAGAACTTTCAAAATAGTCAATATCATATTAGGGCAAAATCCATCAATATTGGTATCAAAATTCTTCTTTTTGTCAGAACATTTCAATAATGGTCTTCTAATATAGTTTTTGGCCTCTGGCCACTCCAGTCCCGGATTTACCCCGAGGAACCTATGAAGTGGCAAAAATAATAATATGATATTATCTGAACAATGCCCATGCCCATCAATAAAAAAAAATCAAATTATTCGCTCTACAGAATTGCTTTGGCGTTCTCAATTGCGAGATTCCTACCCGAAACTAGGTGGTCCGATGGTTTAAAACGGTGAGACAATCCAAACCTCTTTTTATACCTGAGCTCCCATCCACCCCGGGATTTGAACTGACGATCTTTGTATTGTGAGTCCAACTGCCGATCAGCGACTCTACCGAGACAGGACCCAAGGAGACGACTCATACACCTGGACTGAGCTAACGACCTAACCTCTAGGTTAAACTGGAGCCAACATTTACTTCCTCGTCCGACGGAAGGCGTGATCAGACAAATCTCGTCTCGAAAAATGCCACCGGGGCCGACTGGGACCGAACCCAGGCCAATTGGGATGAGACGCAACCAAGCTTATCATTACACCACCGAACCCGGCTAGCACGAAGCCCATCAGTATAGATATCAAAAATTTTCCATTTTCTGCCGGTTATTCCCCGAAGAACCTATGATATGGCCATAACAAAGCAAAGCAAAGCTCTTCAATACGGGTATCATTTTTTTCCTTTTCAGTAACATTTCTTGTAAAGTATTCGTTTAAATAGTGGCCAGAAACCCCCATATTGATTAGAACATTACAAAAAAATAAAAATTTCTAAAAAGAGGATTTAGAAAGAAATAAATATAACTCAGTAAGAAAAGAGCAAGCATCAAAAGGTTTGAAAATTAATTTTAAGCAAGACTGGATAATTTTTGAGATTTTTTATCTTGTTATAAAACGAGGTAAAAAAATCTTGGATAATATTTTTCTAAGATATGCTACCTTTGTTAAAAGCCGCTCAGTAATTGGAAATTTTGTTGATGTAAAAGAATCTTTTCTTTAACTACAATTTGAATTACATATGACAGAATCTCGATCAGTTTGTTATTGTTAATTTTTCTTTCTTACTTTTGGTAACCACTTAGTAACAACACAGAAAAAAAAACGATGGTAATATTCATCAGGAAATGGTGACAGGTTTTGTGGCTAAAAAAATGATGAGTTTTACCCCAGAAAATGATGAATTTTCATCAGTTTTTGATTAATATTCATCAGGTTCACATTTTTACACATTTTTTATGTAATATTACTCAAAAAAGAGGTAATATTCAACCTACCAAATTTTCACCATTCCAAAATTCAACTTTTTTTTTCTGTGAAGCAAAAATTCTAGAATTATGTTTGAAAAGGCCCTATAAGCTATTGTCTTTCATACTGTATACGACCTATTTAAAAAAAAAAACTCTAGAATTGTTCCAAAATGAATAAGTATGAAACTCACAGCTGAAAGAACTCCAAAACTCTGATATGTACGGCAAAAGAACTTATTTTTCTGAAAAAAGTAGTAAACGATAAAAATCATGGTGTTTTATTAAATTTCTTGACCACAAATAATATTTTTTCGATTGTTTTATTTTCATGATAAGTTTTAGAGGATCAAAAGAGCAAGTTTTGAGCTGAATAGTTAGATTTTTTGGCTGGAAAAGTTGTTTTATAAACTTTTGAAACCAAAGTCGAATATTGTTTCAGATATCTTTTTTGAATTTTGTCTTAATGTGTCTTAATTTTTGCTGATAATTCAAAAGTTTTCACAACTTGAACCGCTTTGAATATTTTTTTTTAAATTTTGGTGAAAAGGGTGAAACCTAACTCATTTTAAAGAGAATGAAACAATTGTACTTTTGTTCAAAAATAAGGGAAAATAGGAATAAATTAGAATAATAAAAACATGGTTTATCATTGATGAATTCATTTTCAGTGATAAATCAATCACAAAGTAATAAGTGAAAACATAACTTACTAATCACTTTTTGATTTTTGATTGATTCACAAATAAACTTGTTATGTGGATAAGTTACGCAAAAGAATGTTTAAAATAATTGAACTCAAACATTTCAATCGAGAAACAGTTTTGAAATCTCTTGCTTTGTAAGAAGTATCCCCAGTAAATTATAGAAACAATTTGATTTATATATTGAAATGATAAAAATCAAAATTCAATTACTATACTATGTTTTCTAAGAGATTTTTTTGAACTAATGGTTCTAAAGTCACCTTCAGTCAGCTTTTGCTTTTGTTTTCTTAAAAAGTATATGAAATAATGTAGGTTGGTTTGAAATGTATACATACACGTTTTTCAAATCAACTAATATGTTTGTATTGTTCCCAATAAACTTTTGAAACAGTTTGTTCTAAATATTGGTAATGTAATGTAATAATTGTTAAACGAATTACTTTTTAGAATGTACCCCCTGTTAACAATTGTAAACAATTGATTCTATAAATTGACCAAGTAACAAGCCTAAACCGCGCTTGAAGTGCAATTAAAAAAAACATATTGACAGCAAAATAATTGTCAAATTAAATTCTGCCTGCAATATATCTCCGGCAAACCATACAAAGTAGTGACGGAAATTGGTTTCTTTCCGTTTTCTATTAAAACAATTGAATTCAATTAACTAATATTAAAAGAAAAAATGTTTTAATCATTTATGACATGAAAAGTACTCTCTGAAAACTATTAAAAAAATTACAAATTATAGGAACAAAATATTTATGGAAAAAACACATTTTTTTAAATAAAAAAAAATGAAAATAGAAATTACAAGCCAAGGTTTCAACATTTGGATGAAAAAAGTGTTTTGGATGAAAAAAGTGCGAGAAAATGCATTTTAACTGGTTTTCAGTTGATTAAATTTAAATTTCATTAAAATTTTGAAGTTTTTCGAAAAAATATTTTTTTGCCCCCTGATTATTCAGGCCAACTTTGAAGAAAGGGGGAGGGGGGCGACATAAACATTGAAAAATATTTGCAAAGGCCTTATGGAATGGCAAATAAATTTTGCAAATGATTGAAACAACTGGTTCAACAAATTTATGCAAAAATTACAGGGTAGTTACAATTTTCCCAAAATCAAATCCGCGAAATCCACGCCATACATTTTTTCGCGAAATTTCAAAACAATTCAGGGTTTTTAAAATACCCATTAACTAAAAAAATCAAATCATCCACATTAACGACCCCGGGTCTTTTGTGGTCTCTATTGCAAGTTTCTGCTCGAACCTAGAAGTCCGAAGGCTTGAATGGGGAGAGCACCCAAACCTCTTTTACTCCAAGGAACCTTCCACCCCAGTGTTTGAACTGACGACCTTTGGATTGCGAGTCCAACCGCCGCCAGCGATTCCACCGGAGTAGGTTTGGTTTGGTGTGTTGTTTGTACTTATGGCATGAAGACGACTCCTACACCTAGAATGACTTAACGACCTAGCAACCAAGGCCGGGACCGACGCTTTACTTCCTCATCCGATGGAAGGTTGCAGCAGATGGGAATCGAACCCAGAATAATCCGCTTACTACCCATTAACTATAAGATACAAAAAAAAACTTTTATCAAACAAGTTAGAAAAAATATTTCTTAATTGTTCCATTTTTAAGAACTATTTCAAAAATCTTTATAAATTATGTTTCACCAACAGAAACTGAAATTTGTGAAATAGATTTGGGGTTTATCTAGAATACTGCAAAAAAAACAAAGTTCTTCAAAAAGCATAAGAAAAAATCTATTCGACTACACTAAACTGCAGTGCAATTAAATTTCATACCAAATTGTGTAAAATAAACAACGTCAAATTGTTTTTTTTTTCACTTTTGAAAAACTAAAATCAATTTGTATCTTTGGACATTTTGTTTAACTTTAAATATAATTGATTTAAAATTGAGTTTCAGAATGTTAAAATTTAGCTGAAAGTTTATCTGATAATGATTTTTTGATTATCGCCTATTGCTATTTAAACATTTTTTCAAGCATATATCGAAACTTTTAACTAAAACAGTTGTTCTCGTGAAAACGCATAAAAACATACATGTATTGAAATTTAATAAACAAAATGTCACAAAGAATTCGAAAATGTAGTCTTCTTTCTGATTCAATCTGATTTTAATTTCAAATATAAATCATAATCCTTTTATTTAATTCGAATAAGCTTGGAAAAACTTGACTTCCATTACTATTTAAAAAAAACTATTTACTTACTATTTTATCAAATGTAAATAATTTTAATTAATGACATATTTAAAAAAAAAAAATAATTAATTAGAGTTATCCATTTTATGGCTGGAATCAGAGTGAGTTCATTTTAAATAACTATTTTTGAATAATAAATACACATTATGTCCACAATCAAAATAAAATTTTCAAGATCGCTTCAGACGGTTGGATTAAAATCAGTTTATTTTATATATCTTTCAAATATAAAAATAGTCAGTTCATTTTAATAATCGGTAGAATTCTAAAAAAATAAAATATATTTAATTTTCTTGGAAGGCCGACAAATTCCCAAACCAAGTGCAAGTTGTTCCTTTTAGCGGGATGTCAAACAAAATATTTAGTTAGGCCGTTGCAAATATTTTTCAAAGTTTATGTCCCCCCCCCCTTCAAAATTGGTCCGAAAAATCAGGGGGCAAAAAATATCAAAATTTCAATGGAAATAGAAGTCTAATCAACTGAGAACAATCCAAAATGCCTTTTTCTGCATTGATAATTATCATTATACAGCAATTCCATTTGAAAAGAGCCTAAACCAAAAAAAAAGTTCTCCGATCGGGCTCAAAATTTTTCTGGGGGTTCCTTGGCCAAAATAATTAGACCCGTATTTTTTTGTTTGGCCATTAGGGTGGCCTACATCGTGCTAGGGTGGTTCAAAAAATGGCAATTTTCGTCATTTTCGCAAAAACCACTTTTTCTAAAAATCATATCTCGCGCCATTTCATCCGATTTTAGCTGTCTTAGACGCAAAGAAAGGTGATGAGTTTGGCTATTTGGGAAAAATAGTAAAGTTCCAAAATCTAGCTTAACTATTGAAAAGTCGTATGAAAACTTAAAATGGCGTTTTGACCGTGTCTGGACCAAAGAGCCTATGTCTGAAAATATTTTTATCGGATTCCTCGGAAAATTTCACATAACATATCAAAAAATTGGCGATGTCGAACCGTACGTTTTGGAGATACGATTTTTTGAAAATAAAAACTGCGTTTTTCGACGCGCCACGCGCAAAAACGGGAAAATGACGAAATCGGCAAAAAATCAACTTTTTTCACTAAAACTGCGATAACTTTAAAATTTCAGCGATGACCTATACATGTCTGGGTACCAAAATTTTCGTAATTGAGAGACGCAACTTTTGGTACCATAACATCTATAGGTCATCGCTGAAATTTTAAAGTTATCGCAGTTTTAGTGGAAAAAGTTGATTTTTTGCCGATTTCGTCATTTTCCCGTTTTTGCGCGTGGCGCGTCGAAAACGCAGTTTTTTTTTCAAAAATCATATCTCGAAACGTACGGTTCGACATCGCCAATTTTTGATATGTTATGTGAAATTTTCCGAGGAATCCGATAAAATATTTTCAGACATAGGCTCTTGGTCCAGACACGGTCAAAACGCCATTTTAAGTTTTCATACGACTTTTCAATAGTTAAGCTAGATTTTGGAACTTTACTATTTTTCCCAAATAGCCAAACTCATCACCTTTCTTTGCGTCTAAGACAGCTAAAATCGGATGAAATGGCGCGGAGATATGATTTTAGAAAAAGTGGTTTTTGCGAAAATGACGAAAATTGCCATTTTTGAACCACCCTAGCACGATGTAGGCCACCCTAATGGCCAAACAAAAAATACGGGTCTAATTATTTTGGCCAAGGAACCCCAGAAAAATTTTGAGCCCGATCGGAGAACTTTTTTGGTTTAGGCTCTTTTCAAATGGAATTGCTGTATAATTATAATTATATAATCATATTTAACATGTTTGGAAGCATTTAAACATATTTTAAAGTTTAATCAGAACAAAGTTTGTTGATTCAAATTTTTCACAACCAACAACCAGCCTTTAGCAAAAATTGAAAAAAAAAGTTTATGAGAGCTGTAAAGTTTTGACTTTGTTGTAGACTTAAAATTTTGTTTTTAATTTTTATGTTATTAATCATTTTGCTTTTTACCAAAGATTTTTTAATTTAGTTTGAGCCAAATAAGATTAAGTCGAATAAGATACACAACAAAATTAAGATGCATTATTAAGATAATTTTTCATGAACATTGATTATATTTTTCAAATAACATTTTTGAAGCGATTTGTCAAATATTTAATAACACATGAGCAATTCTCTACGAAATCGGTATTTTTTCTTCAATTTTAATTTTTGTATTTTTTAATTCAACTGAAACTTTTTTGGTGCTTTCGGTATGCCCAAAGAAGCCATTTTGCATCATTAGTTTGTCCATATAATTTTCCATACAAATTTGGCAGCTGTCCATACAAAAATGATGTATGAAAATTCAAAAATCTGTTTCTTCTGAAGGAATTTTTTGATCGATTTGGTGTCTTCGGCAAAGTTGTAGGTATGGATACGAACTACACTACGAAAAACACTGGAAAAAAATGATACACGGTAAAAAAAAAATGTTGATTTTTTTATTTAGCTTTTTATTACTTAAACTTGATTTGCAAAAAAAACACAATTTTTTATTTTTTTTTATTTTTTGATATGTTTTAGAGGACATCAAATGCCAACTTTTCAGAAATTTTCAGGTTGTGCAAAAAATCTTTGAGCGAGTTATGAATTTTTTAATCAATGCTGTTTTTTTTCAAAAAATCGAAATATTGGTCGCAAAAATGTTTCAACTTATTTTTCGATGTAAAATCAAATTTTCAATCAAAAAGTACTTTAGTGAAATTTTGATAAAGCGCACCGTTTTCAAGTTAAATCCCTTTTTAGATAACTTTTTTGAAAATAGTCGCAGTTTTTCATTTTTTTAAATTAATGCACATGTTTGCCTACTTTAAAAAATATTTTGAAAAGCTGAGAAAATTCTCTATATTTTGCTTTTTGAACTTTGTTGATCAGTGTTGAAAATCCGACGACAATGTTGATACGACCCTTAGTTGCTGAGATATTGCCATGCAGAAGTTCAAAAACAGGAAAATTGATGTTTTTTAAGTCTCACCCAAAAAATCCATCATTTTCTAATGTCGATATCTCAGCAACTAATGGTCAGATTTTCAATGTTATGGCATGAAATATTTGTAAAATTTTCCGATCTTTTCGAAAACAATATTTTCAAAACATTCAAGTCAAGACTAATATTTCAAAAGGGCCAAACATTCAAAATTAAACGAAGTTGACTTTATAGCTGTCGGCCACCATTGCTAGTACCAACCACTAGTGTCTTCCTTTTATCTACAAGGACTTCGCCGCCCTGGGCTCCTAAGTGTATGAAAGTATGGCACGGAGCGACGGCGCCATTCAATATTACGCCCTTTTAAAATGTTAGTCTTGGTTTAAAAATTTTGAAAATATTTTTTTCGAAAAGATCGGAAAATTTCACGAATGTTTCATATTTTAACATTGAATATCGGACCATTAGTTGCTGAGATATCGACATTAAAAAATGGTGGCTTGTTTGTGTGAGACTTAGAAAACATCAATTTTCCTGTTTTTAAACCTTTGCATTGCAATATCTCAGCAACTTAGTGTTGTATCAACAAAGTTCAAAAAAGCAAAATACAGAGAATTTTCTCAGCTTTTCAAAAATTTTATTTTCAAAAGTGGGCAAAAATGTGCACTAATTTAAAAAAAAAAATGATTAACTGCGACTATTTTAAAAAAAGTAACTCAAATATGGATTTAACTTGAAAACGATGCACTTTATCTAAATTTCACTAAAGTACTTTCTGATTGAAAATTTGATTTTACATTGAAAAATAAAGTTGAAAAATTTTTGCGACCAATAATTCGATTTTTCGAAAAAAACAGTATTGATTAAAAAATTCACAACTCGCTCAAAGATTTTTTACACAGCTTGGAAATTTCTGAAAAATTGGCATTTGATGTCCTCTAAAACATATATAAAAAAAAATAAAAATAGTCTTTTTTGCAAATCAAGTTTTAGTGATAAAAAGTTAAATAAAACGTCACCAAATTTTTTTACCGTGTATCATTTTTTTCAGTGTAGTCCATATCCATACCTACAACTTTGCCGAAGACACCAAATCGATCAAAAAATTCCTTCAAAAGATAAAGATTTTTGAATTTTCATACATCATTTTTGTATGGACAGCTGCCAAATTTGTATGGAAAATTATACTAATGATGCAAAATTGCTGCTTTGGGCATACCGAAGGCGCCAAAAAAGTTTCAGCCTGATTAAAATAAACAAAAAAATCGAATGACCGAAATCTGAGAGAACTGCTCACATGACAAAAATTCTTGCAAAATTTTCAAAAAATATTTTTAAAATTGTCACAAGCACTCATTTCCAAGTCAAGACATGATTAGATTTTTTATATGAATTAAATTAAACAAAAAAAAATGATTGAATAAAAAAATATTTTTCAGTTTTGTAAATCTGCGAGTTCCGCGCCATCGTTGACTAAATCCACGCCAAATCCGCGAAAATCGCAAAATTCACTAAATCTGCGAAAATTGCGAAAGTGTAACAACCCTGAAATTAATCTTAGGAAAGAAGCTCCAGGCAGACTATTGAAACAATTAGTTCAACATCTTGGAAAAAACAATAATTCTCAAATCACTTATTGTGTGACAAACATTCTCAGTCAACTATTGAAGCAAATCGTTGAATGTATTCCTGAAGATTTTTTTAAAATCATTTTCTGTGTGGAAGGTACTCGTAGTCACCTATTGAAACAATTGTTTTTTACATATTACCAAGAATTTTTTTTATCGTTTATAGCATGAACAATTTTTATGCTAATTATTGAAACAATTGGTTCCACATATTCATGAAAAAAAAATCTTCGTATATTTTAATCTGTGGAATGAAACTCCGGCAGAATAATGAATAAAAATGGTTCAACATCTTGACGAAAAACAATTCTCAAATTACATAATGCGTGGAAATGTCTCTCAGATCACTACTCGAACAATTGATTCGACATATTTACGAAGAAATAATTCTCTAATCTGTTATGGCATGTACAGAACTCTAGGAACTATACTGCCGCTCTAATCTAGTCCGTTCCATATGTAAAAACAGCAAGCCGAGAAAAACGCAAGACAAATTTGTCCCGCACATAAGGCTACGTGTTAGGATTTACGAAAAAATGAAATTTACAAGTTTCTCTGGAATAAACTAAGTAATTTTATAAGTTTTTCTGATAGTTCACATGATTTTTAATCAAACTGCAACATTAACTCAAAATTGACGAAATTTCATATGGGACGGACTCGATTTGAGCAGCAGTATAGAAACAATTGATTCAGAATATTCGCGAATTGAGCTAGGGACCATCCATAAACCACGTTTTTTAATCCAACCTCACCCTCCCCTTCGTGGGCAATCGTCCAAAAAATCTTTTAAATGGAGCGGGGACAATCGCAAAACACCACAACCGACCCCCCAAAAGACCCACGTGGTTTATGGATGGTCCCCTATTCAATATAAATCAATAATAATTATGGCAAGTGCACATGCACTCACGCCACACGGTTCTACATGTTCTTCAACATCACAAGCAAGGCAAATCAGATTTTACTGAGTCCCGCTATTTCTCCCTTTTCGTTCTTCCATCCGTCTCAAGGTCATCGCGTGTGTTGATTGATTGCTGCTGTTGGCCGCGTTTTTTTCAAAAACATTTTCAAAACTCGAAATCCAGCTCATTTATTTTTCACAGAAAGTATCGATGTTATGGTATCATTTTACTCGTAAGAAAATTTGCTACAAGCTTGCAAGATTCCTTTAGGCGGTAAGTCGAATTTTACGGGAGTTATCCTGGGTGGAAGAAAAAAAATTCGATTTTTTTAGGCGTACCGCATTTTTATTGTCCGAAATCCAGCTACATATAAAATCAATAAAACTTCAATGTTCTATAGTGTTTCGGAAAGCTGAGAATCTCCTCTATTGCACTACAAGATTAGTTTTTCAAAATAATTAAAAACCGATTTTTGCCAGAGCTGAGAAAATAAAAACTGGAAATCCGATCCAGCGGAGACCACTTCCCTTAATGTCTAGGAAATTCTCTAGACTTGTCCAAAGTAAACTTTTAGATTTATTTATAACAATGACACTTTTTTGCCTTCTTACATGAGGTGAGGCTTTAATCCTGGTTGGAAAATAGGCTTCTTTTAGAAACGTCGAAGACCCACCTATCTACTCAGAATCGAAAACTGAACAAATGTCTGTGTGTATGTGTGTGTGTGATCAAAGTTCTTACCCAGTTTTCTCAGCACTGGCTTAACCGATATTGTTCATAAACTGGTCTCACTCGACTTGGTTAAGGTCCCATTCGTCGCTATTGAATTATTTAAAGTTTTGACAAGGCCGTTACAATTTTTTTAAGTTTATGTCCCTCGACTCTGAGCAAAAAAATAAAAAAAGTATAAAAATTGAATTTACGAGCCATGGTTTCAACATTTGAATGGAAAAAGTGTTTAAATACAGTGTCCAGTTGTTTTGCCATTATTAGTTTCCTAAGTATTGACGAAACATTTATTTTTTGCGAAAAATACATTTTTTCAGGTGCTGTATTGGAATTTCATGGGGGGCCTAAGTACTTTAAAAAAATAAGTATAAAAATGTGTTTTCACAAATATTCGGAACTCATGTATATAAACTAAGTCCAGATCCATCTTTCGACCCATCGTTGGTTAGGTAACCAAAAGACCTTTCCATTGAAGGTCTGGCAATTATGGTCGCTATTTTGAAAACAGTACAACTAAACGAAATTGTCTGGAAAGAAATTTTTAATAGCAAATTCTGTTTTTCTTCAAAAATTTGGTTGTTTCCAAAAGTTATAACACTGCTAAATAGTTTCAGCCCCTGCTAAAATATAATGTATTTAATCTAATCTAATCTAATCAGACCCTAGCGCAGCCAATCTTACGAAGGGATCCTGGAGAGTGCCTTAGGTTAGATGACGCCTAGCACTCTTCTTGTCATTTATTAACATTTGTAGTGCGCCATTGCATTAGAATGCATTGAAACATCACAAGCGTTAAAGCGGCCAGGCCTACTGTGTAAAGCCGTATCACAGAGATGACTCGTAATTGGGTTGAGTTTGAGCACAGAGTGTTCATACAACAGCACAAAGCGAGTTGTGGCGCTATAACCACGGCAAATAGTGTCCAGGGCATTTGTGGAAATACAGTGTCCCATCCCTAGAGGGTCCCGGAGCACCAAAACTTCTTAGCATGATGGCTCCCAACGATAAATTGCCTAAACAAACGTGAGCGGGGATCCCCACGTTTCTTCCTCCCTGTAGATTCAGAATTGTGTTGTTGTTTGAACATTCGTGCTCAAACTCAATCCAATTCAACGAATCATCTTTGCGGTAAACTTTACGCAGTTGGCCTGGCCGCTTTAACGTTTGTGATGTTTCAAAGCAATTTATTGCATTGGGGCACTGCAATTGTTAATAATGACAATAGGATGCTAGGCGTTAATCAACCTAAGGCATTTTCCAGGATGCCCTCGAAAGACTGGCTGCGCTAGGGTTAGATTAGATTAGATTAGAGTGTTCATACAACAACACAATTTTGAATCGACAGGGGAGGATGAAGTGTCGGGACACACCAACATACGCTCCGAGATTTGGTTGTATTCGTTGGGAGCACCACGCTAAGAAGGTTTGGTACTCCGGGACCCTCTGGGATGGGACATTGTATTTCCACGAATGCCCTGGACACTATTTGCCGTGGTTATAGCGCCACAACTCGCTCTCTGTAACAGTATTCCTAATTCCAGTCCAAGTTCACCAAGTCGACATGGCCTAGTGCAGGGGTGCTCAAAGTTTTTGGAGGCCGGGCCAAATTTGAAGCTCAAATGAGCTTGCGGGCCAAATTTACAAAAAGATTTAATTTCTGTTATTTAAAAAATCAATTCAAAATAATAGAAACAACAAAATAACGGTTTAATTAATTCAAAATAAAAGAAACTACAAAATAACGGTTTTCTATCGGTATTGTTGATTTTATTGTTTCAGGTATTCGAAAAAAATTTTTAGCTGAATGTAACAGTGCTTAAAAAATAAAGTTTTGTTTTTACATTTCAAAAATGGTGACATTACATGTTGAACAATGTAAATGTTTTAAGCTTCCGTATAGTTAAACTGCAATCTTTATTTTCGAAAAAAAGATTCAACCAGAAAAAAACATTTTAGCGAAAAAACATTTATTTATTTCAACAAAAATTCACTGAAATTCAAATTATTTTTCATAAACCTAAACATGCTCAAATGATTCTAAATGCAAAAGAATGCATATTTAATCAATTTCAGATGATTGCACTTAATTTTTTTTTTCAATCTTATCTAATCTAATCGAACTTAAGCGCAGCCAGTCTGAAGAAAGCATCCTGGAAGAACTTTTGGTTAGATTACGCCCCGCCCAAAAAGATGTTAAACTTAAAACTTAAATTTGAAGAAAGACTTAACGCTCTACTGCTCAATATTTTTTCGAAAATTTTCATTTTTTCCGTGTTAGGTAATTTTGTTCTACAAATACTTTACTTCTCTTGTATTGTGTTTCTCTCTAGTCATTTTAAGCATTTATCTTGTTGAGTTTATGTTTGATTTTGATAGTATTGGGCCTATTCTACCACCTCCTATCGTTACCTTTTCCCTTTCTAGTTTTTTCGTGTTTTTACAGTCACTTTTTAATTTTTTTGCCTGTTTCTCACCTGTTCTGTTACAGCATGAAACCATTATTATTTAAATTGTAAAAAAATGCGTAGAGGCAAAGTCTGGGACACTACACAAATTACTGCATACTTATTTTTACTTAAAATAGAGGAAATGCTAGAAAAAAGCAGCCAATTGTCTAAAGTTTAAAGAGTTTTTCTTTCAAATGCTTTTTAAAGATCAAAAATTTGTTGGGAATTAATTTTTGATGAATTTTTAGATCGAAGCGGGGTTGGGTTGTAGAGGGTTAATTGCGTGGTTATTTAGCTCAACTTTATCATAATTGTTTATTGAAACCATCGGAAAGAAAGTATATTTTTGATTTCTAATATTGCCTCTTACAGGCTAAGGGATAAATGGACTTTCTCGAACTGCACACCAGAACGAAGAACAATCACTTTCCCGCGTTCATATGTGTACATTGTAGATAGTAAAATAAAGACTGTTTACGCTCCAAATTAGGAATGTTTTTTTTTTTGGGAAGCCAATACGTGCGCCGCGTATTTGTGCACGTGGATATTCCCATACAGCAAGTACGACCCGGCACGTGGTGATACATTTTTTATGAACTACGCGCTCGTCGCAGGTGACCTACATTTTGGGTTGTTTGATTACGGTTTGTTTGTTATTTATTGGGACAAATCAAACCGAAAGCTCACTCAGGGTAGCCTCAAATTTGACTCGATTTAGGTCAGACAACAACCACAGAAGGAAAAAAAAACGAGCAGGCTTTAAAGCGCTTCTTCCAGTCTCCATGTGCCATCACAAGAGACCTCCCAAAGGCTTGCGAAATGGATGGAAAAACCACACGGCGCGAGTGGCGAAAACTGTTTGGCCTTGATGGAAAAAGGGTACAATATAGAAAATGCTGTCCAAACACGAAAACGATATGCTCCGTTAGAGGTGTGGCCGTGAAACGCGCGCGCGGTTGATGGCCATCGCTCCGCGGTGATGATCTATTAAACGACCTTTTTTGGTCATCAACCGGTGCCGCTAGGGTAGCTAGAGTGCACAGTAAGGAAGAAAAAGTTTTTGAATTGAACGAAAAAAAAGTTTCTCCAGTGGGACGAAGCAAGAATCGAACCTCTGTATTCTTAGGTTATGCTGCGTGACTCTACCCACTAGGCTACGGGCGCCCTCGTGTCGACTTGAGGAAAATTCAAGTTTTAGTGTTTAAATTGTTACAGAATTTTAATTATCTTCAAAAAAAAAAAGTTCAAAATGAGTTCAAACCCCGTTTTACGACCCATTTCTCACCCACTGTGTGCGACCCGAGATATTCCGTCAAAGATATAGGGTAAAAATTGCACGACTTGCGCCGCTGTGCAGATATGCGATGATGATGGCCTTTCGAACGAACAGAGACAAAAAAAAAACAGTTTTCCGCATAGGAATTCACGGTGGGCACACGCACACGCTAGAGGGGGCACCTGCTGGTTTGGCAGACCGTGTGGCAACAGGTTGGCTACGGTGGATACACTAAGCATACACATTACTGGGGAGGCAGGGTAGGGCTTCCGAGTGGTTTGTGCTCGGTCGTCTACATCAGCTTCTGAGTCAGCAGTTGCGGAATGATGTGTCTGCTCAGCAAAGAGGAGCGAGCTTTCAGCTTTTGCGAAGAGTAGTAATTGTCTATTTTAGGGGGGTGAAGGGAATGCAATTTTCAAAATTGTTTGGGAGTTTATTTTCAAATGTGTGTACCTTATGGCATTTGCAATTATTACCAGATTCGAGTTTTTGGAAGAAGGCCCTTTGCTGTTTCTCAATAAATTTCAAACTTGTGGTTGTGGTTTGATGATTGGCTAATTGAAGCTTTGACGTCATATCCAAATTGGGACAAATGTCCCGTTTCTTTATAACATTTGATATCCGGTAATTGGATTTGAATCTTGTTCCAAAAATCAGGGATTATATCATACACTAGCGTGTCCAGTGGTGGTGCCAATCCAGGTTCCTCGAAGCCCCCTAAAATACCCCTGAAATCAAAGATTAACCCACCACTGAGCAATTCTCTACCAAAACCGGAAATGGCCTATGACCAAATAAGCTATTTTGTGTCATTGGTTCATCCATACAAGTCTCCATACAAATTTGGCTGCTGTCCATACAAAAATGGTATGTAAATATTCAAACAGCTGTAACTTTTGAGTGAATTTTCTGATCATTTTGGTGTCTTCAGTAAAGTTGTAGGTAACGTCATGATTCGAATTCCCGGACGCTTCGAAACCCGGACACTTCATCTTGTTTTATCAATTATTTGGATATAAGTTCGCATTATGAATATGAAAACTGTGTTATTTGATGAATTCCAACATCAACTTTCATTTAAAGTTTGTTTGAACGCTGTATTTAATGCCAAAACAATTAAATACAATAAAATTATAAGTTTACCAAAAATGCGAAACATTTCACATGAAATATTTCATAGGCGTTCGAAGCACCGGGGAGGCAAAGCAGAAATTTATGGTTTCGATTTCCTCAAATTCTAGCTAATTTTTACATAAAATATCGATTGTTTTGATGTTAACAGCTTATTTGAGAACTAAAGAATGCCATTCACTAACATTTCAGTCCAAATTTGTACGATTCATAAGTAAAATCGAGTGTCCGGAATTCGAAGCAAAAGTGTCCGGATTTCGAATCAGCTTTTATCAGTGTCTGGGATTCGAAGCACAACAAGTCATTTTAATTTTAAAATTCAGATGAAAAATTGTTAGAAAAGACATATGTTGCATGCATTTTCTTGAAACTGACTGTTTATACTACATTCTGATGATATTTCCACATTTCCAACTTATTACATGATTTTTTGCCAGCTATGACAAAAATGATATGCTACTAAGTGTCCGGATTTCGAATCATGACGTTATTGTTGAGGACTTTTGAGAAAAAATAGGTACACGGAAAAAAAAATTTGCAGATTTTTTTATCAACTTTTTTTCACTAAAACTCAATTTCCCAAAATACGTATTTTTTGATTATCGCGATTTTTTTTATATGTTTTAGGGGACAAAAATCCGCAACTTTTGAGCCATAGAGAAACATGGTCAAAAAATCTGCCGCCTACACCCAAAACTGGGCAGCGGTTGTCCGAGAGAATAATGGCCTCGAGACGAAAGAATAGTGGTACCATTCACGGACACAGAGAACACAGCTCGAGATGGGCGAAAGAATTATCCTCTCGAGGTTCATTTGCAAAAAAATTTTATTCCTCAAAACAAAAAACCAAAAGTGTCGACTACGGGAATCGAACCGTAGACCTTTGACATACTAACCCAATGACTTTACTGCCTCGGTCACCACAGCTTGGTGGCTAAGGAGTGGTTTGATGTCGATGTATGACACTTGTTGGAGATTTATTGTATCAATTAACGAATGAACTCATTTGTTATGGTGGTGTGTGTTGATAGAATTATTGTCTCGATTTTGGCTCTGAGCCCTCGTCGAATTTTTACAAGCATTGACGCCTTCTAACACGGAAGAAGAAATGACACCCTCGCAAGAGGCAGTAAGTACTATTAATAATTTAAGTATGTCTCCAAAAATTTCTTCAACGGAACAACAGAATGCGAATGAAATTCTAATTTATTGTCAGAATTTCAATCGCATGAAAAGCCCAGACAAAATGAAAGAAATTTCTTTAAACATTCTCTCACATTCTTTCGACATTATTCTTGGAACTGAAACTAACTGGGACGAAAGCGTCCACCCTGAAGAAATTTTTGGAAACAATTATTTTGTATTCCTAGGCAATAGAAATTTAAATCTCAGTCAGAAAAAGTCAGGAGGCGGCGTCCTCTTAGCCATAAATGCCAGACTTAATCCAAAAGAAATTGTAACTGAAAAACATTTTCAATTTGAACAAGTCTGGGCCAAAGCCACTATTGCAGGCCAAGTACACATTTTTGCATCAGTATACTTTCCGCCGGACCATGCAAATAAACAGTCGTATGAACTATTCTTTAAAACAGTAGAAATCATAACATCAAAATGGAACCGGAAGTAAAACTTCACATTTATGGCGACTTTAATCAAAGCAAAGTCGAATTTATATCTGACCAAGAAAATGAAGCAATTCTTCTCCCAGTCATTGGGGAAAATGAAACTTTGCATTTTCTCTTTGACAATATTGCAAATTATGGACTTTTCCAAATCAATCATGTAAAAACCAAAGAAATTCATTTTTGACCTTTTATTCACTAACTGTATTGAAGACTTTCATGTACAAGAATCTGTAACCCCCCTTTGGAAGAATGAAGTCTTCCATACAGCAATTGAATATTCTATTTATGTCCATAAAAACACTTTGCCCATTGACTGGGAATATGAAGAAGTCCTGGAATACAATAAAACAAACTTTGTAGAAGCCAAACGTAAACTACTTGCAATTGACTGGCAAAATTTATTTAATAATGAAGGAAATGTCGACGAATTAGTAGGAAAATTCTATAAGGAAATTAACACTATAACATCTGAAACCGTACCTACTAGAAGAAGACGACGTAATAACACAGGCAATAAATACCCAGTGTGGTTCACTCCACAACTAAGAAATTTAAAAAATAGAAAACAAAAAGCCTACAAACTATACAGAAACAATACAAATGACACAAATCTTCTGAATTATCAGAATATTTCCGACCATTTTTTTTCGGCACTCAATTCTGCCAACGAAGAATATAATAGTAAAGTCGAATCTGAAGTCAAATCATGCCCGAAAAATTTCTTTAATTACGTAAAATCCAAATCCAAAAGTAGTAACTTCCCATCGCAAATGCAACTGGACGAAAATGTAGGCAGTAACTCAAAAGAAATTTGCAATCTTTTTTCAAAATTTTTCAAAGAAGTATACACCTCATTTTCCGAAGAAGACCGCGACCGCGACTACTTTTCTTATATACCGGAATTTCCAAATGACGTCTCAGTCAATTCTTTGTCAGAAACGGAAGTACGCCAGGCATTGAAGGACTTAGACTCATCAAAAGGACCAGGACCCGACGGAATAGCACCTGCATTCCTAAAGAACCTTGCAGAAGAATTGACATATCCACTGCATCATCTTTTCAACATGTCAATAAATACTGGAAAATTCCCACAAACATGGAAAAAGTCTTTTTTGGTGCCTATTTTTAAGTCAGGCCCAAAATCAGACATACGTAATTATCGCGGAATTGCCCTTTTGTCTTGCATTCCAAAACTTTTCGAATCTATTATAAATGAAAAAATGTTTCAGCAAGTAAAAAACCGCATCACATGTAAACAGAACGGCTTTTTTAAAGGCCGCTCTACTAGCACCAACCTTTTAGAATTTGTAAATTTTACACTGAATGCAATGCATAATCGCAATTTCGTAGAAGCAATTTACACAGACTTTAGTAAGGCATTTGACAGAATCGACATACCATTATTACTCTTCAAACTGCAGAAAATTGGAATTCAACCGAATCTTTTGGAATGGCTTAAGTCATATTTGACTAAGCGCGAACAAATTGTTCGCTTCCAAAATGTACTATCGGAATCAATTCATGTCACCTCTGGGGTTCCGCAAGGATCCCATCTAGGACCTCTTCTTTTCATCTTGTATGTAAACGACATTTCCTTCATTCTTAAAAAAATTAACGTACTTGTATATGCAGACGACATGAAATTGTATATGGAAATAGGAAATGCCAATGACAGTCATGTATTCCAAAACGAAATTAATCTTTTCTACACATGGTGTAGTAAAAGCCTACTCCAATTGAATGTAAAGAAATGTAATTCCATTGCCTTCAGCAGAAAACATGAAACACCAAACATAACAGTATTATTAGGAAACCAACCAGTAGAAAAATGCAAAGTAGTACGTGATCTAGGTGTCATCCTAGACTCACAACTAACTTTGTAGAACACTATAACACAATAATAAACAAGGCAAAAGTACATTAGGCTTTATAAAGCGCTTTGCATTCAACTTCCAGGACCCGTATACTATTAAATTACTCTATATAACGTATGTCAGGCCACTCTTGGAATACTGTAGTATCGTCTGGAATCCATACTATGCCGTACACCAAGCACGTATTGAATCTGTCCAAAAACAATTCTTACTGTACGCACTACGTAAACTTAACTGGACTGCATTTCCTCTCCCATCGTATGAAGCACGCTGCATGCTCATAAACATACAATCATTACAAGAACGTCGTAAATTTGCCATGCTCTCTTTCATCAACGACATTATTTCTCAACGCATACAGTCAGCAGCATTATTTTCAGTAATACGCAATAGTATTCATGAACCAAGCCGTACTCTTAGACATTCACAACTTTTTAGAATAACTGCATACACGACAAATTATTTAAAAATTCGCCATTAAATCAAATGATGCGCTTTTATAATGAAAATTCACAGTACATACATTTCGACATGTCTAAACCGGAACTACGAAAAAATCTGTACAATAGAAATAATATCTAGTATGTAAGAAAATTGTAAGTAGTCTACATAAGCTTGACGAATAAACAATAAACAATCAATTTTGAGGGAACGATTCTCTCGACTCGGAATTTTGGGTGTAGTTATGAATGTTTGAAAAATAGTGATTTTTGGAAAAAATCGAAGTTTCATGCAAAAACAAGTTTGACATTATTTTTTAATGCAAAATTGAATTTGCAATCGAAAAGTACTTTACAATTTTTTTGATAAAGGGCTCTGTTGCGACGAGAAGTGCCGATTCCACTTTGCGAAGATGTGCTAAAAACACCCCTCGTGTGTGTGAGGTTATTGTCCGTGATTTACTTTACAATTGTATGTTCTTGACGGTTGTTGTTCTGTGCGACAGAACGAATTAGAGGAAACCAGAATTTTATTAAATGTGCTTGCTTTTTTCGCGCGTACCGTTCATAAGGAAACAACTAGTACATGAAGGAACACAATCTGGTAATTTGACGATTTTGGTGGGATATTGTTGGACCAGGACAACCGATTGTAAGATCATTAATTTATACTTAAAATACATGCTAATAAATGTTTGTAGCTTTTAGCTGATAACCACAAAACTGCGGTGATTCTGCTTAATTGGCGGCAACAAATCCTTCTAAACAGGCTCCGTTTTCAAGATATAGCTACCGAAAGTTTGATTTTAGCGAAATATTTGCAGTTTTTCAATTTTTAAAAATAGTGACGTAGCATTTTAAATTGGCGTAATATTCAATGTTTGGCCCTTTTAAAATGTTTGTCTTGTTTTAAAAAATTTCAAAATATTTTTTTCGAAAGGATCGGAAAATTTCACGAATGTTTCATGTGTTAACATTGATAATCGGACCACTAGTTGCTGAGATATCGTCATTAGAAAATGGTGGGTTATTTTGGCGAGATTAAGAAAACTTCAATTTTCGTGTTTCTTCTTCTTAAAGCGGCTCTATCTTAGCAATCGAGGTCCAATCTTCAATGTCTCTTAGACAATTTTATAGCAAATTTTCTGAACTTTTCAAAAAAAATATTTTTAGAAATGGTCACTTATGGTCACTATTTCTAAAAATTGAAAAACTACAAATATTTCGCTAAAATCAAACTTTCGGTGGCTATATTTTGAAAACGGAGCCTTTTATCAAAAAATCTGTAAAGTACTTTTCGATTGCAAATTCAATTTTGCATTAAAAAATAATGTCAAACTTGTTTTTGCATGAAACTTCGATTTTTCTTTCCAAAAATCACTATTTTTTCAAAAATTCATAACTCGGCGGCAGATTTTTTGACCATGTTTCTCTATAGCTCAAAAGTTGCGGATTTTTGACCCCTAAAACATATCAAAAAATCTCGAAAATAAAAAAAAATACGTATTTTGGGAAATTTAGTCTTAGTGAAAAAAAAATTGATAAAAAAATCTGCTATTTTTTTTCCGTGTATCTATATTTTTCTCAAAAGTCCTCAACAATACCTACAACTTAGTCGAAGATACCAAATTGATCAGAAAATTCACTCAAAAGTTACAGCTGTTTGAATATTGACATACCATTTTTGTATGGACAGCAGCCAAAATTGTATGGAGACTTGTATGGGTGAACTAATGACGCAAAATAGCTTATTTGGTCTTAGGAAGGCCCCACAAAGTTTGAGCCAAATAAAAAATACAAAAAATAAAAATGGTCGAAATCGGCCGATTTCGTAGAGAGTTGCTCTACTTGGTTAAATTCCAAATTTGACCTCAATCTGAACTTAACTGCTTAATGAAAGTCGCCATCAATATCTTTTCACTTGCGCTAACGTTTTCAAAGCGCTTAAGATATGAAATTGCTTCCAACTACCGGCAACATGTTCGTTTGAACATTAGTTAGTCACTCACTTGAAAAATAATCCCGAAACATGTAAATAATTTGCAAGCGCCAACAAAAAAACAAACGCGCCAAGTCTTTTGACGTTTGACTTTTGACGACCCATTCCAATCGAAGGCTGAAGAAAACCGAGCGAGAAGCGAAGGCAAATAAAGAACAAAGGGTGGCCACCAACACCACCAGCAGCGCCTGTTGGAGTGAGCCAGTGATGCCAGGAAACTTTCTCTGTAAATGCTACTATTCGTGAGTGTTCGCTTAAAAATTCATCAATTTTGGCAGCACTAAGCAGACCCAAAAAAGGGCGGGAAGCAAAAATAACTAAGCTGAAAATAGAAAAATGGGCATGACCCAATGCATTCTCGTCTGATTAGAATACATTTGGGAAATATTTTTTTAAATGCTTGTTAAAGTAATAGAATAACTTTTATTAAAAGTGAAAATAAACAGAAATGTTCACAAAAAAATGCTCTACTCGTTGGAACACTCCAGATTATGCAGCATCGTTCAAACCCGAACGCTTATTAGGTTTAAAATGGGTATATTTCCCCTACGTATCACAACTATGAAAACCCTAAATTTGACAGTTTATCGATAAAAACCAAGTTATTAGTCAATTCTCACAACTATAATTAAGCTTGAGTTTCATTTATTCCAGCCATAGCGAATCGATATCGATAAACTGTTCCAAATTTGTGGGATGACTGTATTTTAACATTTTCTAACAGTGTTTTTATCTTTCCTTTCCATTTCAGAATGTTCTCCGCAAAAACATTTCCACGAATGCAAATAGCTTGAAAACGCTCGTGTTTTGGCCGCAACATCTAAGCAGAACCTCATCCCACACAGTTATCCATGATTGTCAACAACAAAAACGACCGCGGCAAGAAAAAAAGGGCGATTCACCACCCTTGCCAAACATTTGAAGCCCCCACCCCCACCGTGCGTCGTTTAAACGGCGATTAAGATAATAGTGGTTGCTCTCAAGAGTAGTGAAAAGCCGGGGAAAAAAAGATAAAGGAAAAAAACAAAGCTTGAAAAAGGCTTGTGACGACAAAGAGCGCAACTTGTTCGGAAGAAAGTATTTGCAAAAGTGCTCTCAGCCGCCCTCTCTCTCTCACACAAACATTCACGTGAACAGTCTTCGAGAACACTTTAACTCGTTTGTTTGTTTTAATTTTTGGTTTATTGTTTTGTTTCTTATAGGTGTATCACCTCTCTACTAGTCTGGTTATCGTGTTCTAAGTGGGAACCACTTAAGTTTGTACGTTTGTTACTTTTGTTTTCCTAATTAAATTTAGTTTAACGCTTTTAATAGTTTTGTTAGTACACTGCCATCCGGTGCTTAGTTGTTGAAACGAAATAAGTATTATTTTCCAATACCTTTTATAGATATTAAGAGACCAAACCAAGTGCGTGCGAACAGCAGACCAATAGCAATGTTCTATTTATTACTGTTTATGTAAGTGTGCGCGTGTGTGCGTGTTACTCCTGTATGTATGTCGTGGTGCCACGTGGACCGAAGAAGCCGCCACTTTCCATGGATGGCCGATCGACGTGCTGAACTAGGTTAAGAGCCGGTTTCGGAACGGGTTCAACGACGATTTAAAAGTGTTCGAGTGTGTGTGTGTTGTTTTCTCTATTGTGTACTCATCGTCATCGTTGTTGGGAAAGGTTCCTAGCCCCGCACGACCCATCATCCCCTGTAACTGTCTGTGTGTCGGATCCCCGCTCGGAATTCCCGGTATCAAACCCGCCCCAAAACAAAAAGTCGTAGACACCCAACCCCGGTAGAGTAAATCGCAAATAGCTCATAGTATGACCTTGACGGTGTCGGAATCGGACGGCAACACTCTGCGCAACAATAACGCCAACGCCAACAACAACAACAACACTCTCAACAGTTCGGATATGACCGAATCTCTACCCAGTTCTGAACTCTCCCTGCTAGCAAAACTGGAGGCCGCCAACAAGCTGATCGAGAGTGACTCGAAGAGTCTGAACTCGCTGCAGAGTTCCGCCCACAGCCGGAAGAGCTCCGACACCAGCCAGATTTCGCTCAACTCGGGCGCCTCCTCCGTCGGGGAGGAGGACATCTGGTCGACATGGGCCAGCATCGTGGCCGACTGGGAGGCGGGCCAGAAGCGGAAGGCGCCCACCGTTAAGGAGCTGGTCCGGAAGGGCATCCCGCACCACTTCCGGGCCATCGTCTGGCAGCTGCTGTGCGGGGCGACCGAGGCGGACAAGAAGCAGTACGCGGAGTACATCAAGGCAACGAGCGCCTGCGAGAAGGTCATCCGGCGGGACATTGCGCGGACCTATCCGGAGCATGACTTCTTCAAGGAGAAGGACGGGCTCGGGCAGGAGGCGCTGTTTAACGTGATGAAGGCGTACTCGTTGCATGATCGCGAGGTCGGCTATTGCCAGGGCTCGGGCTTTATCGTGGGGCTGCTGCTGATGCAGGTGAGTCGGTTTATTTTTTTGCCTTCCTCACCTTCACGTATACATATCGACTCAGAATCAAATTCTGAGCAAATGTCTGTGTGTGTGGTGGGATGTTGATCAAAAAATTTGCATTGGGTTATCTCGGCACTGGCTCAACCGATTTTGTCTGTTTTGGTCTCATTTGATCCGTCCTGGGGTCCCATGATACGCTATTGAAAATTATAAAGTTTAGTAAGTACTCCAAAAGTTATGCTAAAATAAGATGTTTATATGCTTCATGATCTTCCATGCGACCTGCCGTTAGATAGGTTATCAAAAGACCTTTCCAACGATTTCAAAAGATTACATATCTGACAACCCTATCAAATGTTATAAGCACTTAAGCACATACGTGGAACTCCGTACAAATTCGCGCTCAAAACGTGGGTTGGGAAAGAGTCGGCTAGTGGTATAATTAGAATTTTGTCCACGACATTATCATGGCATCCTTTGACCAAAGAAATTTCACTATACCAGGTAGACAGACACCAAACGTAAACAATGAAGCTCTGCTTACGGATGCAAAAAAAAATGTATTATTTAATAGCAGCTGAGAAGTATTTATAGCTAGAGCATTTCAGCAATAATGATATTATCGAAATCTTACTGTAGAAGCTTCTTTTGAGGCACATAGAAAAAGTTGCCGACCCCGTCAAGCTGCTCAAAGGAACACGCCTGTCTGAGGGGCATGACAAAGGCCTTAATATATTAATTTTCGGTATTTAATACATTAAGGAATTAAATTCCTCATGTCATTTGAGTTTTGACAGCGCCACACCTGCTTTGAAAACATTGGTTTGCCTGGTGTCTCTTTCGCGCGCTCGGCTGTCAAGTTTGTTTTGGTTTCGCGCTTGTAAAAAAATGGACTTGTTAATTATTGTACTATCGAATATTTCGATAAACTGCTGAGTTCTAGACATTCTTGGTCACGTTGGATAAAAAAAGAAAGATGCGGAGAAGATTCTGGAGCAGGACGGTGTAAACGTGCCATAGGCGGAGAAGAGTTGGAGCCGGCAGAATTTGATTACATTGGCCAAGCAAATCAAAAAGCTGCGAAAGTGCGGTTTCATCGATTATGAAGAACCTGCGATGCGCCTTGCAGGATGCAATTCAAGTTTGAAAATTACAATCAGACGTCGGACATTTACCCTCGGTTGCTGGAGTCATTAATCCGGCAAATGATTCAGGTAGCTGGCCACTTTAACGCTCGCAGGTTCAGGACCGGGGGCCAAGGAAGAGGAAACATTACCAGGGTTAGTTTCTTGGAGTGGCATTTAGTTAGGAGATGACGTTTTGGTAGATTTGATTGAAAAGAGACAAATAAAATAACCAGGGTGGCCACCAGATTTGTATTTTCAATTTCCCGTTTTTTTCCCGGTTTTCTCTCGAGGCCAGAAAGAATTTTTCCATATAGTTTGAAATCAAATTACAATGATTTTTAGGGGAAATTCTCATATGTTTGGCAGGTTAAGCACTTCGCTCCTAACTCCATTCAATTTGCTGATTTTCACTATTTAAGCAACTAATTTTGCAAAACTTTTGATAGAAACTTGCTTGCTCACTTCTCATTGAGCTATTTATTACTCGATTTCAGTTGAAAACGCTTTTAATTAGCTTTAATTGAATGTCAAAGTTCTGACCTGCCAACATTAGAGGCACGCTGGAATTAGATGCTGTTCCCTATATACTGGGTCTCGTGGCGCAGGGGTAGCGGCTTCGGCTGCCGATCCCGATGATGCTATGAGACGCGGGTTCGATTCCCGCCTTATCCACTGAGCTTCTATCGGATGGTGAAGTAAAACGTCGGTCCCGGTTTCTCCTGTCTCGTCAGAGGCGCTGGAGCAGAAATCCCACGTTAGAGGAAGGCCATGCCCCGGGGGGCGTAGTGCCAATAGTTTCGTTTTCCCTATATACTGACGTTAGTATCAAAATACTTTTGAATGCATACACAACGTATACGTTCCGGTGAGGCGAGCCGTCACAATCTCCTACAGCCGACGATGACGTTTGGCGTCGTGTTTCTTATTTATTCACAGTTTCTTAGCATGCGTTGATTGTTTAAACCGAGATTTTGAAGAATTTCGGCGTCGCCGGATGTTTCGACTTTGCGCAAACTAAGGGTTGAACGGATGACCTAGAACCCTTAGAAAAAAATGTTCCTTGGACCTCCCCCGACTCGGCTACCTAGTGTAAGTGTGGTCTAAAGTTTGTCGCAAAGCTTGTAGAATCGTTTGAAGTTAAAGCACGCGTTTTCCATAGTAATTTCCATGTAAACTTTAACCCCCGAGCGACAAGCCAGTTTTCAACCAAATGAGCTCAAATTTGGTATGAGAGTCCCTATGGGTACCCCCAACAAGGTGGCCCTTATTTCAGCCGGATCCAAGCACTTTCGAAAAAAAAATACCCACCCTAGTATACATTTGGTTCAATATTTTTATTTCTTAAGAAACATTTCAAATTGAGTAAAAAAGTAATAGGATTTGAATTTGAGTAAATGATTGTTTAAACAAAATGAAATAATATTGAAATAAATATTTAATGAACAACTCGACGCCAACATTTCAAAAAGCATCATGTACAAACTATGCGTTTTGAGAAAAACGCATTTGAATGTTGAGCATCCATTTTCAATTCCCATTTTAATATAAAAGCAAAATAAGATGTTCTAATAATAACAAACGATGACAAACGTTGCTTTCATTGATACTTGATCATCCAAATTCAATAAAACATTATTTCCGTCGTTTTATTTAAGAAAAACAAACATACCTTCTTTTAAAATCACCAACGTCTATATCACCCTGCTGTCATTGAGGGGGACGCTTTGTTATGAATCGTTTTTCCTCGCCGAATGTACATGGCGCTTTGTTCATGTTGCTTTTTTTTCGTCACGAGGTTCATGTAGTCTTTTGTTTGACAGGTTGACAGGGCTATATAAACAGGGACTGCTGATGGCAGAGATTTTGTTTATGTTATTTTATTTGAAATCATGATTAAACAGACTTTACTGAAGTAACTTTTGCTCATTTTTGGTGCACCCAAAATTCCGAGTCGAGAGAATCGTTACCTCAAAATTTATTGAGGGCTCAGAGCCAAAATCGAGAGAATAAATTTATCAACTCACACCACCATATCAAATGAGTTCATTCGTTAATTGATGCAATAAATCTCCAACAAGTGTCATACATCGACATCTGACCACTCCTTAGCCTCCAAGCTGTGGTGGCCGAGGCAGTAAAGTCCATGGGTTATTATGTCAAAGGTCTACGGTTCGATTCCCGTAGTCGACACTTTTGGTTTTTTGTTTTGACGGATGAACTTTTTTTGCAAATGAACCTCGAGAGGATAATTCTTTCACCCATCTCGAGCTGTGTTCTCTGTGTCCGTAAATGGTACCACTATTCTTTCGTCTCGATGCCATTATTCTCTCGGACAACCGCTGCCCAGTTTTGGGTGTGGAGAGGTAGCTTATTAGGAGTACTTTCAGAATATGCAATAATCCAGAAAGTGTCAAAATGTACATGATGCCTTTTGAAATGTTACCGTCGAAATATGAGTAATCCATGTCAGACGGTGAACACGTGGGAAAGCATCGATTGCAGTTTTATTACAAAATCATCATGTTACGTTATTTAGAATAGTTCACATTGTTACAGGAACATCAATAACTATAATTTTATTACTTTAAAGAATGTTTCTGAGCCAAAACTTTAGTTAATACTCTGCCACGTGTTCACCGTATGACATGGGGCGTCGTAATTTTCAGCTAGCCGTCATAGCATACTAGGGACAATACGTACATTTGAAGGGTGAATCGTTGATTCTGGAGACACCGGACGTCGATCCAATGCGCACCTTGGGGACAGAATGGACAACCCTAATTCCTTCTGGAATTTGTTCATTGGACCATCCCCTACACACCTGTCTTTATTCCGAGTGAATCCATGTTGTCCCCGGACCTGTAGGAACGATTGAACGAAAAGCATAAAAATCCCATAGTAATTTACATGTGAACTTTGAACCGCTGGGGACAGGCCAATTCTCAACCAAATGGGCTGATATTTGGCATGAGAGTCCCTATGGGTATCCTCTACTAGGGGAACCTCGGTTTGCCTGATTCTGAGAACTTTTTTGTTTTATGAAACACTTTAATGAGTATAAATATAGTTGTTTTCATTTTAAAAGTACCAAAAATGCTGAAGCATCATAATTGAAGTTTGAAATGATATTTTATAATAGGTAATAAAAACAATGCAACAAAACATATTTCGACGGTAACATTTCAAAAGGCATTATGTACATTTTGACACTTTCTGGGTTATTGCATATTCTGAAAGTACTCCTAATAAGCTACCTCTCCACCAAAAATAAGCAAAAATTACTTCAGTAAAGTCTGTTTAATCATGATTTAAAAAAAAAGTAACATAAACAAAATCTCTGCCATCAGCAGTCCCTGTTCATATAGCCCTGTCAACCTGTCAAACAAAAGACTACATGAACCTCGTGACGAAAAAAAGCAACATGAACAAAGCGCGATGTGTAAAATCCATCTTTTATTCATTATATCTATCATTAGAACCTCCACCATGCATCAAAACGCCAATAACGGTTAAATTTGGTATAAAAATATAAGTTTGCCTATGGAGAAATCAAAAGTGCAACATGGAGTCAAACCACTGACGACCTGACGTGATTTGAGAAAATTTAGACCGTAAATTCTCCAGCGATTGAGAAATTAAAAAGAAAGATGTGAACCGGTAACATGGAGTTAAACTTTCTCAACTGTCATGGTAAATTTCACAGAAGCTTGACGGAAAGTTTAACTCCATGTTGCATTTTTAATTTCTCGGGGGCAAAAAAAAACTTTTTTTTAAATGGCTATTTTTCTGCTCAAAAACAAATAACTGATGAAACAAATAGTCAAAACTTTTCAAAAGACTTCAGCTTTCATTGTTTTGTACAAAGGGTTATGAAAAAGTGCTTAACATATTGAAAAATTGTGAAAAATGCGCGTCGGCTCTACTAGGGGGTCCACTTATGGTTTAAATACCCTAATATGAAATGAAATAAAAATATCGGAAGTTTTTCCCTGGGCTTTGTCATAATGAGTGTCATAGGTTTGATGCTTGTTTGGCAAAGAGTATGATTTGATTCGATGTAGAATTAAAATCGAAGTGTTCAGTATATTGCTGAAGCTTCCATTTTTACACATAGACACCACTTCATGCTGCGAGAACCCACTTTGGCGCAGTCTCACCCAGTCACGAAATATTCTAGCAGAGCTGGTTCTGTCAGAATCCTGCTAGAACGGTGGAACATTTCTGCTAGAATGCTCTAAGAATATCCAGCTCTCTAAGAATTCTACTAGAATCTTGCTAGAACGTCGTGACTGGGCAGGGCTTAATCGATGGCCGGTAAGCTGTCATCGAGACAAGGAGGTTCTCCGATAGTGGAAGTATCACATTTATACAATGAACCGCTACATATGTGATTTTTCCCATTCTTAATGTGGGTGTCAGGTTAGGATGCAGGTTTTTAAAAAATAGTTTTTGTAGGATTTAGGATTTTAGCTATAAATATCAACTTTTTATACTTTGCCTTTAGTTATTTAGGGATAAAATTAGCAACAGAATTTAGTAATTCTATCAGAATCGGTGATTTTAAAAAAAGCATAAGCATAAGCATAGGTGCCCACCCGCAGTTGCTACTCCGTTATTGACCAGGACCTCCAGAAGTTACATCCACGAGCCGTGGAAGATAAGTGGGTGCTATCTTTCCTCGCTTCGCAACTTCTCAAAGGCCCCTATCATGCTGATCAATACCGGCGCCGGCCACGACCAGTGGTAGGGTCACGGGGAAGTGGATGGGAATGTTAGTCCGATACTTGAGTGATAGAGACCGCCCAATCGACTGCTTCTCCGACAAAGTATCACATGAGTTTTGAGGGGGTTAGTAGATGGGTATGAGGTCAGGATTCACGAGTGGCAGTGATGTGACCATGAGCATTTTGTTTATCGGTTGAAATTTTAAATCTTAGGCAGCCGGCTGCGGAAAGATAAATAATTGATTATTTAAAAAGTTTGTTTTAATCGAACGCGTGCCAACCGAGCGGTAGTGCTATGGGCTGGACTTATCAGTATATTTTTACTGTTGATACAATTAAGATAACGCGGGCAAATGTCAAAAATAGTAGATGAGTTAATACTAAAGCTGCCAGTTGGAATAAATTATTACGATCAACGAATATAAACGAAAAGAAAACAGGACACCACGTAACCGATTGTAATGAAATTAAAACAATAACTTAAACGAACTTAACCGGCGGCGTGCCTTCCTAACAACGATGATAAAAGAAGGACTTATAAATTTAAAATATAAAAAGACTCCAAAAAATACATTGCATAGTAACCGCGAAGTCCCGCTACTCACAATCGAATCCGAAAGATCGCTATCTAGAATTTTAAATATAGTATTAATTCGACCGCGATCCTCCAGAAATTCTTCGTCGGCGTGCCTTCCGATCAACGGTGATGTAAGAAGGGCTTTATTCATTAAAATGATTTTATATCATAAGCCTTAAAACATATTCGTCGGCGTGCCTTCCGATCATCGATGATATAGAAAGGACTTAATCCAGCAATACGACTTGCTTGTCTCGAAAAAAAAAAAAAAGAATTCGGATCGTTTCTATCGAAAACTATGTAAAGAGAACAAAAACAAACTCATTGGCCAACGAACGCGCGAACTAAAAATAAAGAAAAAAGAAGAAGAAGAAGACCAATCACCCCATGCACACAAACAGCGACACAAAAGAGATGAAAACAACACGAATCAGAAGAAATCCAATCACCCCATGCACTCGAACAGCGTCACAAAAGAGATGGAAAATAACACGAAAAAACAGGACTGAGCGTCCACACAGGCACCGCACTACTGATGCTATTATTTAATTATAATGACCAATCACCCCATGCACTCGAACAGCGACACAAAAGAGACGGAAAATAACACGAAAAAAACAGGACTGAGCGTCCACACAGGCACCGCACTACTCTATCAGAATCGGTGATTTTAGCATAAAAACCATTCTGGTTTGGCAAAATTTCCATAGAGTCTCGATCAATCAATAGTGAAATGATATCGGAATAAATTCGTTGATCTGTTGAACTAACGGTTGTCGGATTATGATTGTATCGACCATTGTTGCGAATCGAGGATCTACTGGAATTCTGACGATCAAATGGTCGTCTCTTTTTTAATTCACGACTTGTAAAATATGAACTGTTATTCATTTTTTTTGTTTTTTAAAAGAAGCCAGACAGGTTTTAAAAGAAACGTACTAGAACTAGGCTTTTAATTAAAATGTCGGGGATTTAAGATAAGAGTAGCTTTCGTATATGTTACATTAAATCTTGTATTCAATTCAAGTTAGGTAGTTTTCCGCAAATGAATATTTGGACTTTTATGAATAATTGAACATTTTGGACTTATGAATAACACACAACTGTGCATTTATTCTAGAGTCAGATCCATACAGCGTCAGTGTTTATTTGGTCGAAGTGTACTAATTCATTGGCAGATCCGATTCTAGTTCCCGAGCAGACGGAAATAACTTGGGAATAACATTCTTTGTTATTTGAAAATACTAGGCCAATAACATTTTATGTTATTTATAACAAGATTTGTTATTCGCCGTTATGATTTTTTTGTTATTGGATTGTTATTGTAATAACAGACTAATAACATTTTACGTTATTTTTCGAACAAATCTTTGTTATTTTTTTTGTTATTTTAACAACTAATCCGATCATCCCAATAACGTTTGGAGTTATTCTTCCATAACAAAAAATGTTATTCTCAAGTTGTTTTTGCTGTCAATCAATATCAGACCAATAACAATTTTTGTTATTATAACATAAACTGTTATTGAACTCTTATGCAAAAATTGATTTTTCAAGATTATTCCATAACACTTTCTGTTATTTTAACAGTATTTGTTATTGAAATGGCATGAATTTAGTTATTACCGTCTGTTCGGGTTGTAATGTACGACAAGACTACTGACTGACGTCACAGAATGAGGGCCCAGTTTAGAGGTTTCGACATCAACGATGTGCGGCTGGATCACACTCCCAAAAAAAATAAAAAAATCGGGAGTTTTTTTTTGGGTACATGCAAGAAGTTTCGCTTAAAACATAAATAAAAAATGCAAAGAAAAGTCGATTAGCGAAAACCTAGAATTAGCGAATCAGCGAAAACGTTACTAAGCGGTACTTTTCACCAAAATAATAATATCAGGGGCTTTAACGTTTCAGAAATTAAAACTAAATATTGATATCTCACAACACGGTTGCCAGATTTTTATACTGTTGATCTCATTGGTGAGGTCATTCATGGACGAACAAGCTTTTTATTTTCCAAATTTCCCTTAACTTGTTTGACAGGGTTGTCAGGTATTTAAATCTCTATGATAAATCGCAAGCAACGATCTCTCTTCCATTCTTTCTCTTAAGTTTAAAGAAAGTTTGAAGAATTTTGTATTCTGATTTTTGTTCAAAAAAGTGTGACCACCTTTTTGATTTTCTTCCAGAGAAGAGTTTAAGCAAAAAAAAAAAAAAATATTGTAAAATTGGGTACTAAAGCCCTATGTAAATTTTTATGTACAACGGTAAAAAACACGATTAAAAACCATTTCTGATAACTTTTTTTTTTCATTTAAATGCAAAAAAAAATATTGACAAGACAACATTTTTTCGATGGATCAACTATGGTCCCCTTAAGACGAGCTGTCAAGTAGGAACTTTTCTGTCAAGAAGGACCGCGAGGTTAATTTTTCCAAATTGATTTAAAAATCCATTTTAAACTCTTTGTGGTCGTACAAAGGGTCATTGTACTCAGAAAAATAGGCTTTATCGCTGTAAACAATAATATCAGCAATCTAAGCCTCATTTTAGGACCCAATTGGACAGTACAACGATTTAAAAAAACATACCCTAATCTGGGGTGAGTCGGGACACATGAGGCAAATTGGGACAGCTGATAAAGCCTTGTTACTGCACAAAATTTGGATATTTTGGATAGGTTTCTGATAGAACAGACCCAGAATAACTAAATTAGTGCATCGGATTCCAAATTTCGAGCTTTTAAAACTCCAAAACCTGCTGTCCCAGTTCGCCCCAGATAATGGTATACAATATGTTTATAATTTTAGTGATCAATGCCTTGATTAAAATTTACCAATTTGTATATCCACTCCACCTCCCCAGATGCCCGAGGAGGACGCCTTCTCGGTGCTGGTCCAGATCATGCAGCAGTACCGGATGCGGGACATGTTCAAACCGTCTATGGCCGAGCTCGGCCTGTGCATGTACCAGCTGGAGAGCATCGTCGCGGAGCAGATCCCCGAGCTGCACCTGCACTTCCAGTCGCAGAGCTTTCAAACCTCCATGTACGCCTCCAGCTGGTTCCTCACGCTGTACACAACGGCCCTCAACCTGACGCTCAGCTGCCGCATCATGGACGTGTTCCTGTCCGAGGGCATGGAGTTCATCTTCAAGGTGGCGATCGCGCTGCTCCTCATCGGCAAGGACACACTGCTGTCGCTGGACATGGAAGCGATGTTGAAGGTTCGTTCTTGGTTGAGCTCAACTTCCCAGACCAGATCTTGATCATGATCTTCTGCTTTACAGTACTTCCAGAAGGAACTTCCCCAAAAGGTGGAAAACGACAGCGACGGGCTGTTCAACCTAGCATTCCAGGTGAAGATCAACACGAAAAAGATGAAGAAAATGGAGAAGGAGTACGCCGACCTGCGGAAAAAGGAACAGGAAGAAATGGTCGAACTGAGGGTAAAGCTCACTACGCCTAACACCGGAAGATCCAACAAATATCTCTAACGACCCTTCACTTTCAGCGATTACGAAACGAGAACCGGCTGCTGAAGAAGCGCAACGAGCTGCTCGAGGCGGAGAGTGCCGAACTCGCGGATCGGTTAGTCCGCGGCCAGGTGTCCCGCGCCGAAGAGGAGGAAACCAGCTACGCTATCCAGTCGGAACTGTTGGCCCTGCGGAGGGTTCACCTGGAGGTAGCCCACCAGCTGGAGACCGCAAACGAGGAAGTGCGAGCGCTCAGCTTGCGACTTCAGGAAAATGTAAGTAGGCCTTTGCTGCGAGACCTAGAGGACTCTACATACTATCTGTTTTTTAACACGACGCGAAAGGGATCTCTGCTCTATAATAGCTGTAAATGTGTATAATTAACACCGTTTTCCCTCCTCCGTTCTCACTTGAAATGTGTTTATTTTGTACTTTTCTGTGGTCGCGGCGCAAAACAGGTTGCGGATAATTCGCTCGAATCCGTAAGTTATCGACTTTGACTAATAGCGACTGTGCGATGCATTGCATGAAATTTGTTTTGTGTTTTCTTTTTAATGATATTAATTTTTACCAAAAATTATATTCTGGGTTAAGTTTTTGCATGCCTGTTTCACATTTAAAGTAGTCTTTTTTTTATTAGTTTTTGATATATTTTTTTCCATTTATAGAAAGTTGTTGGGCATCATCCAAGCAACTTTATACGAAATATTTCGCCTTCTACGATCAAATTTACCAAAAACATCAGACCTATGTAGATTAGGATAGCTTGAAGTGGTCGATTTTTCAGAACATGTTTTTAGTGTAATCTACCTGTGAATGAATTGAGTGTACGTACACGAAAAGAAAGTGAGGTTAAATTTTGTCCGGCCAGCAAAATCAAACGGTGCGCTAGTGTGCGTGCGCAAAACGTCATAAATAGAGAGCCTATCGAGCTGTCAAATCGCAACATGGAGTCAAACTTTCTGTGCAGTTACTGTGAAGCTTACCAAGGCTTTTCAAAGAGTTTAACTCCATGTTGCACGCACACACTCTCACTTTTAATTTCTCGATATGGAGAGGCGAAATGTCACTCTCAGGGTTCCAATCGAACTGTTAAATCGGGGTTCCAATCGAGCAACAAGATCATGCAAGAACAAGGTTGGAATTAATTTAAAATAGTTTTGGCAAAAAAAACGAGACTTCTAACAATTACAAGTATTGTAAAACTGTTGTTGATAATAATCTGGTAGTTTTTGTTATGTTTGTGCTTGTTCGGTATAAGAAAAGTGCCAGCTCGAAAGAAAAACTACAAGTTTTTCAACCTTAAATTTGAGTGACTTTGGATGTTTGAAATTTCTCTCAGAGCATTTCATTTCCCTGTGTAGGTCCGTAGTCATAAAGCTCTATTCGGTTGCATTTACGACCCTAAACAACCTCCTACAATTTGGGAGCGATTGGTTGCGTCCACACTTTGCGCATTTTTGTATTGTGCTATCTTGCTCCTGTCAAAAGATACAGCGTGCTCAAAATTGGTCTAAATTTCCGTGCAAAAAAACACGTTTTAGTCCAGTTTTGAGCATAGCACAATACTTACTTCGGGAAAGTTTTACGGAATTTTCTCAACCTTTACGCTACTGTGTTGGTTTGAATAGTTTAGTAGAAAATGAAAATGATAAAAATTAAAATGTAGAAAAAGAGGATTTCTTCGCACTAATACAAAACTGAAAAGCAATGCGCAAAATGTGGACGTAACCAATCGCTTCCAAATTTTAGGGAGTTATTTTGAGGCCCAAAGGCATAAAAAAAACTTTGTTCTGGTTTGATTTGATCATTTTTTAAATTTTCATATAACGACGAGCCTGTCTAATGTAGATAGGAAACCCATGGCGGATTGGTTGTTTTGAAAAAAGTAATCTATTTAAGCTAAGAACGGGGCTCGGAAAGGAACACGGTCAAGAAAAGTAGCGACAAGACAAGACAAAGAAAAGTTGACACTTCGCACGGTGTGTTTCCTATAACAAACTTAAAATTAAAAAAAATCGGCAGGTCTGATATTTGGCACCATGAAAGAAGGGCTCTGTCCCGACATTTTGCGGGACCCGGCAAAATATTTCGTCGGGGGGTCTAGAGCAACTTTTTTTTGAAGATTTTTTTTCGATTTTATAGGATTTTTCTTCAGAAAAGTCGATTGAAATCGATGGGTTCATGTTCAATATAAGGCTTTCTAGTCACAAATTTACCAACACATTGAAAGTTTATTTACATGACAGCTGGACGTTTGTTTGCATCAGGTTTCCTATCTCTTTCTAGCAAAATTTTTTTTGTCAGGCGACTTCTAGCTGGTTTTTTTGACTGGCTGCCCGATAATTCAGACAACATAATTCGCAGGGCTGTGACAGCTACAGCTCGATCATTGTTTGCATCAGGACACTGTGACGAGGAGTTCGTCATTTTTGAGTTAAATTATATTTTTTTCACTGGGCCTAGAAAGCCTTATAAGCAAAATGGGGTTCATGTTCATATCCGTCAAATTTCTTATGAATGCGCCTCAAGCGACTCTAAATTACAATATTTGACCTCAAATCAAAAGTTTCCAACCCAAATTTATCAGATTTCTAGCTTTCTTCGAAATAACTTCAACATCCAAGCTGGAAACCTCAAAACGACCGATTTTTTTTTTTTTTTTTACTGTGAACAGACACGGACCACTGCGACACTTGCGTATCTATTGTAGTATGATCTGTTCTCAGGTTTTCTGTTTTTGCTGCTGCTTACAGCCTGCCGAACGATCGTCTTCCGTAGCGCTATTGTTTGAGCGAGACAGTTTTTGGCGAATTATTCGAGCAGTTGCCCCCTCTCATTCCCCAAACCAATCCCCCAAATGCCATGCCACACGAGCACGAGAGACCGATCCGAGGACGTGGAGATGAGCGAGATTGAGGGGAAATCTCGTTTATTTTTGACCCATCTAGAGATCGTTACCGATCATATAGCCCAATCTTCAGCTCGAATTTTGCCTGAGAGCATGTGACCGAGTCGAAAGTAGCATTTGAAGCTCTTCTCTGTGTATTGTTGCAGAGTTCTTCAACGCTCAGACTCAGTCGCCAACAGATCGTCCGAGAGATTGGATGGGATGGGTTTTGGGGAGGCTTGGGACTTGACATAGTCAATTCCCGCAGCAACCGAACTCCCCTCTCGACCGCCACCTACCCCTTTTGCCTCGCCAGATGGGTTTCAAGCCATCGACCTTCCGTTTACAAAGCGAAACCCGTACCACTACACCACGGGAGCTCGGCAAACGACCGAATTAGCCTTTCTAGTCAGAAATTTACCAACACATTCAAAGTACATTTACATTACAGCTGGACGTTTGTTTGCATCAGGTTTCCTATCTCGTTCTAGCAAAAGTTGTTTGTCAAGCGACATCTAGCTGGTTTTTTTAACTGACCGCCCGATATGTCAGCCAACATACTTCGCAGGGCTGTGACAGCTGCAGCTCGATCATTGTTTGCATCAGTACACTGTGACATGGAGTTCGTCATTTTTGAGTTAAATTATATTTTTTTCACTGGGCCTAGAAAGCCTTATAAAAATCTTTTCTTTGTACAATTTGTCATAAAAATACAGCCACAGATTGCCCGAATAAAAATTCGAGCTTAAACCATTGCTAAACTTAGAGTATTTCATTTTAAAGCTATTTGCTGCCCATGTTCGCATAAATGTTCAATATGCAAAAACAGCAAGCTGAGAAAAACGCATTTGAAGTTTGTCCCACACATAAGGCTACGTGTTTAGTTTTCGCGAAAACAAACAGGATTTCCTCCTGATTTCTAGAACAAAGTACTGGATGTTGTAGGGTTTTCTGAAAAATCACCCAATTTTGAACCAAACTAACATCAGTAACTCAAAAGCGTCAAAAATGCGTATGGGTCATTTATGCGATCAGGAGCAGTTTGTTACACGAAAGGTTCCCAACATTATTTTTTCAATCCTCTGCCATACAACACTATAATATTTTAAAAAATTTTCGAATCAACCACATTATCGAGAACAGTTTTCTGAACAATTTCCATAAAAAAGTATCAATTTTGGTTTAATATAAGCAGAGATATACTCAATTTCGTAAAATAAAAAGTGAATTTCTCCAAAATTTTTGGATTTATTTCCCATTCAAACGATGAAGATTCCAGCTTGAATTTTGGGGTTATTCCAAAGAAAGCTAGAAATCTGGTAAATTTGGGTTGTAAACTTTTTATTTGAGGACTTTTAATTTAGAGTCTCAGAGGCACATTCATGAGAAATTTGATGGATCATATCCATCAAATTTCTCATGAATGTGCCTCATAGACATGAACCTATAAATCTTCAAAAAAAAATCTTCAATAAATAAAATGCTCTAGACCGCCCGACGAAATATTTCGCCGGACTCCGCAAAATGTCAAGAAAGAGACCTTCTTCCATAGTGTGAAATATCAGACTTGTCGAATTTTTCATCTTAATGTTCTAGGAAAAAAACACCGTGGCTTCGGTTTGGGCGCGTGTGGCGGTGCGATACAATAAAAAGATTAAAATGTTACAAAATTTAAAAATTCAGAAAGTCAAAAATTCTAAAATTATTAATTTTTTTTTTAATTTTCATATTCCAAAATTCTTTAATTTTAAATGCTGCCATTTTAGTCACCATCATAAATAACAGAAAATATAACTTTTAGAGCTTTTTTGGAGTCAAATTTTAGGACAGAGACCGAGGCGTGATTCGATTATTCGGAGTGAGACTTTGACGAGTACTTCGTATAACCGAGTATTTTTTAAATATTTTATTCAAGAATGTTCAAATTATGGAATTCATGATTTCTTTTTTATCAGGAGCCTATTTTTTCAGAATTTAGAATTTTGAAGCTTTGCATTTGTAAGTTTTTGAATTCAGAATTTGTTTATTTTTTGAATACTTCTATATATTTTTTAAAGTACCAATGAGCTATTGTGTTTCATATCTAAAGTTTTTTTTGAAAAGGTCCAATAAACCAAATTTCCAGTTTTTGCTTTTTGGGTGTTTTTGAAACCGCCTTGAGTCGGGGGTATCAAAAAACAACCAAAAAGCAAAAACTGAAAATTTGGTTTATTGGACCTTTTAAAAAAACTCCAGATATGTTAACAGGACCTTTTAAAAAAAACTCAAGATTTGTATTTTTTAATTTTTCAATTTCGGAACCTCCCAATTTTAAATTTTTGTATTGTTAATTTCTTAATTTTAAATTTTCTAATGATTTCAATTTTGAAATATTCGAATATATTTTTTAATTTTCAATTTCAGAATTTCCAAATTTAAAATTTTGGAATCCATAATTTGAAATTTTATGGAATTTAATTTTTTATATTTCCAATCTTCGTACTCTTGTTTTTTTTATATTTGTATTTTTGAATTTCTAAATGCATTTTTTGTTTTTAAATTTATTTTTTTCAATTTAATCTTCAATTCTCTGAATTTTTCAATTATCAAATTTAAGATTTTTTAATTCCTTTATTTTAGGATTTCTCAATCGAAAATACCTTATTTAGATTTATTTATTTGAATTTATTGAATTCTAAATTTAAATTTTCACATTCGAGCTGTCACCGTCGGCGCGTAAACATCGTCGTCGAATTGTAGCTCTCGCGAAAGTTAATTTATTAGTGCTCCCGGTGTGTTACCCAGCACCCTGGGGAAACGAAAGCAGCCTAAGCCGCCGCCGCTGCCCGGCGAAGGCGATTCCGGCCGGGATAGTGCATCGCAGATCGTGCAGCGGGTGGACTACAAGAAGGCCCGCAAACAGCAGAAAGAAAGGTGGTGACGCCGCCGTCTTCGAGACGCCGCCGAAGAAATTCCACCGGCGGTATCTCATCGATTTCGGACCAGCTCAACGAACATCGGCCACTGACCCAACCCGGGAGGTCTTCCGGAGGATTCCCGACGGCGAATCAGTTCGAGATGCTCGACTTCGACATCTCCGGCGACGAGGCAGAAAACGTAAACAATGGCGGCGGTGGTGGAACTTTTGCCGTTGGTGATGGTGCTGCTGGTGGTGATGCTGCTGGTAGTAATGTGAAAAATCCGCCTCCTGCTCCCGCAAAAATACGCTGTCCGCCGATCTTCGTCCACGGTTCCAGTGTCCCAGCGCTTAACCGACTGATGTCAACAACCCAGCTGGGCGCCGACGATTACCACCTGCGGGTAAACAAAGGGTACATCCAGATCAGGGTGTCGACTAAATCCCACTTTACTTCTGTGGTGAGTACTTTGAAGCAGGCAAATGTCCAGTTCTACACCCACGGGACCAGTGATGAAACCCCGGTGAAAATCGTCCTTTCCGGATTGCCAGTGTTTCCGGTAGAAGATGTTAGGCGGGAACTCGAAGATGTGTTTCTTCGTCCCACAAGTGTGCGCCAGATGGGGAAATCGAAGCACGGTGATTACGCGCTATACCTGCTGCAGTTTGAGAAGGGAACTGTGAAACTTCAGGAGCTGCAACAAATCAAGGCGCTGTTCAACGTGATCGTCCGTTGGAGGCACTACTCCAAGAAGAAGTCGGACGTCGTCCAGTGTTTCCGGTGCCAGCAGTACGGCCACGGGATGAGAAACTGCCATCTGGAGGCCAAGTGCGTGAAGTGTGGTGAGCGCCACCAGACGACCGCATGCGCACTCCCCGCGCGAGCCGACGTCGTGGTCAACGACGACCGCTCACAAATCCGTTGTGCTAACTGCAGCCAAAATCACACAGCGAACTACAAGGGTTGCCCCACCCGCCTCAAGTACCTGCAGGACTTGAAGGCAAAGAAGAAAACGAGTCCCGCCAGCAGAAGCAACCTTCCGAAGGTGTCTGCAGTTCCTGCGCCTGCCCCCAGGCCACAAGGTGGCGACTTGAGCCAGCTGCTCGGCAGCATCGCGAATCCTGGGGTCTCGTACTCGCAAGCCGTGCAGGGCCAGCCCGAGTCGTCAACTTTGTTCACCGTCGAGGAGTTCATGTGCCTAGCCAGTGAACTCTTCACTAGGCTTTCGAATTGCCAGTCGAAGGCCATGCAATTCCTCGCCCTCAGCGAGCTCATTATCAAGTTTGTTTATAATGGCCAACCTTAGCTCGCTGAAGGTGATGAATTGGAACTGCCGTTCCATCCGCAACAAGGTTGTGGAATTTTTCCACTTCCTCGAAGCTCACGAAATCGACATCGCTGCAATCACGGAGACCTGGCTGCAGCTCAACAACTCGGTGTACCACGAAAGCTACACCATTGTTCGCGCGGACCGTCACTCACCGGATGCTGCTCGAGGGGAGGAGTTGCACTTCTGGTGCGTAACGGGATAAAGTACTCCAAGCTCGAAACTTCGTCCCGGGCAATCGAGTCCGTTGGGATCACGATCAATGTGGATCCCGCACCAGTGAACATCGTTGCTGTTTACTACCCTGGCTCGACCCGCAGGGCAACGCTTTGTCAGTTCCGACGCGAAATACGGCAGCTCAGCAGCATCGATGGGTCAGTCTTCCTGGTGGGTGACCTGAACGCGCGACATAGGATGTGGAACTGTGCCAGGGCCAACAAAGCAGGACAAATCTTGCACCAAGAGTACGAGTCCAAGGACATCTACATACACGCTCCGGATACTCCCACCCGCTGCCCCGCTGGACGAGGGAGGCCTTCCACGTTGGACCTGGTCATCTCAAACAACCTGGTGCAGATGTCGAAGCCGATAACGCACGTCGAACTCATGGCTTTCTACCTAAGGTACTCGCGATTGAGTGTGTAGTAGTGCGGTTGTCAAAATCGTTATCGCTGACTCTCTCACTCCACTGACACTGACATTGTTTATGTTTTGGTTTTCGCGAGTACCTATGATATACAGCCTTGCGTCGAACTGTCGTCGGACCATCTGCCGGTCACTTTTACGATCGACGCTGACGTTCCAGTCGCCCCGGCTGGAAGACTCGTCCGATGCTTCGACAGAGCGAACTGGATTACATATGCTCGCTCGATCGAGCGGGAGGTCGACCTTAACGCAAGCTGGATCAACGATTTGGATCGCTCGGAGAAAATCGACGACGCCATCGACAAGTTCACCGCCATCCTGAAAGCTGCTGAGGAATCCGCTGTCCCTTCGCGTAGGATCCTACCTCAGAAGAAAGACATTCCCGACGAGCTGAAGCTGCTAATCCGGCTGAGGAACGTACGGCGTAGGCAGTTCATCCGAAGACGTGACCCGCTCATCGGAGCGGTGGTGACCCACCTGAACAACGTCATCAGCACCAAAAGCGCCGAACACCGCTACAAAAACTTCGGCTCCTTACTAAGGACGCTGGACAACGGCAGCAACAAGTTTTGGAAGCTTACCCGCAACCTCCGGAACACGGTCAAGTACAGTCCCCCGCTGAACGTCAACGGAGACCTCGTAGCGAGCCCTTCAGCGAAAGCCGAAGCGCTCGCTAGTGCATTCGCCGCTGCCCACAACAACGAGCAACCAGGTGATCCCGAAACATCGGCTGCTGTGGAGAACGCGCTTGGCCACATACGAGCGACAACTCCTCCCGTGCCTCCGGCCGCCCTTGTCAAGCCGAAAGAGGTCAAGGCGATCATCCGCACGCTCAAAAACCGGAAGTCTCCTGGGCAAGACGGAATCCGGAATACGTGCCTCAAGCAGCTGCCAAGAAAAGGGTTGGTCGTCCTGACCAAAATCTTCAACGCTTGCCTGGCCTTGGGCTACTTTCCGGCCGGCTGGAAACACGCGAACGTGATCGCCATCCCAAAGGCGAACAAGGACATAACCAATCCAGGTAACTACCGCCCGATCAGCCTTTTGAGCAGCCTGAGCAAACTCCTGGAACGGGTGATCCTCGCCCGGATAAACCGTCACCTGGAGACGGAGCAACTCATTCCACACGAGCAGTTCGGCTTCAAGCCGGGGCACTCAACGGTGCACCAACTCGCCCGTATCTCGGAGATGGTGAAGCGCGGTTTCCTGGCGGGGAAGTCGACCGGCATGATCCTTCTCGACGTCGAAAAGGCCTACGACTCCGTGTGGCAGGACGCCGTGGTCTAAAAGCTCTTCCGCTCGAACCTCCAGCCGTTCCTGGTCAAGATTGTCGAGTCGTTCCTGACAAATCGGTCGTTTACGGTGACGGTGAATGGCGAGCGTTCCTCTGTCCACAACATCCCCTTCGGCGTGCCCCAAGGATCAGTGCTGAGCCCGACTCTCTACAACATCCTCACCTCCGACGTGCCGATGATCGATGGAGTGTCGTACGCATTCTTTGCGGATGACACTGCATACTTGGCATCGGACAAGGACCCGAAGATCGTCGTCACCCACCTCCAAGCGGCACAGAACAACCTCGAGGAGTTTCAGCGGAAGTGGCGCATCAAGCTGAACGCTGGGAAAACCCAGTCCATCTTCTTCACCAGGAGGCGTGCTGCTCGGCACCTTCCCCGCAGATCGATCAGCGTCAACGGCCAGCCTGCAACGTGGGACGACGAAGTCACGTACCTGGGAGTGGTGCATGACAAGAAGCTAAAGTACGACAAGCACGTGAACTACATCATCGGGAAGGTGGATCGGTCCACCAAAGCGCTCTACTCCCTGCTGAATCGGCGGTCGAAGCTGAGCATCAAGAACAAGTCGCTGGTGGTCAAGTGCATCATCCGTCCAATGCTGACCTACGCTGCTGCGGTCTGGGGCAACTGCGCCAAATCGCACCGTAAGCGACTCCAGGTGAAGCAGAATAAGCTGCTCAAGATGGTGCACAACCTGGACCCGTGGTACCCGACCGACGATCTACACAAGCTGGCCGGCGTCGACACCGTCGACGCAAGCATCGAAAGGGCAACGAGAACCTTCAGGACTTCGTGTGGGATGTCAACGAATCCGCTCATCGAAGCACTCCTCCACCAACAACTGTGATATTAGTCTTTAAGCCAAACATAGATCTAGGGTTTTTTCTCAAAAATTATTTTCCCTAAAAGAACACCCAGTTAGCAAAATCTAAACGTAGAAATATGTATCCTCCCTGCAAAGGCTTATGAATTGATCTCAGTTGAAAGGTTCTCCAAATCTCTGAATTGCAAATGTAACATCCTGGAGCAGAACAGTTAAATTCTAATAAAAACACAATTGAATTGAAAAAAAAAATAAATTTAAATTTTTTACAGTTTTTATGTTTTATTATATATATTTTGGATTTCATGATTCCTGATTTTTTTTTATTTTGAAATTTAAAATTCTCAATTGTATATTTGTTTTAAATACTGGTAATTTCTAACTTTTGATTTTTTTTGTAGTTTGCCTGAAAATTAAATAATTGTTGTTAGGCTTTTGCCTGTTTTACTTCAATCTGAGCAAAAATCAAAATCTGTACTTTTAATCTTGCGTTCAAAGATTTGGCATTACGAAACAAATTTTGGATTTTCAATATTATTGAATCGAATACAAAATTATTTAAACGTTTGTCAATTTCAGTGACTTTTTTATAAGTAAATCCAATTTGATTGATTTTTCATCATAACATATTAAGGTCGTAGACGGTGTCTTCCACTTTTGGGGCAATGACTGTCAATGATGGTTCTGAATTCAGGGTCCAGAAATATTAAATTAAAATAAAAAACCAAGTAAAATGCTTCTACAAGTAACATAAAGAAAACCAGTTTTGATTGATACATTCTGAATCAAGATTTGAAAAACAAACTTGGCCGCCAAATGGCCGATTGGGAAAAATTCTGCTAAAACGGTGGAACTTTTCTGCTAGAATGCTGTAAGAATATCCAGCTCTGTGGAAACTTTCGTAGAATCCTGCTAGAACATCGTGACTGGGACACCGCGCGAAGAAAGGTCAAACTCGTCAAACTGAGGAGTGATGCCTTGGGCACGTTCCGTATTTACAGCTACACCGACTTGGTCTTGGAGACATTGACTTTCAGACCCACCACTGGGGAGCACGCAGCTGGGTTGCTGCCCTCGAAAAGACTCGTTGTTCTTTGATATGATCCTGAACAAGATCACCAGTTCAGCGTGACAGCTGTATCGGTAGTCAGATGACCACTTCTGCCCTTGAAGAGCGTCGCGAGATGTCATAGAGGAGGCACATGTTGTTGGTAGCTTCTCGCCAAGCGAATCTTTCCTTGCTATCTTTCCCGCCTTTTCCATCATGTGAAATCCACGGGACCTTATGTACTGAGCGATGGGAAATGACAATAACATTAACCAAACAACTGGACTTTTCTCTGAGTTCATAATGTCTTTTTCCGATTAAACAAAATTATTTATTCTTATTACATTGAAAAATGTACCAAACACACAACTTAATACGAGCTCTCACTTCCTGTGCATCTTCGTTTTCAACCCCTTCAGCCCGGTGATCGGCCGTATCACCTGTCGACGCTCCTCCCGGTGCCTCTTCAGCTCAGCTAATCGCTTCCGATCAACGTTCGCCTTGTTCTTCTTCTCCAAGCTGAACGTCATCTGCCGATTGCCCAGCCCGCCGATGGTTTCCACCTGAATTGGTTTGCTCGCCGCCAGCCTCTTGCCCAGCCCTGCTTTGCTGATCTTCCTTGGCCCTTGGCCAATGTTGAAGTCTTCCTTTTCGTGAATCTGCAGCGCTGGCCCGTCGTCGTCGTCGTCGTCGGATACTTCCGAGCCGTCCTCCTCCTCGCGTTCCTTCGCAATGCGTTCCTCGCGCTTCTTCTCCTGGTTGATCTTCTTGTACTCCTTCTTGACCTGCTTGGTCCACTGCTGATCGTCGTCCGAGCTGTCGTCCCGTTCGCTGAACAAATCATCGTCGGTGCTGCCTTCGTCCTTTGCCTCCTTTTGCTTCTCCTCCCTCGCAGCATCCGCCTCCTGTTGGGCCTTCAACTTTTTCGTTCGGGTTTTGTCCAACCGCGTCAGCACCGGGTTCAGCAACCGGTACTCGTCGGCTTCCTTGTCCACCTCAAAGTCTGGGTTCTCGAACATAGTCTTGAATCGATCGTCCCCAAGCAGGCTGGACGCGGCCGTCTTCAGCTTGCCACTGCCCTCTTCCTGTTCGACCAGCAGCTTCTCGGCCAGCTCTTTGTTGACTTTGGGTAGTTTGGACTTGAGCTGGAGTCGCGCCGGTCGCGATCCCTCGATCTGCTGGGCGATCTTCTCCTTGCGATAGCGCTCGAACGCGAACGGATCCGCGATGGCCTTGGCCTTGTTGTACAGCCGGATGTCGATGAAGAAGCCGTGCATGTAGGCGCGCAGCATGTTGCTTCCCTCGAGGTGCTCCAGACCAAGGTCGGCCAGCTCCTGCTTGGTGATGAACTTGTAGTCGTCGTAGATGTTCTGCACGCCCTCGGATTCGATCTCCTCGGTGAGGTTATCCAGGAAGGAGCACCAGCGTGGCGCCGGACCGAGACTTGGGATGTAGTAGGTCATCATTTTAACATCCTCCTGGGCGAAGAAGAACAGTCCGCTGCGCGGAGATGTACTGAAATCGTTGAAATTGCTGTTGGATTCGATGTAGGCCATCTGCTTGCCGGTGTTTTCGTCCCAGATCTTCAGCATGGCGTCGTCCAGCGAGTAGACTGCGTTGTGCGACGGATTGAAGTCGATCTTCTTGACCGTCAGCCCGTTGAGATGATCTTTCACTAGTAGAGGTTCCTTAGCTCGAATGTCGTACAACAGTACGTGACCGGAGGTAGTTCCGACGGCCATGTGTAGACCATTCTTGAACTTTACCGCCGAAACGGAGGGGAACTTTTCGTTGTGTTGAATTTGGACGGCAACATCCAACACTCCACAGCGAGTCTTATCTCGTGGGTCCCACGCCTCGACCGTTCCCTCCTGGGTGCCTACACACAGCAGGTGATGTTCCGGGTTAACATGGCATGCATTTATACTGCTAGCTGATGTTTCATACGGTTGCAAAAACTGACCCCGTTCCGTATTCAGTCGGTAAATCTCCGATGATGTCCCCACCAAGAACAAATCACACGACGGCTTGTGGTAATCCAAGTCCCGGCCAAATCTCGGTATCCGCAGCCGGTAGTGCCTCCCATGAGCTGCATGAAACTCCACGTAACGATCCGCTTGCAGAAACGCAATCTTGCCGTAATCTTCGCTCAAAATCTTAAACTTGACCACCTCCGAATCAAAGCACCGCTCAAATTTCAGCGATAAATTGTTCACATCGTAGCACTTGATGCGCGGCTTGTACGTCCCGGTGGCCAGTATGTACTGCCCGTCCGGGGACAGCTCCAGGCTGGTGGCCACCGCCGGCATGTCAAAGTCCTGGATGAGCTCGATACGGCGGCTGACGTCAACATTTTTGCGCTGGGCCTCGCGGCGCTTCTTGTCCGACAGCCAGTCCGGCAGGGCCTTGCCCGCGCTGAGGTTGTAGATCTTCACTTCGCCAACGTCGGAGACCAACATTTTTTTGCGATTTTTGGGCTAATTTTCCAGCAATCACCGAACGAAACACATTTCGCGACGACGAGGAGCGCACCACGCACGGGGAATGAAAATAAAGCGAGAAACGTCAAACGCGAGCACGTTTTGAGTGTTGATGCTGGCAGTTTTGCGGGCGATGCTGTCAGTTGGATGGCAGTGGTGCCATGCATGTGGATTCAACAGAAAATTGTTTTTTTTTTTGTTATAAAAGCACATTAAAGATCCTTGGGCATGAGTAAGGATCTTGTCGCCGCTAGCGGGTTGGCTCAATTATAAAATTAAATATTGATAATATTACCCAATTATCCGGCCAACACTTGCGATCGGATCTCTACATTGTGTCTAGGTGTAAATTCCTAGCTAGGAGTGATCAGTGTTAGAGATGGTCCCAGGGCTTAAGTAGGAATTCATTGAAGCAAATAGTCTCCCCTCCCTTTTAAATTGAAAAAATGAACTCTGAAAACAAGCGCTTACTCACAATAAACAGATGCCTCTTCTAGGCCTGGTAGGGCTGCAGAAAACATAGATAGATAAGTATATTATAAGCTGTGTATTATTTTGATATGTCAAAATTTCCATAGAGTCTCGGTCAATCAATAATGTAATGACATGTGTGTGTGTGTGTGGTCCAATCCAATACCCGCTAACCGGTAGCGAAATTATGGGAAAGTATAGTTTGTATCAGACTTTGTATATGCCGAATGCTGATACAACTTATCTCAGTCCCGGGTATTAGGTGGTGATAGCCCTCGCGCTGCTTCCAACGACCCGTTTCAGAATGACAGAGCTCCTTGCGGTCCAATTCCGAGGTCGCTGGGCATTGTTCGGCCCCGCCTAAACATAGAAGCAAGCATCTGAAGGAAACTCGATCTATATTTAGACTTCCAATCCCCTCAGGCAAATCAGGGATCAGCAGCGCGTATTTAATATGAGAAAGAGATAACATGTTTCAACACTACGGATCAATTCACTGCTAGAGTGTAAACCTTCTGATGGCCGACTGCTTAGCGTCCCAGGCCACCTATCTTAAGGCGTGAGTTCGAATCCCGCCTGATTCATTTTCGTTTTTTGTTCATATTCAAAGTTCAAATTTATGATTCCAAATTTCAAAGGTACCGGCTGGGATCTGATCCCTGAACCTTCTGCTTGTGAGGCAGAAGCCGTAACCATTAAGCCACGGAGCCGGTCGGTCAATCAATAATGTAATGACATCGGACAAAATTCGTTAATCTGTTGAACTAACGGTTGACGGATTATGGTTGTATCTACCATTGTTGCGAATCGAGCACTGAAAAAACCCAACATAGCAAAATCAAATGTTTTTTCACGTGAGCTACTCCAAAAACCAACACGATAACTTCACGTGATTTTCCTTTGACTCTGACATGCTTTTCATTTCAAATGAATGTGAAAATCATTCAGCTCCAGCTGATCATTAGGAAAAAAACATTCACTCATCTGTTGCATGGTGTTCACGCGGGATTCAAATGAATTTCACTTTGATTTGCCCCAATCGGCTTGTCCTTTGGTTTTGAAGTGGAAGTCACGTGAGATTCAAATGAATTTCATTCTGATTTGCCCTAATCGACTTGTCCATTGATTTCCAAGTGAAATTCACGTTAGTTTCAAATGCTATCGATGATGAAAATTAATCCTAAAGCAAGATGGCAATTTTCAATGGGTACGAGTTGGAGCTCGCACTTTTAATTTTAATTTGCTCCCGGAAAAAGTGGTTTTTATATTTTAAGTATTTTAGGATTATGTGGTAAGTATTTTCATATATTTTTTTTGCAAAGTTGAATACTAAGTAGACAATTTTATGCCATTTTCCAGGAAATCACGGATAGGCTAATTTCCAGCGAAACTTAGGGATTTCCATGGAAGAGATTTTTCCAGGACCTCCGTGAGGTGAGAGCTCCGGTGTTTGACCAAGGAGTCGAAACGAAAAAAAAAAACGAAACTATTGGCACTACGCCCCCCGGGGCATGGCCTTCCTCTAACGTGGGATTTCTGCTCCAGCGCCTCTGACGAGACAGGAGAAACCGGGACCGACGTTTTACTTCACCATCCGATAGAAGCTCAGTGGATAAGGCGGGAATCGAACCCGCGTCTCATAGCATCATCGGGATCGGCAGCCGAAGCCGCTACCCCTGCGCCACGAGACCAAGGAGTCACGGATCGCTGATCGTCCAGAATGTGCGTACATCTTATTTTTAAGTGTGAATTGTTAAAGTTAAATTTCTCGAAAAAGTTAAGGTTTTGTATACGTTTAAAAGTTTGTTAAGTTTTATTTATATTTTAAAAATAAAAGGCAAAACTCAAAAACATATGAAACGTATTTTAATAATATGCTACATAAAATATTCACTTGAAACTGAACAGAAAATCATTTGATATTAATGTGCAATCCATTTCATTCCCATAAACATTTCATGTGATAATCATGTGCAATGACACGTGAGGTTAACGTGATTTGCCTTTGAATCTACCACGTCGCGCGATGAATTTTGTTCAAGTGATTTGCACATGACATTCCCATGTAAAGTCGTATGGGGCAGAATCACGTGTGAAACATGTGATATTGCTATGTGTCTTTCTTTCAGTGAGGGTCTACTGGAGCCTTGACGATCAAATGGAGCCTAACATTTCAAAAGGGCGCATGGGTTTTGTGAACAAGAGTGTGTCTCCTTCACTTAAATGACAGTTTACATAAGGTATTATAGAGATACACTCTTGTTTGTAAAGCTTGTGTGCCCTAATGAACTGGAATGCACGAAATAGTCGTCTTAATGACGAGTGTTCAACTTATGAACTGTTCATTTATGTTTATTGGTTTTTGGAAGCGGCAAGGCTGGTTTAAAAAGGTCCTTTACCTTATTTGGCGTTGTAATAAAACATTTGAGGATTTGAGATTAAATTTACATTCAGTCAGTTTAGTTTAGGTTGTTGATTAAAGTTAGTTAGGTTTCCGCAGATGAATAATTGGATTTAAATTATTAGTTGATTTGGTCGAAGTGTCTGTTTCTATTTGTAATGTACGACAGGACTACTGACAGACGCGACAGGTCGGCAGTTAGTTTTCATCTTTTGCTCTTTAGTATTTTTTTTTATTTCCTTTAAATTTGGAATACATCATAGGTTTCTTTAGTATAGATCTCCGATAAGTTACATTTTTTTTATTTAATTAACTAATAATTTAATTTATTCCGGGCCTTTTTACTTTGAATCACAATTTAAGATTTTCTTTATTCGGTGTTAAACTTAGATTACCGTAACTGCTCATGTCATCCAAGTTCTTAATACTCACACCAACACTAATTTTCTTTCACCTTCCTCCTCCCGATCCCCTATATCTTCCGGTGTTGTTCATTTTGTATGCAATGCTAGTTCGGCCACTACCCTTTTTCCACAAGAAACCGAACTTGGACTGACTTGAGGCCGCGCCTCCACCTTGCTCCGTAAAACGAAACGAAAACGAAGATACTGCTGTCCTTTTTCTTCTGTTCTTTTCGAACCAGTTCCAGATCAAGATCGAGAAATAAAACCAGAACAACCAAAGAAAGCAGCTTACACCAGAAGGAAGGAAGACGAACACTAAAGGACGATGAGAAACTACAGCGTCTGCGTGATGTTCCGGATGCGGCTGTAAGCGATTGAAATTTCAACCTGGGGATCGCCAAGGCATGTAGGCCATCAAGTAATTGCAGCTCCCGCAAAAAGTGCCTTTTCCCAGTGATCGGTAAGATGGGTATTACCCAAGGTATTACCCATCATCAGGTATGTGACTTTAGTTGTCTTTATTATTTATAGTCGGCTCACTGGTTGTCAATGTCTCTATGTATTCCTCCTTCTGTAGAAGATTTATTTAGTTCTTCAAATTTCATTTTTCGATGCTTTCTTTTTTCCATTTCTCTTTATCCCAACTTTTCTCTATTTTGACGGTCTATCTGATTTTATTTAAACTTTCTTTTTGTTAATATGATCTCAATGACGATCACACCTTGCTTAGATTTTCTAATCGAATCGGCTTTTGGATTCTTATTTTATCTGTCTCGATGGTCCCTTTAGTTATTGACAACCAGAGATTCGACTCTTTATATTTTTCCTAACTTTACAGGTTATATATACAGTAATTTCCATTGAAAAAAGTTTTTCTGGCATTTTCCCTTATAATTAATTTTGCGTTTATTGCTTTGTTGGAACAGTCAAGTTGTCAATCAGTAAAAGTCCGTTAGCGTATGGAAAATGTACTCCGTTTGCACGTGCTACTTGATCCTGGTTTTGGGAGTTTTAACAGTTTTACTTTAAACAGTTAGAACCTTCAAAACTAGTTTTGGGTTGCTCTTGCAGACGGGGTTTTTATGACACTGTGGGGAGCGGCGATAGAGAACGAAATATCAAATTAGAATATTTACAACAATACACACTCTCACATACACAATCTCATTATAACCTACCCAATCATGTCCTCTTTCCCCGCTCCCCATGGGGTGTAAGTGGCACTTCACAGGCTAACACATTCATTACCTTTCCTTGACACAACCGGACTTGGACTGACTTGATCCTAGCTGTCCCACCTCGCTCCGCAAAAAAAAAATCTTTGATTTTCCAGTAAATTTATTTGATTTCCATTAACATTCCAACGCCCAAGGCTCCAAAAAAGTTGGAACGGTAACTTCAACTCCACGGATCTCGGGCATAACTCAACCAATCAAGATAATTCTTCTTTCCAGTGATTTGTTAGGATGTCTAGATGATTTTAGAACTTTGCAGAACTTAATTTGATCAAATTTGTAATTTTTGCGATTAAAAACATCGTTCCAACTTTTTTTTTTCGCGTACAAAAAAAAATTCGCCAAAAATCCCGCGGAGGCAGTCGTTTTGAAAAAAGGTGGAACGATGTTTTCGGTCGCAGAAATTACAGATTTGATCAAATTAAGTTCTGCAAAGATCTAGGATCATCTAGACATTCTTACAAATTACTGGAAACAAGAATCGTCCCGATTGGTTGAGTTATGCCCGAGAACCAGCGAGTTGAAGTTACCGTTCCAACTTTTTTGGGAGGCTTGGGCGTCCGTGTAAGTTGGACATGCGTTGGGCGTTCCAGTGTTAAATTAGTAATATATCCTAGGTTCCTTTTGTATAAATCTCAATTTAGTTTTTGATTGAATCATAATTTCAGATTTCCTTCATCAGTGTTAAACTTAGATTACCGTAACTGCTCATGTCATCCAAGTTCTTACTACTCACACCTACACTAATTTTCTTTCACCTTCCCCCTCCCGATCCCCTATATCTTCCGGTGGTGTTCATTTGGTATGCAATACTAGTTCGGCCACTACCCTTTTTTCCACAAGAAACCGGACTTGGACTGACTTGAGGCCGCGTCCCCCACCTTGCTCCGTAAAACGAAAACGAACGAAAGCACATTAAAGATGAAATAAAACATTTTTCAAATTTGTTTTAGCTTTATTATCAATAAATTAAACAAATATGTTTTGTTCTGTTTGTGAAAAAAAATCTATAATTTAGTGACCTTGTAAAAAGTACCTGCTTTGGTAGATTCGCTAGTCGACCACACAATCCAAAGGTCGTCAATTCGAATCCCGTAGCGTATAGGTGTGTGGGTCTCGTGGCGCAGGGGTAGCGGCTTCGGCTGCCGATCCCGATGATGCTATGAGACGCGGGTTCGATTCCCGCCTTATCCACTGAGCTTCTATCGGATGGTGAAGTAAAACGTCGGTCCCGGTTTCTCCTGTCTCGTCAGAGGCGCTGGAGCAGAAATCCCACGTTAGAGGAAGGCCATGCCCCGGGGGGCGTAGTGCCAATAGTTTCGTTTTAGTTTCGTTTCGTATAGGTGTCAAAAGAGGTTTGGATTGTCACACCGTTTTCAAGCCTTCGAACCTTTCAATAGCCCAGTCGCGACGTTCTAGCAGGATTCTAGCAGGTTTCTTACAGAGCTGGATATTCTTATACATAGCATTCTAGCAGGTTTGTTCCACCGTTCTAGTAGGATTCTGACAGAACCAGCTCTGCTAGAATATTTCGTGACTGGGAGAGACCGCCAAGGCCATGCTGTAGAGCGAACAATTTGAATAACAATTTGATGTTTTGCATAAAACAAATAAAAGTAATTGCATTTTTTAACGATTTGTTTTTCTCTCCAGGTAAAATTGCTATGATCACTTGGTTTCGTTCAATGCTAAACCTTTGAATATGTTGATGATAAGGATGTCCGGATTCGTTATGCGAATCATCTTTGGATCGAAATACCTTTTCGATGATCCAAAAAGGTTGAAGATCTAACAATCCTATCAAAAGTTATGAGCACTGAAGTGTTAATTAACCCGGATTTCGGATATTTTAATGTAAATTTTGTTTTAATTGTAAATGCATTTTTTCAAGCATGTTCTTTTTTAACTAAATCTTCCAAAAATCATAAACCCCACCCCCATTCGTAACGCATGCCCTCCATTTTTTCATAAATTCATCTCTTTCCCTCCATGCTCCGCCCATCGAACACAACCGAGCAGAACAACTCCCGCCAGAATTCGTTCGACGAGCTGATCATGAAGGAAGAAGCGCTGAAGCAGCGCGACGAGATGGTGTCCTGCCTGCTGGAGGAGCTGGTCAAGGTGCGCCAGGGGCTGGCCGAAAGCGAAGATGTGATACGAAACCTCAAGACGAAGATTCAGGAGCTGGAGGAGGTAAGGTCACCTTTGAGCTTGGAGTTGAGTTGAATGTTGAGCTGGGTGGTTTTATTTGTTGCAGGACAAGAAACGACTTCGCGAGACCACGATCGACAACTCGGTGGCACATCTGCAGGACGAGCTGATAGCGAGTAAGCTGCGGGAAGCCGAGGCCAGTCTGTCGTTGAAGGACCTCAAGCAGCGCGTTCAGGAGCTCAGCACTCAGTGGCAGAGGACACTGTCGGAGCAGCGGAACGAGGCGGCCCAGACGAGCGAGTCAGGCGCGAAGAAGCTGCTGTTCTGGGAGTCGTCGCGCACGGCGGATATCCAGAAGCTCGAGGAGGAGCTGATGACGACGCGGATTCGCGAGATGGAGACGCTGACCGAACTGAAGGAGCTGCGGCTGAAGGTGATGGAGCTGGAGACGCAGGTTCAGGTTTCGACCAACCAGCTGCGACGCCAGGACGAGGAGTCAAAGAAGGTGAAGGAAGAGCTGGAGGAGGCGCTGGTGCGCGAGCGGGAACTGTCGAACAAGGCCCGCGAGCAGCAGCACCGGTACTCGGATCTCGAATCTCGCATGAAGGACGAGCTGATGAACGTCAAGATCAAGTTCACCGAGCAGAGTCAGACGGTGGCCGAGCTGAAGCAGGAGATTTCGCGGCTCGAAACCAAGGTGAGAGGCGTTACGAAAATGGGAAATATGAAAACACGTGTTTACGAATTCGTTTTTGTTCCGTTGCCACAGAACTCCGAAATGCTGGCCGAGGGCGAGCTTCGCTCTAACCTGGACGAGTCGGATCGCGTACGGGATCTGCAGGACAAGGTGGCCGAGCTGAAAGCCGAGGTAGGTGTGGCAGGACCTCGTTGGATCCACCCCGATAACGCCATCAATTGTACATACACTCAGTGCTGCAGCCATTGCGTGCCAAGCCTCAACAACAGCGTTGTGATAATTACCAGTAACACTGCACCACCACTACTACTACACCAGCCGTACATTACACGCTGAGCTGTTTTGTTGTTCTTTTTTTTACACACTCACACAATTAAACACAACGCTCTGCGAAAAACGCAGAAACGTTACATGCGTTACGTTTTAGGTTTTGGTTTGGTTTTGCGTTACACATTTACATTATGAGAGCAAAAAGTGTGACACCAGTGAATAATGTTCACTGCAATTGCAACTAACAGCTGAAAATAACACTCACAAAGTCGCTTTTACACCATTTTTGAATACTTTTTGAAGCTTCATAAAAAAAAGTTAACCAAAACGGTCACCCCACCATCTTTCTGCACATATTTTCCGTAGTTTCCCACGCCGATTACCAGTCCGGAGACCGAACCGTGGAAGTGGATCGCATAAAGGGGGAGCGCAAACGAACATTCATCGTCACATTGTCATTTTTTTGAATGTCTCAATTAACCGCACACCCACACAAACTTAATCAACCAACAAACAAAACCACTCTCACTTAGGATGAGGACGCTGGATCAACTAACCTCTAGTCAAGCCAACCAACTCAGTATTGTTAATCATTCCCCCACTCGTCGTCGTCGTCGTATCTGTCGTCATTGATTTTGGAGAAGAAGCAGAGGCAAAGTAGAAGTGTTTGTGTTGATAGCGCTAATATCGTTAACGAGAGAACAATCGGCAGGTTACTATCGTCAAGTTGATTTTGTTTTGCTCGAAACAATAGCTCTCTGACGTTCGAGAACTGTTTGCATGGCAGGAATGAACTCGTTAGCATGAATTTTTAAGTTTTCATTTCAAAGCATTCATTTACAATTAAGTAATGATTTTTTCATTGAAGTTTCATGCAGGATTTTAGCTTTACAAGAAACATTTTAGATATCTTCTTATTCAATATTTTTTAAATATTTTTCTCTTTCATTCCTTATTTCTATATGCATGAATGTTTTAAATTAGGCCAAAGCTCATCAACACTGGTTTAGCAAATTTCGAAATTCCGTTTAATTTTGTTTCGGTGTGGAGCAGAGGAAACGAAATAAATTGTTTGTGACAAGGGAGCGTTCTTTTATTACGTAACGCAAAATTTGGGTTTTTTGACCCCCTTTCGTAACAAATGAGCGATCCCCCCCACCCTGTAACGCGTAACGCAAGGTCGTTTTGCATTTTTTATGAACAGACATCGACACCCTCCCCCTAACTGAGTTACGTAATAAAAGAACGCTCCCCAAGAGTTCGTCTCTCGTTGCTAGACCGTGAGTAGAAGAGCAACTCTCAATCCTCTAGATTTCTCTCATTACAACAGCCTCGTTCTCAGCGTTTTTTTTTGTGTCAGCAAACAAGCGAGTTGCTCTCTTGTTCACTCTCTTGTCTCGTGGGTTGTGTGTTTGCTCAAGTCAACTTGCAGCACATGTTTTTTTTAAACTTATTGCAAGATATATTTTTTTTTCTCTGAAAAAATGACGGATTGATTTTGAAATTGCGGAAATGTGTTTATTCTATAGATCGCAAAATTTCACAAAAAAACAATAGTTGCCAAGAATGGAAGGTTGAAAAAATGACACTGAAGATTTCAATCAAGCACAGAACAACTTGACCCTATGCCTTGAGTGACTTCGTCTGTTTGAAATGATGTCCGTGCGTAAATTTCAGTTTCTCCGTCCGTTTTTTCAAGGATTTATCTCTATAACCAGCTGTCTGATTTTCAAAATCAAAGAATAAAAAAAGTGAAGAATTGTGATTTTTTTTTTAAATCGAGAATACAGTCTAGACTCCATTATTTGAAGCCTCGATTTGTTTTTATGAGACTTCGGATATTATAATCATGATTTTTTTTTCGTCAAATTTGAATTCCGCGACCTAATTTTAGTAAAATTAGATTGTGTGATTGCCTATTAAATTACTGAATATTTTATCACAGCGAGTTTGGCCACCATTTGTATTTGAACATTCTAGATCACTTCTGGAGCAATACGCATTTTGACAGCTGGAACTATTTTGCTCCCCAGCTACCTTTCAACGCTGTGGGTTTTTGTTAAATAGATTCCTGAAATTAACTTTTAAATTAAGATTTGATAAAAAATTAAATTAAAAAAATAAAAAATTCAAAAATTAATAAATTATTAAGGCATAAAAAAATTAAATTCTAAAGTTCAAAAATAAAAAAGCCTGCAAAACCTAAAAACTTTTAAACAACTTTAAAAAATATAGGCATAATTTAAGGACCCAATTGAAAAATATGAAGCCTTGTTGTGAAAAAACGGGAGTGCATTTTCCGGCTGGGATCAACACAACTGGTGGTTCGCTTAGTCTAGCTGGAATGTGGCTAAAATGTGGAAAAATACTAGGTACCGTAAACCGGGGTGACTTTGATAGGATTTCAATTTATTTTTGAAATATTTTCAACTGGTAAGGTTTTTCTCAAGATTATTATTTTTAAAACATGTACTGGGGTAGGCCCCACAAAGTCCATGCACTATTTTTGAAAAAAAAAATGTTTTTTCAATAGTGTTTGGAAAAATAGTTACGTTAAAAAATCTTAGTCTTAGTTCCGGGGTGACTTTGATAGTTATAATTTTTCTTGTAAAAATCAAATTTAAGGTGTTCAAAATTCATTTCATTTTTAAATTCATTTAGTTGAAATTTTACCCTGAAATTCGTTAAAACTAGGTTTGTTTATAAAATTATTGATTTATATTGCATTTTATACTGATTTCGAAGCACGAATCACAAGTTTTTACATTTTACATAAAATGTGTTTAACTAACATTGCCTATAAATTTGGAGATTTTTTTAAATTGTATTTCCAAAACATATATTACTTATTATTTACAAACTTATTTTGCCTTCTTTTAGTGAAAAATTGTTCAAAGAATCCGAAAATGCATTCGGTTTTCCGATTCAAAATCATGTTCATTGAGAGATTCATGACATTTTCTGAAGTATGAAATAATGCCTTCATCAACTTTTTCTTTATTATAGTTAACTAACTTTTTAAAATTTTCAAAATTTTATCAAGAGTTCTTTGAACACTCCTCTACCACGGTCAGTATGATTTCAAACCATTGCGTACGTATTTAATTTGTACTCTTCATTTTGCGGAAAAATCTGAAACAAAAGTATTCCTCCCAGGGTGTGTTCTCATAACTCCTGAATTCACGTCATTGAATTTACGTTACCGGTTCATCTTTAGACGTAAATAGTTTTTCGCCAATTCACGCATGTTTTTCATGAAAAATGCTTGCTTACTCTGAAAAAGATATTTGAAGTTGTTTTTGTAAGGATTTTTCCAGAAAATCTTGAAAATTTCCACCTCAAACATTCCAAGTGGAAGAACCGTTTCAGGTCTAAATACGTCTTTCACTTGAATTGGGTCCTAAAATGAAGCTTAGATTGCTGATATTATTGTTTACAGCGATAAAGCTTATTTTTCTGAGTACAATGACCCTTTGTACGACCACAAAGAGTTTAAAATGGATTTTTAAATCAATTTTGAAAAATTAACCTCGCGGTCCTCCTTGACAGAAAAGCTCCTACTTGACAGCTCGTTCCAAGGGGACCATAGTTAATCCATCGAAAAAATGCTGTCTTGTCAAAAAAAAAAAATTGCATTAAAATGAAAAAAAGTGGTCAGAAATGGTTTTTAATCGTGTTTTTTAACGTTGTACATAAAAATTTACATAGGGCTTTAGTACCCAATTGACGTCGTGACGTGAATGATTTAACGTCGGACGTAAATTGCATGCAAGTCTCCATTATGGAAGTTGCAAATGTAGTTTGCCATAAAAAATCGAGTTTAACGACTTAAGCATATTTTTTCATATCAAATCATCTGCAAATGTAAATAAGTTTAAATCAAAAAGTAGGTGAGAATTGTGATTTGCATATAAAAATCAATATAGCAGGGGTGCCACTAACGTATATGTTTGGCCTGAATTTAGGAAATTTAAAAAAAAAATGTTTTACAGCAATTAGAGGGTGACGAGCGGGAATTCCAGGGAAAAATTTCCCTGGAAATCGGCCATTTTTGGACCTCTCGATTACCGGGAAATATATCAGGCTGCATCATTGCTAAAACTGCTGTCCCAATTCGACCCATATGTCCCGATTCGGGGTGGATTTTTTGCTAACAAAAGAGAATATTTTCACACAATTTTAAAATATAGATCATCGGTAAATGAAACATAGTAATTTTGAAAAATAAATGCATAACTTTTACCGTTCTTGGGGTAAATTTTTAAAGCTGTTTTAGATACGTTTTTGTCAAAAATTTAGCGGTTTTGATGAAATATATTAAATATATGCCTTTTCAAATTCAAAAAGCTTATGACGATCGTCTCAGAACTCATAACTACCGAAATGTTAAAAATGAAAATATATTTATCAATTATTTGACTTAGCTCTGTACAAAGGTACAATATTTAACAAAGGAACTGACTTTACCCTGAACCAATTCTTCATCATAAAAACACATTCATTTATACAAAAACTTTGTCAAAATAACAAAATAATTTGTAAATCAGCTGAAAAAGGATATCGGATAACAAAAATGCCTTTTAGAAAAAAAAAAAAAACTCATTGGCGGGGAAATTGATGTTGGCTCCGGTCTAACCTAGAGTTCCATGATACTAACTAGCATCAGTTTGGCATAAGCCACCCATCAGTCAAAACTTACACTTGAATTGAAAATCGTTGTTAGTCAATGATGCCTTGTTTGAACGATTAACGGAACATTCATGATTATGGACAATCCAAATGAAAATTGAGCAGTCGCAATAACACCCTAAACACCCGAATCAGTTAAATCGTCAATTTAAATTTTTGGCTTTAAAAATATAAGTCATTTTAAAAATTTATTCCAGAGTTTCGTCGTTTTCAAAAGTTAAGCATTTACAGAAAATGTGCGATCACTGCCATCTGGTGCAGTTTTCCGCTATAAAAAACGTTAGCGGTTTACTTTTTCCGCAGACACAAACCAATCGGTTTGACGTTAATTCAAAGACGTCTTTTGCGAATTTACGTCAATTCTGGAGTTATGAGAACACACCCCCAGGAACAATGAAGACAAAAAAAAAAAGTTTTTTCTTTTACTTTACATATGAGCAGTTCTCTACGGAATTGGTCTTTTTTCTTTAATTTTAATTTTTGTATTTTTTAATCCGGCTGAAACTTTTTTGTTGCCTTCGGTATGCCCAAAGAAGCCATTTTGCATCATTAGTTTGTCCACATAATTTTCCATACAAATTTGGCAGCTGTCGATACAAAAATGATATGTGAAAATTCAAAAATCTGTATCTTTTGAAGGAATGTTTTGATCGATTTGGTGTCTTCGGCAAAGTTGTAGGTATGGATATGGACTACACTGAAAAAAAATGATACAGGGTAAAAAAAAAAATCATGATTTACTTTTTGTCACTTAAACTTGATTTGCAAAAAAACACTATTTTTATTTTTTTTATTTTTTTATATGTTTTAGAGGACATTAAATGCCAACTTTTCAGAAATTTCCAGAATGGGCAAAAAATCTTTCACCAAGTTATGATTTTTTGAATCAATACAGATTTTTTCAAAAAATCGAAATGAGTTGCGTTGGAGAATTTGAACGGTGCGCGTCGCGGTCATCACGCAGGATTTTCGTTGCCGTTTCCGTCTTTGTTGTCCCCCCGATTGTGTGTGTTTTTCGGTCTGGGCGGTTTCGCGTTTTCGCATTTTATTTGGTTTTATCTTTCCACAGCCGGCTGTCTAAGATTTAATCATTTATGCTAAACTCAACACCAAATAACCGGGAATAGTCTCATCCGCATACTCCGACTTTTTTCCTTGAGAATGCATATTACCCTTACCCACTAACAAAATCCCAAGTAGAAGTAGTTTTCCGGCACACGTGGGGGTGTGGATATCGTATAGAACCCACCCTTTGTAGCAACCTGTGCTAACTAACGTTCCCGTCCCAATCCCCCGAGATCTACAAACTGACATGGCGGGCGCCGTTGGTGGCCAACGACTGTTTCCTATTAGCAATGGCTCTAGTTTTGATGATCGTGATGTTTTATCTTTTCAGTGCATTCATGCATGCTGTTGATAAGGGAAACATCATTTGATCGTTTAAGCGTATGGTCGGTTGTATTGATAGGATATTACAGTCCTGTTCAGCAACGGAGAAGGACAACCATGGGTGGTCTCCAGTGTTCCCAAATGAACCGGTTAGGCTAGGTTCACCTATAAACTTGGTTCGGCTTAAGCCTCCCTTTGTGGTTCAATCCTGGTTCAGTGAACCATGAACCATGGCTTAAGCCAGGCTTACCAGGCTAATAAAAACCATAGGTATAATGCACTGTGTAACCTTATAGTGTAGCAATGTTATAATGTAACATTCATTACACCGTAACATTCGTTACACCGCATCATTCGTTACACCGTAGCATTCGTTACACCGTAACATTGTTACACCGTAACATTGTTACACCGTAACATTGTTACACCGTAACATTGTTGCACCACAAAATTTGTTACACCGTAACATTGTTACAACGCAACATTCGTTACACCGTAACATTCGTTACACTTTAGTATGATTACACCGTAACATTGTTACACCGCAACATTGTTACACCGCAACATTCGTTACACCACAAAATTCGTTACACCGTAACATTGTTACACCGCAACATTCATTACACCGCGACATTGTGACACCGTAACATTGTTACACCGTAATATGGTTACACCGTAACATTGTTACACCGCAACATTCGTTACACCACAAAATTCGTTACAGCATAACATTGTTACACCGCAACATTCATTACACCGTGACATTGTTACACCGTAATATGGTTACACCGTAACATTGTTAAACCGTAACATTCGTTACACCGCAGTATTGTTACACCGTAGTATGATTACACCGTAACATTGTTACACCGCAACATTCGTTACACCGTAACATTCGTTACACCGCAGTATGGTTACACTGTAGTATGGTTACACCGTAACATTGTTACACCGCAACATTCGTTACACCGTAACATTCGTTACACCGCAGTATGGTTACACCGTAGTATGGTTACACCGTAACATTGATACACCGCAACATTTGTTACACCGTAGTTTGGTTACACCGTAGTTTGGTTACACCGTAACACGGTTACACCACAACATTCTGAAACATTCCTTACACCGTACTAATGTTACGGTGTAATACTGTTACGGTGTAATACTGTTACGGTGTAAAAATGTTACGGTGTAACGATGTTACGAAGTAACAATGTTACGGTTTGAGCATACTACGGTGTAACAAAGCTTGCCGTTTAGCCTAACATTCTTTGATCAGGTTCAAGCCAGGTTCAAGCCTGGTTCAAGCCAATGGTTCATTTTGGCTAGCCTCGCCTGGTTTGAACCAAATGAACCATGGCTCACGGCACTCAGTGAGCCTGAGCCGACGATGCTTGCCGACGTGTGGTGTGAACCTGAACCAGAAAAATGAACCTAGCCTAGCCGATGGCTTAGGCTCGTGGGAACACTGGTGGTCTCTCATGCTCATGCTCAATACAGATTTTTTCAAGAAATCGAAATACTGGTCGCAAAAATTTTTCAACTTCATTTTTCGATGTAAAATCGAATTTGCAGTCAAAAAGTGTTTTAGTGAATTTTTGATAAAGTGCACCGTTTTCAAGTTATAACCATTTTTAGGTAACTTTTTTGAAAATAGCCGCAGTTTTTAATTTTTTTAAAATTAGTGCCCATGTTTGCCCACCTTTGAAATTTTCCGATCTTTTCGAAAAAAATATTTTCAAAAATTTTAAATCAAGGCTAACATTTTAAGAAGACCAAAAATTCAATATTACGCCCTTTTGGTATGTTAGTCTTGATTTAAAATTTTTGAAAATATTTTTTTCGAAAAGATCGGAAAATTTCACGAATGTTTTATATTTTAACATTGTAAATCGGACCATTAGTTGCTGAGATATCGACATTAGAAACTGGTGGGTTGTTTGGGTGAGACTTAGAAAATATCAATTTTCCTGTTTTTAAACCTTTGCATTGCAATATCTCAGCAACTAAGGGTCGTATCAACAAAGTCCGAAAAAGCAAAATATAGAGAATTTTCTCTGCTTTTCAAAAATATTTTTTTCAAAAGTGGGCAAACATGGGCACTTTTTTTTTAAATATCAATAACTGCGACTATTTTGAAAAAAGTTACATAAAAATGGCTATAACTTGAAAACGGTGCCTTTTATCAAAATTTCACTAAAGTGCTTTTTGATTGCAAATTCAATTTTACATCAAAAAATGAAATTGAAAAATTTTTGCGATCAATATTTCGATTTTTTGAAAAAAATGTATTGATTAAAAAAATCATAACTCGGTCAAAGATTTTTTACCCATTCTAGAAATTTCTGAAAAGTTGGCATTTAATGTCCTTTAAAACATATCAAAAAATGAAAAAAAAATAAAAATAGTGTTTTTTTACAAATCAAGTTTTGGTGACAAAAAGTTAAATAAAAAATCACCAAAAAATTTTTACCGTGTATCATTTTTTTTCAGTGTAGTCCATATCCATACCTACAACTTTGCCGAAGACACCAAATCGATCAAAAAATTCCTTCAAAAGATACAGATTTTTGAATTTTCACATATCATTTTTGTATGGACAGCTGCCAAGTTTGTATGGAAAATTATATGGGCAAACTAATGATGCAAAATGGCTTCTTTGGGCATACCGAAGGCACCAAAAAAGTTTCAGCCGGATTAAAAAATACAGAAAAAATAGAGGTCTTTCCACTTGTTCTGCGATGGCTTTTCGTCTTAAAATTATCGATAGCTTTCACCGGGCTCAAAATTCTTCATTTTCTGCACATTTTTCTCTACCTCTTCTTTTCTTCACTCTTTAGTACGTTCAGAAACTTTCGCACGGCCGCGATCTGTTCAGTTTCGCTGTAGATAGCCTCAAGAGCAAGTTGACCCATTAGGGTGGGTGAACATTATTAGTTGGTTGCTCTCTGCTTAAGGGGGAACCGTGCAATACACGGTGTGAGAGAGAGAGAAAAAAAAACTCAATTGGCAGTAAGTTTCAAAATTATGTGTTAGTTTTTGTTTCATTTTTGTGTTGTTTTTGTAAATATTTGATTAGTATTAGAAATGCTTCCATTTTCGTTGCATGTCGGCATGATGCACTTTTACCCCTCACCCGAGAGAATGACTAACCCCAAAAAATAAAAAAAATGTTTGCGTGTCTTTTTTGTCCCTCGATCAAGTATTTCGAAATAGTCAAAACTAACGAATTTTCCCTTCCCAAAAAAAAAAAACCCCAGCTGACCGCACTCAAGTGCCGCGGATCGGGCCCGCTGAACCTGCGCATGATCAAGAGCACCTCGATCCAGTCGATCGACTCCACCAACGAGATCGACTTTGCCGAGATGCAGCTCTCGCGGAAGGACATCCTGAGCGGCGGAAACGGTACCCTCAACATCACCAGCAGCACCACTACTTCCACATCGCCACCGACCTCGTCGTCCTCGTGAAATTTAGCGTTTCTGGGCTAGCTAGGCCCGCGGCACTAGTAGGTATTCTAGAGCTAATTTGTATTTGTTAGGAGACAAGTTTGAACATCATCAAAATCATTTCAGAAAAAAACAGTAGTAGAAGAGTAGAGTTTAGAGGTAAAGTTCATCAAAAGCATTCACACAACTCGTAGCAAGGACATTTCACACACACACACACAAACAACATGATTGTATTCCTAGATGTTAAGGTAAAACGAGGAGACAAGTGTACTATTTTTTATTAACATTAACATTAACTCCGGAAAAAACCCGAGGTTCGGCTCGGTTGTTGTACTGAACGCGAAAGGAACCCACATAACGATAGAGAACGAGAGAGAGAGTTAAGCTGTTCTTATGATTTTTTTTGTATGTGAAATTGTTTATTTTTGTTTAGGTTTTTTATTATACTTCTATTATTATTATTATTATTATTATTATTTTCTAAAGTTTATCAAGCAAGCTGTAAGCGTGAAAGTAATTGTATTCAACAGTGCAAGCCAAGCTGGCAGACAGAGATATAATATAAAGTTTAGCTAAAAAGGTTAAAACTAAAATCAAAAGCAGGCAATTTATAACCTAATATTATTTGTGTTTTCGTTTTGTCCAATAACTCTTTTCGTTTTCCTCAGTTAAATTGTACATTTTTCTTGTTTAGTTTAATTATTTTTAGCAATAATACCACAGTACAGAGAGCTAGGTTGCGAAACCTCCGGAGAGTCAAACTGTCATATAAAATTGTTCGTTTGTCGCAGTGAATGAAGAAAAACTTAGTATTTTTCCAAGAGTCTATAAATATATTATGTATTACAGAAAGAGAAAGAGAAAAAACAACAAGCACATGTCTTAGTTTGATGTTCAATCAAGCTGCTAGAAATTTTAGCAGCAGCTTTTTTTTGGGTTTTCACCTCGGCGCGTTCAGCAATATTAGCCCGTAAAAGTTTCTTTTGTTGAAAATATGGAGAGTAATTTTATGCCAACATTAAAATTGTTTATGGGTAATTCTCTACCAACTCACACGAAATCGGGAAAAGTTGCCCCGACCCCTCTTCGATTTGCGTGAAACTTTGTCCTAAGGGGTAACTTTTGTCCTTGATCACGAAACCGAGGTCCGTTTTTTGATATCTCGTGACGGAGGGGTGGTACGACCCCTTCCATTTTTGAACATGCGAAAAAAGAGTTGTTTTTCAACAATTTGCAGCCTGAAACGGTGATGAGATAGAAATTTGGTGTCAAAGGGACTTTTATGTAAAATTAGACGCCCGATTTGATGGCGTACTCAGAATTCCGAATAAACGTACTTTCATCGAAAAAAACACTAAAAAAGTTTTAAAAATTCTCCCATTTTCCGTTACTCGACTGTAAAAAATTTTGGAACATGTCATTTTATGGGAAATTTAATGTACTTTTCGAATCTACATTGACCCGGAAGGGTTATTTTTTCATTTAGAACAAAAATTTTCATTTTAAAATTTCGTGTTTTTTCTAACTTTGCAGGGTTATTTTTTAGAGTGTAAAAATGTTCTACAAAGTTGTAGAGCAGACAATTACAAAAATTTTGATATATAGACAAAAGGGGTTTGCTTATAAACATTACGAGTTATCGCGATTTTACGAAAAAAAGTTTTGAAAAAGTTACTTTTTGCGTTTCTCTTTGTTTCGTCGTCCGTGTCTGTCGCGGGTGACCATGAATGGCCATGATCGATGACGACCAACTTTTTCAAAACTTTTTTTTACGTTTATTCGGAATTCTGAGTACGCCATCAAATCGGGCGTCTAATTTTACACAAAAGTCCCTTTGACACCAAATTTCTATCTCATCACCGTTTCAGGCTGCAAATTATTGAAAAACACCTCTTTTTTCACATGTTCAAAAATGGAAGGGGTCGTACCGCCCCTCCGTCACGAGATATCAAAAAACGGACCTCGGATTCGTGATCAGGGACAAAAGTTACCCCTTAGGACAAAGTTTCACGCAAATCGAAGAGGGGTCGGGGCAACTGCTGTGTGAGTTGGCGGAGAATTACCCTTATTTTTTCGCAACAACAAAAGGTGTACAAAAAAGTCCGACAACTTTCGTTGCTGCCGGAGAAAGTTTACAAACGTTGCGTCACGAGAATTTGCGGTATGGTTGCCACTGCAGTTTGCGCACTTTACGTGTGATTGGCGAGCAGCTGAAAATTGGCGATTTTCGTCAAAATAGTTGCTAATCAAAAAGGTCGCGCTTCCCAATTTGCGGTACGGTTGCCTCTGCAGTTTGCGCACTTTACGTGTGATTTGCGCAGGGTGTTGTCGTTTCAGCATTCATTGCCCTTCCGTAGAAAACTATTTTTTTTTTGATAAAGCGATTTTCACTACACATTCAGTCAGGATTTACAAAATTCTGTGGAATTCTGACGGATTTTTGGCAAATAACTGTCATCAAAGAAGAAGCGTTTCGTTTGCCTGCACTGCGTCAATCCGAGTTTGAACGCAACGCAAAAGCTTTTATGGACTATGTCTGTACATGGATTTGTTCTGGGGACATCAAACTATAACTTGAAGCCCAAGGCGATCAAATTTGAATGACTTTAGTATGTTTGTTTCGCGCACTTCGGAAAAGTACACAAAAAGGCACTTTTTTCATTCATGCTCCGCGCGCGAGTTGTAAACCATTTTTTTGAATTTTTTGTTGTATGAAAACATTGTTCCTGACATCCTTATCTACCATTCTAGGGGTGAGCACCGAAGTTTTGACCACTTTTCTTTTTTTTTTTTGGGACAGCCTAACGTCAACTGCTACACCCAGAACTGGGCTTCGGTATACGAGAGGATAAAGAGCATCGTTCGGTAGTAAAATGGCACTGTGAACGGACGGAGAAAAGTGTCGATACCGAGACTCGAACCCCAGAACTTCGGCATTTTGAACTGCGCTTTTTCCGTAAAGGCCACCACGATTCGGTGATCAAGGGGCGGTCATTTGTTCTTTTAAGCCACTCCATGGGATGAACTGTTTTAATGAACAAATGAACACGATTTGTTGTGGTTGTAGCGCGAGAGGTCTTTACTCTTCCCAAATAGTGCTTTCCTCTCGTTTCTTTTCGAAAGGACCATGGACCTTTACTTTGGGCGAGTTCTGAAAGTGATATATCACTTTCAAAATACGCTTAGTTTAATTCATTGACCGTTGCAAAAAAAAAATGAGACAAAATCGTAGTTTTTCGGTGCCGAGAAGTTCATTTGTTCGCATCATTCGCGGTGTGGTTGCCACCGCAGGATGCACATTAAGCGCGTGATTTGAGTGAGGCGTTGACATTTTCGCTGAATTTGTCAAAACAGATTGAAAATGGTTATTTCTTGTTGCCGAGGATCTCAGTTGTTTGCAGATTCGCGGTGCAGTTGCCACTGCAGTTTGCGCATTTCATGCGTGCTTGGACGATGACCATAATCGTATTTTTATTGCAATAAATAACAAAAACTTGAAATTTTGAAGTTGGCATGACATTCCTCTCACTAAAAACCACAGTTAAATCTAACCAAGCTACAAATGTAACAAAACTAAAACATTTCCATTTTCGAAAATCGTAAAAAGACGGTATTAAATAAATAGCCACAGAAAGTTTTGCGTAGAAGTAATTTTCCACTATTTTCGGCGTTTACAATACCCGTTGTCGTTTACTGCATGTTATTCCACAGTTAGAGAGAAGAGAGAGAAAGTCGTTTCGCATTTCAAAGTAAACATATTCAAGCTAGCAGGGGTTTCCCATTATCAGTTACACACAACTAAAATTTGAGAATAAAAAAGTAAAAAATCTCGTAGAAGTTGCTAAAGTCGGAGATGGAAAAAACCGACTAGTGATAAATAGTTCTGTAACGAAAGTGAAATCAAATAAGAAGAAAGGAGTAAACAAGTAACACATTAATGTTAGAAATTTTTCGAAACCTGTCATACAAACACACATAATGAAAACAACATTTAACGAAAATCAATTATTTATTGACGAGTGGAAATAAGAAGAAAAAACGAACGCATAAAGTAACACAAAAAAAACTAAAACAACAGACGTGTGATGATGATGGAAAACAGGTGCCAAAACGATTCGGGTTTGATTTCATCGTTTTGCTCTTCGAAATGAGATTGGATAAAAAGTTTGGTGTGTTAAACGAGCGCCCTTCGAGTTGTTTTGCAATGGTTTTGTGGCGCACAAACGCCGATTCCGATTCGTTGACGTGAAGTAACATTAAAAAGTTTGATATTTAACGAAAAACAAAAGGTTTTAGTGATAATTATTTTTCCTAATATTATAAGAAGATTGTTTTCCCAATCCCCTTTTTGCTTCCCCCGAATTAAACGGAACTCTATACAGATTATATTTACAAGCAAATTTGGTTTATCATTACACTGAAAATACTCAACCCTAGCTGAAAAAAAGAAACAAGTTAATTCCGTAATTCGTATTCTTTGGCATTTGGTCGGCATTGAAGAAGCAAACCCCGATAAAGATCAACTGAAATAAAACAAGCAAAATGAAACACATAATCACAAATACCAAAATAATCCAATAGCATTGCGTAGCCGTAGTTGTACTTAATGCATTACACCTAACCATGTGAAACCACTATACAGATAGTAAAGTAAAAAAAGAAGAAAAATTAACAGAACAAATTTAAACAAGAAAGTAAACGAAAAACACAGAAAGAAATCCAATAACACAGGGTAACATTTTGTATATCAGATATACAGAAGAGAGGGCGAGAGAGAGCGGACAGAATTTTATCAACAAACAAACAGCCAAACGACAACAAGACAAAAAGTAAACAAGAAAACAAACGCACGTTTGAACGGGATGAACCACAAACACACCCACACAAAGATGAGCAACAAGCACACATTTACACCACCATTGCGAGGTTGTTGTTGAAAAAAAAAGATTGGAAGAAAGCGTTTTAAAAATCTTTGTCACAAACAATATACACCCCTTAAAAATAAAACGCTGTATCGAAACAACAACAGAGGAAGAAAAGAGAGATAGAGAGAAAAATGGCGCGTAACGATGATTAACAACCCAAAAAAAAACAATGTAACTAAAGCAGCAGCAGACAGAATGCAAATTCGAAACATAATAAACATATTTGAAACGAATGCCTCTTTTATTTTTTACATTCCGAAAATGAACCTATCGCATTGTTTACATTGGTGCCGCGAAACAAGGTAAGCACTGCTAGAGATGTCTACTTGTCCTTGTGAATGTAGGGCTGAATTTCCCCTCACGCAGAAAAAAGTTTTGTAGAATCAGCCTGTTTGAATCAACAAAATTTTTGTTGAATATAATCAACGCCGATTTTGCGTTGAAACAAACCTTGATTTTCTCGATTCCACAAAAGTCTTTTGTTGTTTTGAAAAAGCTGCTTGGACGTTTAGCGTTGATTCAACAAAAAATATGATTTTCAAATCAACAAAACGTTTTGTTGTGTGTGTGTGTGTGTGCAACCAACCAAACGGGACCACGCGGTCGCTTCTTACAAATTGAGTTGTTTCCATGTATTTTTAGATCTACATTCTATACATGCAAATAACTCGCATAGGCATTTGGAAGGTGTTAGCTCTGCCGAGCTTCGGTGACCCATTTCTACGCTGGCTAGCCGAGCGCGAGGTCCCTCAGCTTTTATCGACAAGCCCCGCCCTGAAGAACGTTTGCACCAATCGGGTTCAAACGTTATTTAGAACTTCCGAACCCTTGTCAAATGGACAAGGACCCAGCGCGTATATAGTTTGATAGTAACAGTATTCCTAATTCCAGACGTCGCTCACCAAGCCGTGATGGCCTAGTGGTTAGCATTTTTGCTTACCAATCCAAAGGACGGAGGATCGAACCCCGACTCGGGCGACTTTGATTTTTCGTTCATGTTCAGAGTTTCAAGATTAATATTTCCTATACTTTCTCGTTGGGAGCAGATGGGAATCGAACCCAGGACCATTCGCTTAGAAAGCGAACACCGTAACCAGTCAGCCACGGCCGCTCCAAATCAACAAAACGTTTTGTTGATTCAAATATGACTTATTTTTCTGCGTGCTCTTAAAAGCAAAATAAGAAAAGAAGACAAAAGCCAACTTTTTTTGTGTTCAAAAAATCTCGAAAAGCCGAGATTCGGACGGTGCTAAACAGAAAGGAAATTTGCCAAATTGTTTGATTAATTAGCGCGGTCGGCCGGGGGCGAAAATTAACTTAGTTGTAGATCATCAGGTGGTAAACCGGTATTACCAATGGCCGGTTTGCTTAGCGCGGCGCGGTGCTAATCGAACCGATTAGCGAATTAGTTTGTGCGACGACTTTCAGTGGGACAAACGCGAAATGTTTTAGGCAGAGTGTCAAAATGTTTGAATTGATGCTGGAAAGGTCAAGATTTGTTTATGTTTGGATACGTTGAGTACATTGGAGTTACATTAATGTTTTATTGTCCTGAAAAAGGCTTTAAAATATTCCATTATTCTGTATCATGGGAATGCGTTATCCGATCAATTTGGGGTATTTGTCAAAATTGAAGATTATGCCCAGGGTATTCAGAAAATGCAGAATTTCCGAGTTAAGGATGGTGCTAAATGTGTTACCGAAGTTGTAATATATTTGAAAACAAGTTATTTTTGAAAAAAAAAAACTGATTTGCAATCAAAAATAACTTTGGGACCATTAGGGTGACAAGATTGTTTTTTGAAAATCTTAAGAGATACGCCCTGGCTCGACCCTTTAGGCAAAAATAAGTAAATGTTCCAATTTTTAGCCAAATCAGTTAAGGTTTAAGGTGGTTTAAGGGTCGTTGAAGTTTGTATGCAAAAAAAATCAAGAATCTATGACACTTCCCCGAATTCCACATCACCGAAAAGACACTGTGTGTGTGTGTGTGTGTGCAACCAACCAAACGGAACCACGCGGTCGCTTCTTACAAATTGAGTTGTTTCCATGAATTTTAGATTTTTTTTAAATTCTATACATGCAAATAACTCGCATAGGCATTTGGAAGGTGTTAGCTCTGCCGAGCTTCGGTGACCCATTTCTACGCTGGCTAGCCGAGCGCGAGGTACTTCAGCTTTATCGACAAGCCCCGCCCTGAAGAACATTTGCATCAATCGGATTCAAACGTTATTTAGAACTTCCGAACCCTTGCCAAGTGGACAAAAGCTCAGCGCGTATTTAGTTGGTAGTACCGTCAACTGGGGCGAATTGGGACAGCAGTTTTAACCATGTTAAAGCAAAATATTTTGATTTTTCTGGTTGGTTTCGGATAAAACAGACTCAGACCAACAAAATGTGTACATCCATTTCCCAATTTAAATCCTTTAAGTGTTCTAAACACTTCTGTCCCTATTCAGACTGTAGTCCCGATTCACCCCAGATGACGGTAACAGTATTCCTAATTCCGGTTGTAGCTCACCAAGCCGCGATGGTAGTGGTTAGCATTTTTGCTTACCAATTAAAAGGACGGGGGATCGAACCCCGGCTCAAGCTACTATGATTTTTCATTCTTATTCAGAGTTTCAAAAATTTATAATTCCTTCACTTTCTCGTTGGAAGCAGATGGGAATCGAACCCAGGACCATTCGCATAGCGAACACTGTAACCAGTCAGCCACGGCTGCTCCTTGGGCACGCCCTACTGGCTTTGTCTTGAATGATGTGTGTGTATGTCAGAATAAATGAAAGAATGGTTGTTTTACAAAAAGAACGAGCTCACCAGTGAACAAATTGTTCAAAACCAGCTTCTCTTCAATCGTCTTCGTCTACGTCAAACGGGGGCTGGTTCCCGCTCAAAAAAGCCCGTTCCCGCTTGGGCTGTTTCCGCTTGCCAACGCCCACTCGTGATCCGCTTCGTCCATCTTCTGTAAGATTTTCCACGCTTTTGACGCAGCTGCAACTAACCGGTCCCGGAGTACTAATCCGTGCCCTCGGCTCCGATTCCCTTTCATTAGCGGGATGTTGACCTTGACGGGGACCGAGCACCATCCTGGTCTTCGGGAAAGGTTCGACACACGGAGAAAAAAGAGTTCTTAAAATCGTGAACAAGCGTTCATGAAAATGGGAACCTCGAACAAAGTGTTCAAATTCCATGGTACGATTTTGAAAAACGTACCATGAAATTTGAACACTTTGTTCGTGGTTCTTATTTTCATGAACGCTTGTTCACGATTTTGGGAACTCTTTTTTCTCCGTGCAGCTACCGAGTTCCATGCCAGTTCCGCAACAAACCCGGAGCAGGCCACGTTCTCCATTGAACGGTCCTCTTCCAGCACCACCACCACCGCGATCCATCCAAATTATCCCATGTTTCGCCTAACACTCACTTTTGAAAAACTTAAATTGCCAAGTAACATTCACAACTTTTCATGAAAAATTATTAGAGCCCGAGAAAAACTGTGACAGCGAACAGTTTTCGCGTCCGCACACCCCGATTGCTACGATCGAAACCTGTTATCTTATAAAACGGGGTGCAACAAAAATAAAATTCGGTTAAGAACTTTTTTTCCAATTCACGAGTTTAACATCCGTAACTACAAAATGAATATTACAGCACATTCTTCGAAATTGTGGAAACTAGGGAAATGGGATTCCTCAAATAACTTGGCTATGATCAACAGAACCTCGAAAAAACACCACCGTTTCATAAGAAAACAAACAATTTCTCTCCACATCACCGAAAAGACACTTCCCCGAAAAGACGCTTCCCCGAGCAAACCATTTCCCTTAAAGACCACATCCTCGAATGAGGATTTCCCCTAAAAAAATTTCCCGAATGGCCATTTCCCCTGATTTGCTATATCCCTGAAAATCTTTTTCCCGAATGGCCATTTCCACGAACCCGGCCAAGCGTTGTTCTTCAGACGATTCCGCTCATTTCTGGCCATCTTATAGAAGTTTCATGACAAGACAGTTTTCGACCAAATTAGCTAAAGTTTGGCGTGAGAGGGGAACCACACCAGAACTTAATCTGAGAACTTTTCAAAATCCGTACCCACCCTAATGCACATGCAATAGCATAGAGCTTTGGCGACGATGTGACATGTTCTAGTATAATGTCAGCATTATAACTCATAATTTAAATTCAACAACTTATTCCAATTTTCTCTTGTCGTTTTAACGATGTGGATGGGGTCTTAATGCGTGATTCGCCATTGCGGCATAACAGTAAAATTTTGCGCAAAATGTAATAAAAAACCCTAACCATTTTCAAGTTCACTTTGAACAACGTCGCTAGGTGACCTGCCCCCAAACCGAGTCGTGCACCCCAAAACGACCCCAAAGTGAAAAATTATGCATTTCCGCAATTGCGCGCACTGATTGTTTCATCTGATCAGACCACACAGTATTAGCGTCATAAACGAGACGCACAGCAAATTTATATGGCTGTATGTTGGGTTAGATTTGGGTGACCCCGTCCGTCTCATGCCACGAGATAAAGAGAAGGAGAGTTTTATTTATGGGATCATTCACTCAGCGATAATCAGCGCTGATATAACAGCTTGATAATGCTGACTGCTACCCATGTTATTTGAGAGAGTGAGCAAATTGTTCTGAGTGGCGTGGATAACTGGCCGATGCCAAGGGGACCGTTTGCTACTCAGTTCCAAGTTCAACCGAGTTTCAGGGTGATCTTACAGCCATTATGGTGAACTTGGAAGTTTTGTGCCTGCCCTTTGAGATGAGTCACAAGGTAATTGCAATGCATGGATGCGAAGGGAACCCCTACGATTTTGGCACCATTATTAATCCAATCGATCCCTAGCCTAGAATCTGGGAGGGAGTATGAAACGTGGGTTTGTCCCGCTCACGTTCCTAGTTAGGAGTGTTCTTTTATTACGTAACGCTAAATTTGTGATTTTTGACCCCCTCCCCCCTTCGTAACAAATCGTAACAGATGAGTTACGTCGTTAATTTAAACGTTTAACAGCACTGCAAAACACGCTTCTTATTTTGAATGCTATGATTCAAAGATTCAAACCTTGCTACTAACTTTAGAATATTTTAAATTTTCAACTGAGAGTAAGCAATAATTCTTTGGAAATTTTAATAAAAACTTGTAAAAACATTTCAGTCGAAAATTCATGTAACATGGATAATATCCGGAGTTTTTTTTAAAGGTCCAGTAAACCAAATTTTCAGTTTTTGCTTTTTGAGTGTTTTTTAATACCCCTGTCTCAAGGCGGTTTCAAAAACACTCAAAAAGCAAAAACTGGAAATTTGGTTTATTGGACCTTAAAAAAAACTCCAGATGTTAAAATTTTCGTTGAAAAATTAAGTGCTTCGCGCTTTTATTGCTGGTAGACTAAATTATGGGTGGCCAAAATAGGCCTTTTTGTTTTCCACGTGACAAAATATTGCGTCAGAAGTGGGTGAAATTTTGTGGAAGAAAAACCGAATCCAAGTTTCGAAATTATTTATCTTTGAAGCGCAGTGATAATATTGGATTAGGATTATACAATATTATTTGGCATGTGCCATTCATAGTCATTGCTAATTCGTCGCCAACAATTCAAAAAGGGTCATAAACATAGGTTTTGTGTGAGAAATAGCGCTTATTAAAATAAGAAATAGCGCTTATTAAAATGACAGGGACTGCCCTTAAGACCAGTGGTTCCCAACATAACAGCGCCATCTTACAACCTGTCTAAGTACATTGGACAGATGATCCGCAAATCGATCAACAGCCAGTACAACGTCAAGGATTCTTTCGAATTCTGTGAGTTTATCAACACTGTCACACTACCACCTGGACACGTGTTGATCTCACTTGATGTAGTCTCGCTCTTCACATGTGTACCCAAGCTACTAGTCGTCCATGACGTCATATATGGGTGGGAGGGGATCAAGAAGCATGCCAACAACATCAATCTCGACCTTTTCTTAGAGATGATCGAGTTCTGCATCGACGCGAGCTATTTCAAGTTCAATGAGCAGCATTACCAGCAGATCTTCGGCACGGCCATGGGAAACCCATTGTCCTCCACGGTAGCAGACCTAGTGATGGAAAACCTCCTAGTATCTGTCGTCCATAAACTGGACTTCCAACTACCTTTCCTCAAAAAATACGTAGACGACATCGTTACGGCCATTCCCCCAGACAAGCTGGACCACGGGATGGAGGTGTTCAATTCGTACAATGAACATCTTCAATTCACCTACGAACTAGAAAACAACTACCGACTACCATATCTCGACATGCTGCTAGTTCGCACTGAAACCCAAACCATCAGGACAGAATGGTACCAAAAGCCCATCGCGAGTGGTCGGTTCCTCGACTTTCACTCGTTCCACCCCTTGAACCAAAAACTCAACACTGCTACCAATCTAATCAACCGGATCAACACCTTCTCTACAAACCTGTCCGACCAGCAGAAGGTGAAAATAATGGACAACCAGCTGAAAATCAACAATTACTCCCGAGCTCTACGCAACCGGCTTATCAACCACAGAAACACTCGCCGTATCAACCCCCCTGTTGATCCAGTCCAGAATGACCAGACTACACCCACACAACATCTGCAACATACCTACCGTAGCATACACTGATAATCAACATTACACGAAAGTGTGTAATCATACTTGAACTGAAAAATCCCATACAAGTGTGTAAAAGTGAACTGAAAAAAGTGTAATGCTGTTTACCAGTGTAGCATACATCCCAACACTGACTGAACAAGTCAAAAAGCAGCTGAAAAAGGACTACCCACACATAAAACTGGCCACAAGGAACATCAAAACAACCAAAACAATGTTCACACAAATGAAGGACACCACCCACAAGGAGGACCACAAAAATGTTATCTACAGCCTGGGATGGGATAAACAGAGAGAAAAAAACCTATTGTCAAACTAAACCACTTTCAACATGGCCGCTTCTGTCAACCTAAACCAGTCCTTTCTTATTAGGAGAAAATGAGAAGTATTGTAATTTGAGTTGAGAAAAATTAAAAAAAAATTAAATCAATTTCACAAATAATTGTAAATTGCATTAATAGATTGTTTAAAATATTTTCAATTGAAAGGCATTTATTTCTATCATACACCAAATGTTGACTTATCAGCATTTTCATTTTAAAAAACAATACATTTCATGAACTGACTATTCTTTTGCCCATTTAAAACTATTGTTATTTTTTTCGCGTTACATAGAAATGTCATCTAGATTGAACAATATTAAACCTGGGATGGGATAAACAGAGAGAAAAAAACCTATTGTCAAACTAAACCACTTTCAACATGGCCGCTTCTGTCAACCTAAACCAGTCCTTTCTTATTAGGAGAAAATGAGAAGTATTGTAATTTGAGTTGAGAAAAATTAAAAAAAAATTAAATCAATTTCACAAATAATTGTAAATTGCATTAATAGATTGTTTAAAATATTTTCAATTGAAAGGCATTTATTTCTATCATACACCAAATGTTGACTTATCAGCATTTTCATTTTAAAAAACAATACATTTCATGAACTGACTATTCTTTTGCCCATTTAAAACTATTGTTATTTTTTTCGCGTTACATAGAAATGTCATCTAGATTGAACAATATTAAACCTGGGATGGGATAAACAGAGAGAAAAAAACCTATTGTCAAACTAAACCACTTTCAACATGGCCGCTTCTGTCAACCTAAACCAGTCCTTTCTTATTAGGAGAAAATGAGAAGTATTGTAATTTGAGTTGAGAAAAATTAAAAAAAAATTAAATCAATTTCACAAATAATTGTAAATTGCATTAATAGATTGTTTAAAATATTTTCAATTGAAAGGCATTTATTTCTATCATACACCAAATGTTGACTTATCAGCATTTTCATTTTAAAAAACAATACATTTCATGAACTGACTATTCTTTTGCCCATTTAAAACTATTGTTATTTTTTTCGCGTTACATAGAAATGTCATCTAGATTGAACAATATTAAACCTGTGATTCCCATGAAATTAAAATGTGGCGTGAAGAAACAACATCGTACTGGATTTAAAAAGCAAACAAAAATAATGGCCACATTTTAGCCTATTTGATTTTTTTTCGCACTTTTTTATTTCAACTCATTGCCACAAATTGAAAAACAAACTTTTTTGCTCTTTGAAGTGAATGAATTGGTACAAATTTGAATTCTTGCCAGCCATTTCTTTCGATTCTGACACCTTAGGGCGTGCGACCTATGGAATGTTAACTTGCTTCAAAGTTGAGTAAAAATTGCCGTTGAATTCGACGTGCTCCTCTTTGAGGAACTGGGAAAGATTTATTTACTTTCTTTGCGTAACGGGACAACGACAGGAGCAGATCTAAGAAAAAATCTCCCCTCCCATTTAATGACTTGCAGGCTCGCTTGTAGGCTTTTTAGGATTTTTTTAGATTGAAGTAAGAAAACGCATTTAAATCGTATTGCATTTTTCACATCCAAATGAAAATTAAAAACTTACTTATAAAAAACACATAAAAAATGAAGAAGTGAACATTTTTTTACTCATCTTTGATTTGCCAACCATTTCAAGTGATTTGTATCCGGCAGCTCCTTATGAACGGATCCACCGTAAAACGATGGAACATAAACTCAGGATTCCCCACCCACGTCCAACCGCAAATTTTAACAGCCAAATTCAAAAAAAATCTGCGAGGAAAAACTAAACAACATTTCAACCAAAGAAAAAGTCATCCGCATGCTTGAGCACTGAGTTGAAAAACATCATCAAGAAAATTTGAATTGTCAAGCTATCTGAATCACAGATTGCTTGTTATTTGTTTTCGAACACAAATTTTCTTGCAAAAAACAGAAGAAGAATACAAACGTAAACATTCAAAAAGAAGACTCTATCCAGCCGTCCCGTCCCAGTCTACAGCATACCCTGCACCGACTGCAACCAACAATACATAGGAATGACAACACACAAACTCCGAACCAGGATATCAGGCCACAAATCAACACTCAACACACTGGAACGACTACGACAAACAGGTATCCCCCAAGATGACCCCCAACTAACAACACTTAGCGAACGCACAGCACTGCTGAACCATTGCATCCAACAAAACCACACATTTCAAGCAAAACATTGTAAAAGGTTCCAAGTCCATTTTCAAAACATTGAGAAAAATCAAGTTGAAATTTGCGAAAAGTTTTTCAAATCCCAATTCAATAAAACTAGGGTAATTTCAAAGTTTATTCCCTTAAAGGATGGAAAACTGTTGCTATTGTATTGCCTTGTGGTCAAAATTTCCAATAAATATATTATAATCGAGAATATTGATGAAAAAGTTTCAAAGGCCCCGTCAGAAAGTTTTGATTCCACGAGATATGCTTTGGCCCTTTGCACTTGAGTCCCTTTGAAAACTGGGAAAGTTTCACTTTCCATTTTGGCCCCTGGCCTAACACGATGACAGCTTGTTTATGTTGATGCTTTGTTTGTTTGTACCGTGGCCAAAACAGCCCTAACCAAAACAAATTTCTTTATTCTGTTTGGCCTTTTGCATTGAATACATTTTTTCGGTGTTTTAAATTGTTTTTTAAAGTTTTTATACATGGTTTTTGTGTTATTTTAGGTATGAAAGATCGTCTAAAGCCTTAGGATTAACTTTGGATGTTGAAATTGAAATACTAGAGAATATTTATTTTGAGCAAATTGATGTTTGTGGAAGAGTAACTCAACTGTTGATTTGTTGATTGGAGACGTCGCGGACGGCGACGTAACATGGGTTGTCGGGGTAAGTCTTGGCACCGGTTGGTGGTCTCCACGCATTGTGTTTTGGATCGCGTCCGAGGCCAGCATATTCTCCATTCAAACACTGACTTATCAGCCGCTCCGGATCGATGCGCCAGCGACGAAATGAACGAAGTGTTGGCGTTCGTGTCGTCGGATCTGCTCGTGATGTATTTACCGTCGTGGCGGTCATCGGTGGTTTCCACGATTGCCGGGTTGTTCCGGAAGTTGTCAACTGGACTGATCCCCGGCGTATTTATTTGTTGGCTGGGTATAGGTTAACTTGTTACACGTCGTTGTTGCCGAATTGGGGTTGCTGGTGACGCCCGTCGACGAAGTGCGGTTGCCGGTTTTTTCCATGAAGTAGTTGATAAAGCAGAGACCGTCTGAATTGTGGTTCTGCTGGGTTTTTGGATCCGAGATTTATTGGGGTGTAATTTTCGGCACTGTCCGTACCGAGAATTGATGCTGTGATCACCACCCGGACGCCTACTTCTACCGTCAACATTTTTACATCCCCTGCTACTTCCGCCGGTGGACAAAGCCGAGACACGCCCTGCCAGTCCCGCAGGACCGGCTGCTCGGACCGTTCGTCGTTCTATTCCACTAATTTGAAACAAAGGGCCATACTTTGTATCTATTTTTGTTTTGAAATGACACTGTGTTGGTCCCTGGACCTAACACGATTTCAAAACAAAACAAATCAGTTTCCATATTGGCCGTTTGATGCCAAGGGTCTATGAGGAAATTGAAAACAAACAAAATGTGATAAACTTTGGCCTTTTGCAAAACTGGATTTTTTCACATAAAAATCAACTTTTTATACTTTTCTCGAAATGTAGTGATAGTTTTCGGCTAAATGCATCGTTTGTAGTGAAAATCCCGTTTGTTTACATTTTTGACTTAGGACCTTTTACAATGTTTTGCTTGAATTTTCTTTTGAAAACACAAAAATTCTAGACCGACACAACATAGAATCAGCCTTGCCCATCCTCGAAATAATTCACATTTCAATTACACCAAACACAGTTAACAAACGTACAGACACCGAACAGTTAAATCCGAGGGGTGAGACACATGCCCTAATTAATTAAAAATAATCGTTTAGTAAATTAAAATTTACAGTTAGTTGATTGGGATTATCGCTAATCAATTAGCGTATTCCTACCCTTCAAATTTTATCTTGGGCTGACGGACAAACGTCAACAAATCAAAACAAACCAAAAATATCACTCGTGGTTGCGGCCGTAAAGCAAACGTTTGGTAATTTAATTGGCCAAACTGGTTCTGGAACCGAGAACAGCACCCCTAGGACCCCCAGAGCTGATTGGAGATCGACGTTGGTATCGGCGGGTAACGAAACCAGACACGTTTCACGGCAACTGGAACGAGGAGGACGCGGCGGGACGATTTGCCCAGACGTCCGAGGACGAGCTGAAAAAACGCGTCATAAAAACGATGTCGCCGGCACAGATTCCGCGGGCAGCGGTGGATCGTCGTCGGTGTTTGGTGCGTTCAAGGGATTCGCCGGGGTGACGTCGACACCGGCGGTGGATCCTACCGAGGTAGGAGCCAGTCCATTTTCGCTTCTCATTGGAATCGCAAAATCTACGAATGGGACGGCGGCCACGAAGTTCGCGATGGAAGCCAGCATCTTTGCCTCGACCGACCCGAGCAAGGTCTTTTCCGGGGTTGGAAGCTCGCCGAAGGAGGACACAGCAGGCTCCGCTGGCAAGGACACCGGGGATGAGAGTATGCGGAAAACGCGAAGCCGCTCATTGTGGCTGCAAATCTGGGATTCACGTTTGGAAGAGTCGCGCCAGCGACGACTACAAACAAGGCCGCGGCACCGATTCCATTCAGCTTCGGGTTTGGCTCGACAAGTTCCACGCCCAGAACGGGCTTCATCTTCGCCAACGTGGCCAAATCCACCGAGGACAGCAAGCCGGACGAAAAGGCCTCCGCCGATGACGACGAGGTGGAGTTCACGCCGGTCAAGGAAAAGGACAGCATCTTCTCCAAGCGGTTCAAACTGTTCGTCAAAACTGACGGCAACTACTCGGACCGTGACATCGGAACTCTGCACATCAAAAAGGTGGACGGAAAGGTACAGATCTTGGTTCGGGCCGACACCAGCATCGGCCAGATTCTGCTCAACATCATTCTGAACGAGGCGGTGCCGGTGCAGGAGATGGGCAAGAACAACGTCATAATGGTGTGCGTTCCGACGCCGGAGACGAAGCCGTCGGTGCTGCTGCCGGTCAAGAACGGCGAGGAGGCCGACGATCTGTATGAAACGCTGAACAAGTACAAGCCCAAATAAGTGGTCGGGTCATGGAAAATTTGTTAATGTTTCATTAAATAGGAAATAAATTACTCAATAAATATTTAAAAAAAAACAGGAAAATGTACTCCTGTAAAAAGCGTTTTTTGGACGTGGTTATATCGCTGTGTCATGTGATCCCACGTTCACTTCCACGACGGTCATCACTACCGCAGAACCTAACCTTCACAGAAAAGACCCGGGCGCATGCTCCGGGACACCATTAGCGAGCGGTTAGTTATGATAAACAGTAGTCAATCAGCAAGTAGGTCGCCGAAGACCGAGCGCGACCCAGCTGATGATTAAAGATCTCGAGACAGTGATGGAGACAACGCCGGATGTAGCACGGACGGCCAGCATCCAGGGCGAGGGCAAAAAGTCGATTGTCACCGGAACAGAATCGCAGCAGTAGAAATTGAAACTTGCCGTTGGGGATGAAGAGAACGAGGAGACGTGTAAGTGTTTAAGAAGCGGTTGAGTGAGAGTGGCATGACGCCAGACGAACCGACATCGGAAGCTTGGCCTAACAAAAGTTGCAGCAACTGGTTTAAAAACCGGTGAGTAATGGCTTTGACGATCCCCGATGTCGAAAAAGGCGTCCACTTCGGAGCCAAGGTCCTTGTTGCCTCGTCAAATAGACCCATCTGGGACTGGATGGTAGAACAGCGACAGACGGGAGTTTGGCCGCGGTAGTAGCTGCTGCATCTTTCCGCGCACCTTCTACTCTCGTTTGGCCAAAATCTTCATAACTTTCGCCGACAGCTTCTTGTCCTTGGTCTCCTTCTTGTGCAGCACCAACTTGGCCGGGTTTAGTAGGCCTTCATGCCGAAATCCATGCTCTGGCTGTGCCCGGAACAGATTATTTTGAAAATTCAATGTTTTTCCTGTGTTTCAGTTCGAAGATAGAGACATTTTCAAGCTGTCAAAATGACTTTTCTCAACGACAAGATAACTTAATATAAGATGGGAATGGAATATCAAATCAGCGCTAATCAATTAGCCAGTTGACGAAAATCAGCGCTAATCAATTAGTGTAAAGATGATCGATTAACTGTGTCCTGCCCCTCGGTTAAATCCCACTTATGCTGGCATTATAAACAACCTAAAATTTCATAACAAACACAGACATGACAACAATGTCACTGTCAACTGTAACCCAACAGAAAATTAGACGAGTCCCTTTCCAATTCCCCAAAACACACAAACACACAATCAAAGTGAACAAGATAAAAGTGCACACGATAGAGCTCCGAACAATAACGACCAAAAACAGTTAGAAACGACATCTAGGCGAAAAAGAGAATCCCCAAAATCATTACCAAACCAATGCAGTAAGTCTCCACAATACGAATCCATACACTCCCGATCAAAAATATCGACCAATGAACAAACATTCAATTTTTATAGTTTTCTCGACGCCACAAAACTGACATTTTACAAATTTTACAAAACTGAACCAAGACAACCGAACACCTACGTACGAGTAAGTACACATACAAATACACAAAAATTAACGGAAAAACCAAAAACCAAATTTCTAGTTTCCCTGAAGATGATTCGCAATTCGCAATTCGCAATTTCGCAATTTTCAGTGTAAGAACGGGCCTTGACCGATCTTATGCACTAGGTTCCCGACGAACACGCACTGCCCTTACACCTACATCTCACCCTTGCTCTGAGTCAGTACGAGCAGCACGCTAGAACACGCTTTGAGTGTTCGTGCCAGGCATGCACACCTTCTTTTCCGGTTACGCATTTTAACTCGGCCGGGGGTGGTACATTACGTAGGGTTTGATGTAAGTATAAGCGCCTAACCATTTAAAGTGTGCCTATCAACTTTCATTAAAGCAAAAACTGTTTTATTTTTAGTTTGAATTCAAAAACTAATTGTTATTTACTGTGTATTGTTTTCTCCTGAAATCTTCCCTAATGTTGAATCGTGTTTATCTGTTGCTATTTCTTTTGTCGCGGTGCTGTGTTACAATATTTTGGTCCTAAGCATTTTAGAAAAGTTTTTCAAAAGTACAATAGTAATATTTGTGTTAATCCTTTAATCATTCCATAAATTGAGTAAGGGTAAGGTTCGACCTCATTTGCTTAAGAAAAAGGTGAAGTTTCAAAACAATGGACAGTGAAGGAAGTATACTATGTAAAGAATCAATAGTAAAAGAAAGATAGTAATTTATGAAGTAGATAAAGAAATGAACAACAGTTAATAAATAGAGGTAACAAACAAGCTTAGATTGTATTGAGGGCAATTTACAGGGAAAATGAGAAATTATTCAAATACATAAATAAAGAAAAGACACATGATAAACAAAATTGACATCGCTGCCAAATTAAGGGAAAGCAGACAGTTTGTTGCAGCAGCATCAATTGTTAAAATAGAGTGGAAAAGCGTTGAGAAATAAGAGAATCAAATGAGTAAAATCGAAATCAAATGGAGGATAGTAAACAGAAGCTGCGTTAGAAAATCAGTGAAACAAAATAAACAGAAGATAGGTGGTAGCTGAGAATGAAGAGAAGAGAAACCCCGTTGTGCGATGCTCAGGTACATCCACAGCAGTTGACTCAACATACTGCGAATCAAAACAATACCGTCTACAATCACAAATTACTTTCCTTTCCCACATTGTCGCGCCCCTTTCTTCTAGCCGTCTCTACTCTGACCCTCGCTGGTCAAAGGTTTACGAGTCGTTTCCACAGGCCACCAGCTAGGTTACACCTTGTCATCATGATGACTAAACCAAGCCAACGTGGAGGTAAGAAAATAGGACACTTGCAAGGAACCAGAGCCATGCTGTTTTGTCCAAACAGCACTACGGATGTAGTTGGGCTCTTCCGGGATGTTCCTCGCCTAGGTGAGTCAACCGACGAGTATCATCAGTATCGTGCACCCTTGGCCTGCTTCTAGTTTCCCTGAAGATGATTTAATAAAAATCGAAACGTCGGATAAAGTACACAAATAAGTGTTTGAACTGCTTCCAACGCCTGCAAGCCGAAAATCCATCTCAAAATAAAATGATAACGACAAGTTATGCCAATCTCGATTTCAACCCTCTTCTTAAGATTTCATGACCTCATACGCTCGACGCCACCGACAAAATAAATTATAGATCGATTACAATACTTGCCACTTCTTGGTGTCATTTTGCAAACAGTAAATAGGTTCCGCTTTGACAGTTTAAAATTGAGGCCGCTTTGCGAACCACTAGTCACCAGCTAAAGAGTTAGTAGCTTGATGTGATGGCTAAATACGGCGAAAGGAAAATTATCAAATTGAATCAAATGAATTCATATCAATTTTGAAAACTCGATAGAAAACTTAACACTGCAAATTTATTTTAGTGTTAATTTTTCGATTTGCATTTTTTTTGAATAATTTAAAATATAAAAAAGAAATTTGTAATCTTTGACTTAGCTAGAAGAGATAATTCAATCAATAGAAAATTGATGCTTAAGTTTTTACATTGAAATTTAAAGCAGTTTTTCAAATGAATTGCATGTATTTTTCCATAAATTTGAGGTTTTTTTTTGCATTTTTCCCTCGATTTACTCAACCTGATTTTGTTATGATCTTTGCTTAATTTCGCATACTTTTGTGGTCTCTTTTACATGAGCAATTCTCAGAAAAAACATGGGTCATCGAATGAAAATTCTGTGACGGATGGATGGTTTATGGAAAAAGCATACTGTTAATTTTTTATAATTAGTTTAAAAAATGCGAAAAAAAAAACTTTTTGCGGTACATACTGTACATCGAAAATTCACTTAAGGTGAAGCCGTCCATCATTTTCAAGGAAAATTGATCATAACTATAGAATGCTCTGTATCTCATTTAATTTAACGAATTTCTGCACCAAAATGAATCAGCATGTGCCGGTTCTGCAATTCTGCGGGTACGGCAATAGACCTATTGATTAATGATGATTTTAATAACTTTATATGAAAGGGCTATTCTAAACCACTTGTTGAAGGAATTTTATCAAAATATTGAAAAAGAAGCAAAATTTATTTCTTTGAATGAAAAATCATGGCAATGATGAAAGTCTTCACGTTGAATAAAACAATTTCGAAAACATATTGTCAGAGTTTGAAAAAATCAGTAAAAATGGTCGATCTCTAAGATGCGGTTGATCACTTTTTCGTTTGACACTTTTTTAGTTTGTACCCCGTTGGTTGGTCAAAGTCAAACGAAAAAGTGACGAACTGTCACTTTTTACACGGCGCTCACCCATACTATCAAAACAAACGTTTGATAGTGTGTGTGTGAACTCCGTGTAAAAGGAGTGTCAAACTAAAATGTGACCCCGTTCGTTTGACAACAGTTGGGGGTTGAGTGTATAGGGAGTGGGTTCGATTTCCGCCTTATCCTACTGGAGCTTTTCGATCAATCTTTAATCCGTTTAATATATTAGAATTCAGTCTAGGCGGTGTGATTGTTTTTACATCCATAGCTTATTGCTGCCTTCCTTTACGTTGGTGTAACGCTTCCTCCTAAACCAAAAAAGATTTTTGCTTATTTCAAAAAGCGAGTTGTAGATCTCAAACCGGACCGAATGAAATTGTCCCGGACAAAATCTTTTCAGCCAGTGCCGACAAATTCGTGTGGCAAACAAATGTCTACACACACTCCCACTAACATTTGAACAGAATTTGAATCTGTGTCGATAAGTATACATGCAGATGTATCTAGGAGGCTTATTTTAGAAGTTTGCATTTCGAGTGATTTTAAAGCCGTTCCACAGTGAAGAAGGCAAAAATTAAACTTGAAAACAAACTGCACTCCATAACAACAACAAACAAATTCATACGACACAAAAGCTAGTGAATCAAGATTGACAGCCGCTGGTTTATGCGATGCTCCCACAACATATAGGGCCACTTGAAGGTAGGCCCGGCCCACACAATTATAGAATTGTAACAACAACCGCTGCTGCTGCGCTGGTCGTGGCCTATTATGGATGCTAATCTCGTAGTTGACACTAGACACGGTTCAAGGACACCTGGGTGCAATTTCGAATAGGGATGGGCCTCGCAATCTACAACATTGATCTTCACTGTCAAGGTGATGAAAGCGAGAAAGCCAAGTTGCTCGAACCGTTATAGCAGTCGCCATTATGGCGACCTGTCAAAACAAAACATAACCTGATCATTCCACCTTGTGCTATGTTTTGATTCTGTGTCGCACAATGGACTCCAATTGTTGGAAATTGACGCCCTACCAGCAACGCACGTACAGACTCTTCCTGTTTACAACTTGTTGGTTCCCTCCGCCGAGATCCCACGGAATGATGACCCACAGAATCCGGCCGGATCGTGTATCACGCGATCGTTGACAACGACAGAGTCGAGTTTGAGGGTAAATTTTGCTACCATGACCAGCGTGCATGATAGAAAAACGACAAAAGGGAAGGTTCGCAAAGCTGATTGCCAACAAAATTGCTGTTCCTCAGCTGTTTCGAGCTTCGTATTTGGGAGCAAGAAAAACAAACGTGATTCATTACAGCGATTAGACCCAAGTAGAACTAGTTTTGTTCCAGCGTGGTAATTATTTGCGGATCTGTTGTCGTGTGAGTGTCATGTAATTATTCTATTCACGCACGCATGCAATGGCGGTTCAAAACAAAGCTACGACATTACGCTAGTATATTGGGCGGTAAATGGTTTGATCTTGGATGACAATAAAACTTTATAGTACGCATCGCACATACATTGTAAAACTGCAACAAATTGAAGTCCAACAGTTCACTCTGCTACATCAATTAACATAGACAAGGAATGGAGAGATTTGCGGAACTGACAAGATATCCGTCTACAGTTGATCAAAACGTCAAAATGAGTATGATGCCATAATGGTGACCGCTATAAAATTACATGCTAGCGAGAAATCACTTCTCTTCAGTTTAAATCGAAAGCTGGTAATTATCCCACACCAGGTTAAGAAATGTCACTGAACTTTACAAATCCGGAAAACGATTCCCAATGTATCTGGTTAATACACTTTGACGCTCAACCCGTTCAATAATTAATCGTTACAATCATACGCATTCAAGTTGAATCCGGAAGAAATACCGGAAATTTAAATTACGGCGCAAATCCAGCTGTTCTCGTCCCCGTCACGCAGGATGGTTAACTTTTCTACGAGAAGTAAAAACGAAAGGAAAAAATCGAAAGTGAATGTCCTTTCCTCATGCACGGAAGTTAGTAACTTATTTAGGTCCTATACCTCTAGAAGGCAAACGTAACCGCTAGTTGTCGTGAATACGTAATGTACCAGAGCCGGCTCAACTACAACTCAACTGCACGGTGTAGAGTCTCACAATATGGATAATAAGCTTGTTTGGAAGATAGGCATCACGCGAACGATCATCCCACATTCAGGTTTCTCAGCTGATTCTCAGGCATGAGTTGTGTGAGTGATTCCACGGAAATGTTTTGAGCTTAGATACTACTAGTTTTGTTTTTAGGTTGACGTTCAGTTACTAAGCTTAAATTGTTTACTTTTATACAGCAAATCGGTGTACATGACAACAAGGCGTGTTTTGAGTAAAACATACAAATGGCCATTATTACAGGTTCCCTGAGGGAACTCCTGGGAGGTTCCGAAAGTGGCCAAGACTTTTCATGAAGTTTGAGCCGTCGCAAGACGAATTCCGATTGAAATCGATAATTGGCCATATCAGGAACCCGATCCGGTTCTTTTTTTTACGGAAATGGCCGAATCTCAGTGGATTTTCAATGGATTTTTATACTCCCGATTACGTTTGACTGGTCATTAGTTGTACCTTCAGGCAAAGGTTCTGATTGCTCCAAAATGACTTATTCACTCGCGACCACAAATTGAAAGCGAAAAAACTGCTTCTACCTAGGCAGATCTTGTTCGTCGCGTACACCACTTGATCCTTGTTCATCGCGGACACCACTTGATCTTTCGCTTTCTAGGAGACGAATATGTGCCGGCTATCTAAGTTCCTCCAGGTCGGCGGCCTCGTGCTCGGTCCAGTTGACCGAAGCAAGTATCCCACGCCATTCGCCACACCTGCAGTCATCGTTTGACAAAACCTGGCCGCTGGCTTTCTGGATTCGAGACCTTGGCACAGCACCTGGAACCGGTCCGAACTTGTTGTCAAAAAATTATTCGATGAATCGTTTATCACACTTTATTTACCTCCTGGCCAATCCAGTTGTCAGCTCCTTTTCCAAAAACTGGTCCGAACAAACTTTTCGCTGTTTCAAGCCGGTCGGTCCAAACACAACGTCAACTTCCGGAATCTCACAGTTGGCCACCCACCGGCGATGATAAGTTCTTCGGTTTGGGAACAGACCGGAAACGTTCCGACAACCCGCAAATTCACACCTACGGCTCATTTTTTCAGCTCAGTTGCAGTCTTCTCTTTACAAACGATAACAGTAAAAAACCATCTATCAAATTGGTCGAACCAGGGGCAACAGAGGCGCCTCTAGCGGATGCTTCACAAATCAAATTAAAATAGATCGTAACGGTTCTACACAACTTTCCTATTTAAGTTGTACATCTGTTCTCTGAGCAATTCTCTACCAAAACCGGAAATGGATTTTATTTGTATTTTTTGATTTGGCTCAAACTTTGTGGGGGCCTTCCCTATACCCAAATATGCTATTTTGTGTCATTGGTTCACCCATACAAGTCTCCATACAATTTTGGCAGCTGTCCATACAAAAATGGTATGTAAATATTCAAACAGCTGTAACCTTTGAGTGAATTTTTTGATCAATTTGGTGTCTTCGGCAAAGTTGTAGGTATTGTTGAGGACTTTTGAGAAAAAAATAGGTACATGGTAAAAAAATTTGAGGATTTTTTTATCAACTTTTTTTTTACTAACACTCAATTTCCCAAAATACGTATTTTTTGAATTTCGAGATTTTTTGATATGTTGTAGGGGACAAAAATCCGCAACTTTTGAGCCATAGAGAAACATGGTCAAAAAATCTGCCGCCGAGTTATGAATTTTTGAAAAATAGTGGACACATTCTCCGGCAATGTACACCTTAGGATGAAATTTTGAAAAGCGTGTATGAGCTATTTGGATATTTTTCCTCGATTCTAGACTACTGGAAGCTTCAAAAATCATGGTTTTCATTAATTGATCATTTGAATATAATTTTGTACAAGTTGGTTAGGTTATGCATCAATTCGTGATAAAATCATCGTTTTAAAACATTTTTCTAAAAACTCCTGGTTTTCAGCGAAATAAAATCCAAAAAATATTCTTTTCATTGCATTTTGTAAGTTTTTAGTTGTACTAAACGGAAATGTCATGGGTTTTCAGTTTATCTTAAGTTAAGTATTTTTTTCAAACTAGTGTTAGTTTACCATTTTATTGCGTTGCAACGTCACGAAAAAGGGACATTTGTTTATGTCAACAAAAAACTAAACATTCAATCATTTTGATATTTCGGATGCTCTTTGTACTTGGAAAGAGCTTTCAAATGCAATCTAGAGCGACTTAATTGGTTGTCAAGATCCAAAGTTACAACAGGTTTAAGTTTGCGTTGCAACGTCACGAAATTTTTAATCATATTGGTCACATGGCAAAAAAGATGTATGCGTAGTTGGTTGTTGAAGATAAAAGGGTACTAAATATTATATATTTGTTATATAATGTTTCCGAGCATATTTACAGAAGAATTGTACATGGGTCATTCACAAATTCCGTCATTTAAGTTTGATGCAACTCGAAAAAAAAGTATTTTATGAAACTTGTTGAACAAATCAAAATAGACCGATGTTCACAAGGGGAAAAAATTCTAAAACTTTCAAAAAAGTAATCACGTGGTTACTGGATGGCCCCTTTATGATAAACTGATTTACGTGAGGGTTCATTCTAATACAACGCAATGATTTTTTTTATCCCACACTTTTATGTAAGTCAAATTACAGTAAAATTCATTAAACAATAAAAATCACGTGATTCGATTGTTTTTTTTTTCACAAACTTTTGTCACTCTGTTGTTGGACGAACCCTTACTTAAATAAGTTGTATGCAACGTTTTGTCGTTCACAATTAAAAATGTTATGTTGCGCAGTTAACCAGTTATATTATTTCCTCAAACATGGGCAGGCCAATCAATTCACATGTCCTTGTACTGTCTATTAATGTCTTATAATCAAATCTTAACCTACAGTTGTTCAGCCTAACAAAAACTATGATTTATTTTGAAACTATAATTTCGTGACGTTGCAACGCAACGAAAAACCCTGTTTTCAAAAACAGAGCGTTGCAACGTCACGAAATGTAAGCGGTCTTTAAAAATCGAGGTTTAATTTTTTCGAAAAACTAATGATTGCATTCGATTTGTTGGCCAATTTTACACTAAAAATGGAAGAAGAACTCCAAATTTGCCGTTTAACAGAGCAGAGTTAATGGCGAAACATGAATTGGTTCAGGATTGAGAAAAAGTCACGCGTTGCAACGTCACGCTACATATCCCTCTATCAAAAATAGAATATTCGCTTAAAATAATGTTTTAACATTGTTTCTTATAGGAAATTTAATGTACTTTCCGAATCTGTAATAACATACGTACCTTTTCAATGTAATTTTTGAGTTACAGCCGAAATACTGAAAAAAGAAAAGTCAAAGCGTTGCAACGTCACGGCGGAATGTGATCACTTGATTTTTGGAAAAAATCGAAGTTTCATGCAAAAACAAGTTTGACATTATTTTTTAATGCAAAATTGAATTTACAATCAAAAAGTACTTTACATATTTTTTGATAAAGAGCTCCGTTTTCTAGATATAGCCACCAAAAGTTTGATTTTAGCGAAATATTTGCAGTTTTTCAATTTTTAAAAATAGTGACCATGAGTGACCATTTCTAAAAATATTTTTTTTGAAAAGTTCAGAAAATTTGCTATAAAATTGTCTAAGAGACATTGAAGATTGGACCTCTGGTTGCTGAGATACAGCGCCTTAAAGAAAAAGAAACACGAAAATTGAAGTTTTCTAAGTCTCACCCAAACAGCCCACCATTTTCTAATGACGATATCTCAGCAATTAATGGTCCGATTTTCAATGTTAATACATGAAACAATCGTGAAATTTTCCGATCTCTTCGAAAAAAATATTTTGAAATATTTTAAAATCAAGACTAACATTTTAAAAGGGCCAAACATTGAATATTACGCCCAGGTTTGCTCAGATGCTTTCTATAAATTTGGTCGTAGAAGGCGTAGATTGCGAGATAAAATGTTGGTGTCTTGGACAAAGTTGCTTGGATTGGCAAGCCCACAAACTTTCTAGAATTGTTCTAGAAGACAAAAAAATTCCCAAAAATATTCCTGAAAAGTTAGATTTTCGAAATCACCCTAATCATTCACCACCCTTATTTTCAACCAAACCAAAAGTTGCCCCTTCCCATTTGCAACAACTCTTCTGAAGACACCAAAGCTCCAAAACTTCACCATTTTTCGGAAAATCCATTTTCCACTTAATTTTGCGATCTGGACCACTGTTCGGGCTTTCCATTTCATTAGGGCACAAAACTTTTGTAAACAAGAGTGTTTCCCTCTCAGAACTTATGCAAACTGTCATTTGAGTGAAAAGGTTTAAAAAAGTTTTGTGCCCTTTTGAAAAGTTAGTCTCCAATTATGGAACAGGCAATTTGGAGGCAGTGTTTTGCAGCTCTGACTGAAATAGTCTCGAAATGCAGTTTTTTTTTAAAAAGGTCCTATAAACCAAATTTTCATTTTTTGCTTTTTGGGTGTTTTTGAAACTCTTGACTCAAGGCGGTTCTAAAAACACCCAAAAAGCAAAAAATTAAAATTTGGTTCATAGGTCCTTTTAAAAAAAAAAAACTCCAGAAATGCAGTTTTTTGTTTAAAAAAAACGACTTTTGCTAGTGAAATAGCAAGATAATTTGCAAATAAAGGTCCTTAAAATAGAAGGGTCGCCAGAAAAGACGCTTTGGCATGTTATTGACAAATTATTACAAAAATGATTCGAATTTGTGGGTGTTCCGAATATGTGGGATGACTGTACAACAGGTTGCAATAATGCTATAGTATCGATCACACTATTTAAGTGTGCATAACTTTGAAAAGCAAAAAAAAAAACTAGTTTTTTTTTATTTTGGATGGAAGTGGACGATGAATCCTTCAAAAGAAGTGCAGATGAACAATTCAAAACATTTTTGGATAAATTGATCGAGAGCTGATGGAAAAATGGCTTTGTTTACAACTGGTGCTAAGGATCTTTTGAAACTAAACTAAAAATACAAAAATAGTTAACTGAAAAAAGTCAAAAAAGAGGTCAAATAATTGTCCGTACCCCTAATAAAAGTACAAAATCTGATCGATTTAAGTGAATTCATTTATGAAATGTTGTTTCTGTGTCAAATACTAGTACCTCTAGCCAGTTTGTGACAACTTTGAACTTCTGATAATTTTTTTAAGTTAGTTTATATTAAAAATTGGTTTAAATTTAGTTTTTTAAAATAAAACTTATCAAAACATTAGTTTATAAGCAACTATTTTTGAAAACAATGTATATTTTGAACAAATATTGTTAAAACTTATTCATTAGAGACTCTTACATCAAAAAATAGCAATTTTATAAAAATGGTTGTTAATAAACTAATGTTTTGAAAAGTCTCAGATAAAAAAAACTAAATTTAAACCAATTTTTAATATAAACTAACTAAACAAAGTTATCAGAAGTTCAAAGTTGTCACAAACTGGCTAGAGGTACTAGAATTTGACACAAAAACAACATTTCATAAATGAATTCACTCAAATCGATCAGATTTTGTACTTTTATTAGTACGGACAATTATTTGACCTCTTTTTTTTGACTTTTTTCAGAAACCAATTTTTGTATTTTTTAAGGAAAAGTTTTGGGGGCGTTGGATTTGGACAAATATTTGATTCCCTGTATCCATATATGGACTATTTCAGCTTATAATTGTTCATATTTTTCATGTTTAACCGATTTTAAAGCTAAACAAAAACTTTTTCGTAAATTATTGACGACTGCAAACATTGTTGACGACCTGCTCCCCATCGCCATCCCAATCAACCGGCGTACTAACATAATCGCCCTCACTAGCCGGTCAGTTCACGCCGAACGCTAGTATAAATGCAACGCGCGCCCGACCCTTTCGACCAGTCTGTCGGCAGTCGTTGAGCGGAGTCCACGTACGATTCAAATCGAGTCAACAAAGTACCACGCGTCGTCATCGGTCGTCGTTTTTCCCTTTTCAGTGTGATTCAGCTGGAAAACCGCGTAATTGTGCGCATTTAGCAAGTGTTTTTTTCTCTCTCTCTGGAAGCCAGTTTCGACGCCCAAATCTAAGCAAAGTGAGTTCAAAGTGTCTGAGGTTATTTGCTGTCCGCAATTGCTCATCAATTTAACTCTGTGTACAAGCAATAACTATTTTGGGGACAAACTAGTACACGAAAGTCGCCCGATTGTGATGAATGGAATTGGGTGGACGGTGTTTGCCAACAAGAGGGACAACAACAGTAAACAGAAACTGATTATCGGAAATAAACTGCATCAGCAAATAAAAAGGGACATTTTTGGGAGCATGCAGTGTGTGACTAATGATAATGATGATTGAAATAAGTGTGGACTACAAAGCAAGAACCCAAAAGAGATATTGATAATTCGGTAAAAGATGAACTGAAGACGAGAAGTGAAATATTTGGTATTATATTAGAAACTTTGTGTAGTTCAGTGATTAAATGCAAGATTGTTTACATATTCTTTAATATTTTGCAAAAGAGATGTAATCTTCAAATGTAGACATACAAACATCATCGAAGTATCGCAACAATAGATTTATCTAAGCCCGAGCTCACGCACACTAGCACCCCATTTGTTTTGCTGGCGGGTACAAAATTTAACCTCAATCTTTTTCGTGTACGTACACGCAATACATGCGCGCGTAGATAACTCTATGGATCAAATCAAATGATGTGCTAGTGTGCGTGACATCGGCCTTAGATAACTCTATTTAACCTCTAACCTACCTGCACGAAATCAATATTTTACGATTATCCTTGAACTGAAATCACTGAACTGACCAAAGTTGATAAAATACTAATGGCTAATAATTTGATTCAATTTAAATATTGCATTGTCGTTGAGACATTTCATTCAGAGTCAAAAATGAGTAGTGATCAGAAGCAACCATGTGCGTAACAGAGTTAAATTCGCAGTATGTCGCTGTTAAGATAGCAGTAAGGTGACAAAATGTAACTAAAAACTAAAGTAATGTAACTTTTCCTGTCATTCTCGAACGAGGAAACTTTTCTATGACCAAAGAAGTCATTTTGTGTCCGTGGTTTACCCAAACAAGGCTCCATACAATTGTAACAGCTGTCCATTCAAAAATTGTACGTAAATTTTCGAAATCCTTATCTTTTCAATGAATTTTCTGATCGGTTTGGTGTCTTTGGCAAAGTTGTAGGAATTGGAGTACTATACAGAAAAAAAGATTTTTTAAATTAAATTTATGTAAAAATTCGATTCCCCAAAATCTGTATGTTTAAATGATTGATTTTTTTATTTTCTTTAGAGGACAAAAAAAACTTCCGTAAACCGAGGTGACTTTAAAAGGTTTGAGATTTTTCCACAAAATGAAAAGTACAAATTGAATACGTACGAAATGGAATCACACTGACACTGTTAGAGAAGTGCTCTTAGTACTTCAAGAAGAAGTTTTCATCAAATTTTGAAAAGTTTAGAAAGTTAATTAACTATAATTAAGAAAATGTTGATGAATAGCCGACTAGTTCAAAATGTTGGTTGATACCCAACAATGCGACTGGTAGGGGTGGAGTTTTTATGTTAAAGCTTCTCATAGATCACAAAAAAGTCTTCGATTTTGAAAGCAATATTATCAAATTACTGATTAGCTTGAAAGAATTGTATCTATGGTAGTAAATGTTCCAATTAAGATTTCAATATATTTTTTTATTATATCTTTCAAATTTTATTTTCAATATGGGAAATAAATCAAAATATTTTTCTTCAAAAATTTCGGGGTTGCGGGGGAGGGGGACACAATTGACGGGCTGCCCATTTTTTTGTATTTTTTTTATTTGGCTCAAACTTTGTGGGGGCCTTCCTTATGACCAAATAAGCTATTTTGTGTCATTGGTTCACCCATACAAGTCTTCATACAATTTTGGCTGATGTCCATACAAAAATGGTACGTCAATATTCAAACAGCTGCAACTTTTGAGTGAATTTTCTGATCAATTTGGTGTCTTCGGCAAAGTTGTAGGTATAGTTGAGAAAAAAATAGTTACACGAAAAAAAATGCAGATTTTTGAATCAACTTTTTTTTCACAAAAACTCAATTTCCCAAAATACGTATTTTTTTATTTTCGAGATTTTTTTATATGTAAAGTACTTTTCGATTGCAAAATTCAATGTTACATTAAAAAATGACGTCAAATTTGTTTTTGCATGAAATTTTGTTTTTTTTTTCCAAAAATCACTATTTTTTCAAAAAATTATAACTCGGCGGCAGATTTTTTGACCATGTTTCTCTTTGACTCAAAAGTTGCGGGGTTTTGTCCCCTAAAACATATCAAAAAATCTCGAAAATCAAAAAATACGTATTATATGAAATTGGGGTTTTTTGTGAAAAAAAAGTTGATTAAAAAGTCTGCAATTTTTTTTCGTGTAACTATTTTTTTTTCTCAATAGTCCTCAACTATACCTACAACTTTGCCGAAGACACCAAATTGATAAAAAAAAATCACTCAAAAGTTACAGCTGTTTGAATATTTACGTTCCATTTTTGTATGGACAGCAGCCAAAATTGTATGGAGACTTGTATGGGTGAACCAATGACACAAAATAACTTATTTGGTCATAGGGAAGATCCCCATAAAGTTTGAGCCAAATAAAAAAAAAATACAAATAAAATCCATTTCCGTTTTTGGTAGATAATTGCTCATAATTCGAATTCCCGGACGGTTCGAAACACGGACACTTTATCTTGTTTTATCAATTATCTGGATATATGTTCGCATTTTGAATGTCAAAACTGTGTTATTTGATGAATTCTAACATCAACTTTCATTTAAAATTTGTTTTAAAGCTATAGTTAATGTCAAAACAATTGAATAAAATAAAAATATAACCGGGAAGGCAAACAAGAAATTTATTGCTTTGATTTCCTTAAGTTCTAGATTTTTTTTATATCAAATATCGACATCAAAACAATGTCAACAGCTTATTTGAAACCTAAAGAATGCCATTCACTAACATTTCAGTCCATATTTGTACGATTCATAAGCAAATCAAGTGTCCGGAATTTGAAGCAAAACTGTCCAAATTTCGAATCAGCTTTTATCAGTGTCCGGGATTAAAAGCACAAAAAGTAATTTTTATTAAAAAATTCTGATGAAAAATTGTTAGAAAAGACATATTTTGCATGCATTATCTTAAACTGACTATCCTTATGATATTTCTACATTTCCAACTTGTTACATGATTTTTTGTCAGCTATAACAATAATGATATGCTACTAAGTGTCCGGATTTCAGATCAAAACGTTATCAAGTTCACTCCGGAATTCAAAATACGAATTTTCAACGAATTTTTATTTTAACACTATTAAAGAAACTTGTTTACTACTAATATTGCATAGACTGTATATGGCCTCCCCAGTACATGTTTTAAAAATAACATTTTGAGACAAAGCTTAGGGACCATCTATAAACCACGTGGACACTTTTAGGGGGGGGGGGGGTGTTATGGCGATTGTCTACGATCCATACAAACATGTTTTTTTTTCGGATAGACAATTGTCCATGAAGGGGGGGGGGTTCTTGATCACGAATCCGAGGTCCATTTTTCGATATCTCGTGACGGTGGGGCGGTACGACCCCTTTAATTTTTCTGTTTTTTTACCAGGACACGTTTTTCAGCGATTTGTAGCTCGCAACCGTGAAGGGATAGAAATTTGGTGTTAAAGGGACTTTTGTGTAAAATTAGACGCCCGATTTGATGGCGTACTCAAAATTCCGAAAAAAAGCGTATTTTTCATCAAAAAAATTAAAAAAATAGTTTTAAAATCGCTGCCATTTCACGTTACTCAACTGTAAAAAATCGTGAGACATGTCATTTTATGGGAAATTTAATGTACTTTTCGAATTTGAAATAACCCAGAAGGGTCATTTTTTCATTTAGAACATTTTTTTTCATTTTAAGATTACGTGTTTTTTTTAACTTTGCAGGGTTACATTTTAGAGTGTAACAATGTTCTACAAAGTTGTAGAGCAGACAAAAACAAAAATTTTGATATTCATACATAAGGAGTTTGCATGTATTCTTCACGAGTTATCAGAATTTTACAAAAAAAGTTATTTGAAAAAGTTATGATTTTGACCATTTTTGACCAGTGTTTTGAATTTTTAACCCCAAAAACTCAATCGTGTGCTTTTGAAAGTTTTTCGGAATGTTCAGCTAATTTTGCATAAGAATGACCCCTTGGACGATTGTTGTGGCTTGTGCACTGCTTGTATTTGGGGATTTTTCGAAAATAAAAAAAAAACAAACCGGATACCGGAAAAATATTTTTTTTTTTTAAAAAAATCTGATTCTCGCAATGCACGAGTCACAACAACCGTCCAAGGGGTCATTCTTATGCAAAATTAGCTGAGCTTTCCGAAAAAAAACTTTCAAAAGCACACGATTGAGTTTTTGGGGTTAAAAATTCAACATAAATTTAATTAATTATAAAATGTTATTTTATTTCATTTTTTATATTTTATGACGATAACTGCAAAGTTGGAAAATAGTTTATTGGTGTGAAATATTAATCCTGTGGGAAGTTGTGTTATTAAACTTTTGCTAATTATAATCATTACACAGGACAACAAAAATATATGAGCTAAATGATAGCTGAAGTACTCTACGGATTTCATGATGAAAGTTGTAGACGATTTAAAACTAAAAAAAAAAACAGAACAGAACTTGCCACGTCACAAAATTTGTTGCCCTAATATTTTGATTGTTTTATTTGATTTCAGTAGGAGTTGATTCAGTTTACTGAAAAATATGATCATCATTTTCTAATTCGGAGGATTCCAGGAGATTTTAAATTTATTTCAATTAATTCAATTTTAAATCAACAGACTTTATTCAAACAGAATTAGCAGATTTCCGTAGCAATATCATCAAATTGCTTTGTGGGAACAACAATAGACCAAATTAATCCGTCTACAAATAAATAAATTAACATAAAATTCAAGCTTATCGAAGCAATCTTTTGTTAGTTGGTACAATGTCACCCCTTGGCTCAAAGTTACCCCATTTTATGTTATTTTTGTGCAATCTAGTTTTCCTTGGCTTAAAACCGTTGTAGGTATGTTGTTATGGAATAAAATTACATCAACAAATATCTGAACTTTGCATAACTTAAGACAAGTTAATTTCCGGCATCACCTTCCAGCAGTGTCAAGGTCAAGTTAGCTAGCCCCTCCCAAAATAGAAAGATACGAAGCATTTGAAAAAAAAACTTTCCACGCACGACTTCCACTACAAATTACCAGCAACTGTCTAATTACTTAATAGGCCTACAAAGGTGGGAAGTAAAAGATTGACTGATGGGTTCCATCAGTGTCAACTTTGGCGATTTCTTGGCTTACTAGATAATATGTAATTTGTAATTTAAAGAGTTGATTATTATTTAAGATTTGATCATAGTTGAATCGATTAGAGTTGACATTCAAAAAATGATCTTTTTTTTAGTTCGAGATTAATATTATTCTCTGACCCATTACTTAAATTCAATCTAAATTAAAAGTACAGGCCCAGCTGATTGATTGAGTGCCATTGAATATCGGGTATTTAAGCGTAATAAATAACACGCAAAAGCACGATACTATTCACACCCTCACACCAGATGCGGCTAGTGTGCAAGTTCATTACGATAACCTGGCTATAGAACATTTAAATATTCGTAAACTATAGTGTTGTGAATTGCACCAGCGTAAATGCGCACCATTTATCACGCGGGAGTCTTCGTTCACGATGGGAAAATGCAAATCATCAGCCACGATGCAATGAATTAAAAAACAAACACGGTTTTTCATGAATGCACTCGACGAATACTAATTGATAGTGCAGTATCGGAGAGCGATACTGGTGAATTGAACTATTAATATTGACACGATAAATAACACCGTTTGATTATCAGATTAGAACTTATTCAATATAATGAAATACATTCTCCTGATCATTGCAATCCAGAGTGAAATTATAGTAAATCGAATAGAAAATAATGTGAATAATAGAAATAATAGAATAAAATGTGGGTCTCGTGGCGCAGGGGTAGCGGCTTCGGCTGCCGATCCCGATGATGCTATGAGACGCGGGTTCGATTCCCGCCTTATCCACTGAGCTTCTATCGGATGGTGAAGTAAAACGTCGGTCCCGGTTTCTCCTGTCTCGTCAGAGGCGCTGGAGCAGAAATCCCACGTTAGAGGAAGGCCATGCCCCGGGGGGCGTAGTGCCAATAGTTTCGTTTCGTTTCGTTTTTCGAATAGAAAATAAATATAATTTAAATGCAATAAAAGCGTTAATCTATGTATAAACCAACTCAACTATACCCTAATTTTGCGGGCAAACATCGCAGGCAGATTTAATTAACAGAAGTTTAAATAATTTGCTAACATGTCAAAACCGCCTAAGACGTCTAGAGATAGGGTAAAAGGATTTGTTGTCAATTTTCATCAATAAATGAAAAAAAAATCGTTCAGACTGAGAAAAGAGAATAATTGAATATTTCAAAAATACCTTAATATAATTTGTAAAATGTAAACCCAAAATCAGCCCAGTTACCCCACTAAATCGGCTGCCACCGGACGGGATCGTGGTCGTTCTCGATAACTTCTAACCCGTGTGCAGAATACCGCAAAGGCCTTCCACCGTCCACACCGTCACAGATGCGGAACTTTTCGCACCTTCGCCCATGTGGCACCGGATAAAAGTGACTCTCGTGGCCACGGCCCGGCCATCCTCAGTCGGACGGTGGATGGTGAGCCTTAAGGAGCTGAACGCTGGTGGAAATTTAGCTATTTTTTTTTGTTTTGGTGAAGTGTAATAGCTTTAAAAGTTTGGCAAAATGGTGAACAAATTTCTGTGAGTTGCCTTTTCTAAATAAAAATGTGTTGATGAGTTAATGTTTGAAAAAGAAAATTTGGGGTTTTCTTTTCAAAACAAAAGTGCGGCAAGACTAGGAGGGACTTCAAATGTTTGGTGATTAAAAACGCAAAATGGACATTTTAAGTGTTGAAGGCAAAGCAAAGTGTTTTTAATATTTTGATTAAAAGAAAAACTAATAATTTTGAGCATCAATAATGCGTTTATCATTTCATTGATAAATGTCTCCAGTTGTTTTTACAAATGAAAAGATATTCCATGCAAAAAATGCTTTGAAAACCATTCGAATATCTGAATCAAGAGAAGGCATTTTCTTTCAATTTAGTGAAACTAACTCTGCGAAGTAGTTATAGATTATGTATAGAAAAAAAATCGGAAAAAACACGTTAAATAACATTTTATCCAACTTGTAAAATATTACGATTCAGCATGAATTTTAATCGGAAAAACCGTCAAAAAATCACACTGCATCGATTTTCAAGTTGAGCTTCGAATACTGGCGCATATAGTTTGTGGCTCGAGATATATTCGTTTTGTAGTTGCTTGCCTATCGAGGTTTTGTTCAGTATTGAAGATATCGTAGCTTTTCGGTTTCTTTTGCCCTGTCCATGCATGACTGTTCAATGTTTATGCAAAAACTTGTCACAAGACATTGAGCATTTATCCGGCTTAAATAAAATTGTTTCCCATTTGCTCTTAAATTAGACTTCATTTTTTCGTGATTTCGCAAGTTTATTGTACAGAGTACATTGGGTTCCAATAGGAGCTTTCTAAGCTATTCATCGTTAATATCGTTTTCAAAGTATTCTATCTATCTAAGATACTCTCGATTGAGTGACAAGACTAACATTTCGAAAGGGTTAAACATTCAATATTACGCCCTTTTCAAATGTTAGTCTTGATTTGAAAACTTTGAAAATATTTTTACATTGAAAATCGGACCATTAGTTGCTGAGATATCGACGTTAGAAAATGGTGGGTTGTTTGGGAAAGACTTAGAAAACATCAGTTTTCCTGTTTTTAACCTTTGCATGGCAATATCTCAGCAACTAAGGGTCGAATCAACAAAGTTCAAAAAAGCAAAATATAGAGAGTTTTCTTAGCTTTTCAAAAATATTTTTTTCAGAAGTGGCAAACATGTGCACTAATTTAAAAAAAATGAAAAACTGCGACTATTTTCAAAAAAGTCACCTAAAAATGGATTTAACTTGAAAACGGTGAACTTTATCTAAATTCAAAAAAAAACTTTAAAAAAATTTACGACCATATTTTTTTTCCTAGAAATTTCTGAAAAGCTGGAGAAAGAAGTAAGCCATGCGCACGGTCGGACGCGATTTTTCTGACGTTGTCATTTTTATTTTCAATATTTTACCTTGAATTAACCGAAAATTCAATGAATTTCGAAGAAAAACTTCCGGAAGTGGCTAGTTATAACGATTGCAATGGAAGTGTACGAAGGCAAAGTTGCTGGCAAGTGAAAACAACAGTCTTGGACGCCGAGAGTTTGCTTATCGGGGAATTGATCCTGAGCTCACGCGTCCCGTTTAATTCAAGAATCTCCAGCAGAAGGCGCTAACGATCCGGCTGTTTTTGGCATGTTTCCGGAAGTTCAGCAAAAACAGTTTTCTCAAGACTGAAGCTTGATGTTTTCGATGCGATAGAAATGAAGAATAATCTGGATATTTGGTACTTGGTGAGATCTTTCCATTTTTTATCATTTTTATTTATTTATTCTTTCATATTTGTATTTGTTGAATGATCTACGCACTACTTCATTCGTCGGTGAAGTTTCCCATGAATTCCTTTCCTTTTCCAAATCGGGGTATCTTGGAGGTCGTCTAAGTTCTTAGGCATCTCTATAGGGTATCCAATCATCAAACCCCTCCCCACCTCCCCAGTTGATCGTGAGTAGTCGACCAAAAGGACAAATCTGGAGTTTTTTTTTGAAAAGGTCCAATAAACCAAATTTTCAGTTTTTGCTTTTTGGGTGTTTTTTAATACCCCTGACTCAAGGCGGTTTTAAAAACACCCAAAAAGCAAAAACTGAAAAAATTGGTTTATTGGACCTTTTCAAAAAAAAACTCTAGAAATTAGTGGTGATGTGTCATTCGGCACATTCCTGACGTAAAACGGGGTGACTTTGATAGCCGGGGTGACTTTGATAGGTTTGCGATTTTTCCGCAAAATGAAGAGTACAATTAAAATACGTAAGGAATGGTTTAGAAACATACTGACCGTGGTAGAGAAGTGTTCAAAGTATCTCAAGAAGAACTTTTCATAAAATTTAAACAAGTTCAAATAGTTAGTTAACTATAGTTAAGAAAATGTTGATGATAATCATTATTTTAAACTTCTCAAAGTGTCATGATTTTCTCAATGAACATGATTTTTAACCGGAAAACGGAATGCATTTTCGGATTCTTTGGCACTAGCGTGCCCAGGGTGGGGCAACATGGGGCAATTGCCCCACCATCCTCGGAAATTTGTTCTAAAATTGGGCAGGGGGTGTCCATAAACGACGAAATTTTCAAAACTCTAATATTTTTGCCCCACCTTCCTTGAGAACCTGGGCACGCTAGTGTTCTTTGGACAATTTTCCACTAGGAGAAGGTTAAATAAATTTGTAAATAATAAATAATATGTGTTTTTGAAACACCATTTAAAAAAAAAATCACCAAATTTATAAGCAATTTCAGTTAAATAAATTTCATCTAAAATGTGAAAACTTGTGATTCGTGCTCCAAATTCTGTAAAAAATGCAAACTAAATCGATAATTTTATAAACAAAACCAGTTTTTACAAATTTTAGGCGAAATTTCGACTTTTTAACAATTTTACCTTAAATTTATATGTATTTTGCTTAAAAGCTTATACACTTAGTTAACTAAATATAAACATTATTTTTTTTCTTCTTAAAAACTATATCAGCTACTTTGGTGAAGGTACAAATAAAGTTTGAACATCTTAAATATGATTTTAACAAGAAAAACTATGACTATCAAAGCCACCCCGGAATTAAAACTAAGAATTTTAAACGTTACTATTTTTTTAAACATTATTGAAAAAACTTTTATTCCGAAATAGTGCATGGACTTTGTGTAGTCTACCCCAGTACATGTTTTAAAAATAACAATCTTGAGAAAAACCTTATCCTATCAAAGTCACCCCGGTTTACGGTATTTATTTTCCTTATCGGTGCCAACCTAGCTATAGAGGAGAAAAGCAACTCGCGACAAAATTTTGAGGCTAGGAATTTTGACAGGTATGAATTTCATAAAGTATTCGCCTCCTTTTCTCTCCCACAGAAAACCTGGGAACGAGGTAGCTGTCAAACTAGGCCAAAATGTTAAAGTCACTCACAAAATGAACTTTGAGTCATTTGAGTTCATTTCTGACGTCACGATTTTCTCCTCTATTGCGAGCTTTATGCTCGGCTAGAGTACGGTCAACCAAGCTAAGCTAAGCTAAGCTAACCTGGAAATTTCTGAAAAGTTGTCATTTTATGTCCCCTAGAACATAAAATGAAAAAAATTAAAAATAGTGTTTTTTTTTGCAAATCAAGTTTTAGTGACAAAAAGTTAAATAAAAATCACCCATTTTTTACCGTGTATCATTTTTTTTCTGTGTAGTCCTTATCCATACCTGCATCTTTGCCGAAGACACCAAATCGATCAAAAAATTCCTTCAAAAGATACAGATTTTTGAATTTTCATACATCATCTTCGTATGGACAGCTGCCTGGTACCACTGCGTGATTTTGACATTTCGGGCGTTCATCATTCGAACGCCATTTTCGCTTAAAAATCTGGATAGTTTCACGACGGAATTGCAAAAAACATGTTTTTAACCCTCTACTGCCCAATTTTTTTTAATTTTTCCCGTGTTCAGGAGGTCACTTTGAGCAACTTATGTTCTATGAAAAACTATACTTCTCTTGTTTTATGTTTTTCTTGTTTCTTTTTTAGTATTATATTTTTTTAGTTTAGTTAATGTTTGTTTTTGGTAGTATTTGGGCTATGCTACCTCCTATCATTTAATTTTGCCTGTCTATTTATTTTCATGTTTTTACAGTCACTTTTTTGAAATTTTTGCATGTTTTCACATTTTTTGCTATAAAATGGCACCATTATCATTTCAATTGTAAAGGCATAGCATTGTCTGGGACACTACCAAAATTACTGCATACTTCTTTTTACTTCAAATATAAAGATTGTAAGTAAAACACAAGGTTTATGGATCGTCCCTAACGTGATCGCAGCACCAAAGAGGCCCTAATAAAAATAAGTGATGAGTAAAAAAACAGACTGCCTACAGGGACCATCCATAAACCACGTGGACACTTTAGGGGGGGGGGGGGTATGGCGATTGTCCACGATCCATAGAAAAAAGTTTTTTTTTGTATGGACAATTGTCCACGAAGGGGGTAAGAGATTCCCAAAAAAGTGTCCACGTGGTTTATGGATGGTCCCTACAGACTTTTTGTCGAGATTGTACATACACCGCCGTGGAGAAACAGATTGAGCTTATTTCGAAAGAGGCCAATAGAGCTTTATGACGTTTCGCGTACACACACTAGCGCACCATTTGATTTTGCTGGCCGGACAAAATTTAACCTCACTTTTTTTCGTGTATGTATACGCAATACATGCGCACGTAAATAACTCTATAAGGCATTCTAGGCCCAGTGAAAAAAATATAATTTAACTCAAAAATGATGAACTTCTCGTCACAGTGTCCTGATGCAAACAATGATCGAGCTCGAGCTGTCACAGCCCTGCGAAGTATGTTGGCTGACATATCGGGCGGTCAGTCAAAAAAAACCAGCTAGAAGTCGCCTGACAAAAAACTTTTGCTAGAAAGAGATAGGAAACCTGATGCAAACAATCGTCCAGCTGTAATGTAAACATACTTTGAATGTATTGGTAAATTTCTGACTAGAAAGCCTTATACGGTCAAAATCGGCACAGTAAGTGACGAGATATTCCAGTGACATTTTTTCGGTACACATGTCGACATACAGCCAAACTCACAGACATTTACTCAGCAGGTGATTATGTGTCGATATGTAGGGGAGAGTGGGGAGACTTGATCCCCGGGGAGACTTGATCCCAAGCCTGTATCTCGTCAGCATGTGGGTAAAACAATTAGCTTTGTTCTAGAAAGATGTGCGAAATTGACTAAAACTTATTGTAGAAAACAAAGAAAAAAATTAAAAAATGTTTAGATTGAGTTACACACATTTTTCTAAGAAGTGCTGCAAAAAACTTCCAAGCGATCTTTTTTCTTTATTTTGATAAGTATAGAAAACACTCAAAAATTATTCAAAAATATATTTTTTATACATGAATTGTTTGATAAACTTATCAACTCCAAAACCCTTACGCATTTGATGTTAAATTTATCGTCATACTATTTTTACAATCAATTGTTTAAAAAAGTGCGTTTAGGGAGACTTGATCCCTGCATTTTTACAGTCACTGGAATCAGCCTCAAGATTAAATAATTGGGCTTGGGTTTCGAACATAGTTTCCTTTAGTATAGTTGTACATAACTTACTGCAGTTTGAAACGTTTTTCAAAAGTTTTGCAAACAAAAAATATACCAGCTTTTGTAAACATGCTCAATTTTGGTCTAAAAAAGAAAATTTTAAGTTTTTAAATATTTTACATGCTAAACTTGTTATATTTTGAACACAAACGTACAGGTTTAATTTAAAATTGTGTGACTTATAGAAAATAAAAAGTTTGAATGAATAAGAAACATTTTGCTTAAGATTTCTTCAAAATGTTGAAAGGGGGATCAAATTACCCCCAACATTTTGAAAATGCCGGTTCAAAATATTTTTTTAAAACGTTTGGCATGATTCGAAGAGTTTATCTGATGAAGTACCATTATCAGCCAAACATAGTTGAATGTTTAAGCTTTCAATTCATGCAAAAAGATCATAGTTTTGTGAGAAATTGACAGAGTTATGTGTGATACAAAAAAAGGGGATCAAGTCTCCCCACTCTCCCCTATAAATGACGGAATGTCTAGGAGGTCTAATCAAAGAGTTCGTTTTTCGAGTGATTTTATAGCCTTCCCTCAGTAAGGTGAGGAAGGCAAAACATAACCAAAGTTGACCTCTGAAAAAAAATGCATTTTTTAAAACATTAGTAAAATCACATAAAACAAAAAAAATGAAAATAAATTGATTTTTGGCGATTTTTAAATCGAAGACTGTCTAACGGCGGAGTTGGGTTGTAGAGGGTTAAATAATGCTCGACAAGATTCTAGATTTTGCATCACAATCTGGCGTGGTTTCCCGTCAGCCGAGAACAACAATACGCTAATTAGTAATTGAACCCATTTACATGTCATCCTACACCCTCACCCCCACGTTATATAAACGACTGTGCTATACTAATACGTATAGTTCACAATTGTTGCAAATATAACATAACAAATCGTTATAATTTTTTTTTTTCTTCTCCCAACTTTACAGAATGTCGAAAACGCTGGAGGAATCCCCGAACGCGCACATCAACAAAACGCTCATCGAGAAGTACATGAGCCTGCCGATGCCCGAGGGCAAGATCCAGGCGACGTACATCTGGATCGACGGCACCGGCGAGAACGTCCGCTGCAAGGACCGCACGCTGGACTTTATCCCGGACAAACCCAGTGGTGAGTGCTTAGAGTGACCCTCCAAGTTACGAGTTCTGCGAACTGCAGGCAGAGCAACTTTTTTTTTAAAGGCGTTCTCCATAAAACTGTTAATCTACCTTGAAATCATCAACGTAGACAACACCACATCAAGTCTAGTAATTAAACGTCTCTCAAGTTCAAAGTCAAATGCGGTTTCCGACGTTTTTTTATGGCGAAACGGGGAGATTCGCACAACTTGCAGCATCTAACACGTTCGTACGCCACGCGGATATAGCCGTAAACGGCAGGTTCGTACACTAACAGGTTGTTGGGTTTTGGTGAACAAAATTCATGAACATCTGAAAGTAGCCGTCAGTGTTTGAACCAACAAACGCAGCATGTGGCATGCGATCTTCACGTCAATCCGCGAAGATGCACGTGAACAGTCGATGCAATTACCACTTAACGCCCTCACTCGCTGAACTCTGAGTCAGTATCGCGTTCGCATATGGTGGGGACTTTTGAAGATTTGATTAGCAACAACAACACTTGAAGCCAAGGGATAGCAGTAAATATTGACCGTCTGCGGCGAACGACCGGCAAACTGAACCGCTTGAATGGGCGACGGAAATGTGCAATTTAGCGCGGACAAATATCTGGTTACCTCCGGTGTACACAACACACACACACACAGAACCAATCAAACAGTGCAACTATTCTGTAAACAAAGGGTACATTTCCCAGAATGAATCCCCGTGAAGACGTCGATCAAACATGACCACTGTACATCTCTTCACGGAAGCGTATTTCCTAGTGAAAAATTAATAGACTTTTCTCCAATTACGACGGGCCCACGCGCGTACTGACCTCAAAGTGTCCATGTCAACACCACCAAGGTCTATAAATAACCTCCAAACGGGCTGCGAGCGGTTCGGTGAAGGTCGGCTGTAATTTTCCTACTGCGAATTAGCAAACTAGTTCTAGACCTGGCGACGACTACAGAGCATGCGACGCGCTCGATGCGATGATGCATTGCAACGCGCTGTATCCATATCTCAGGCGCCGTAAGATCTTGATTTGGCTAAGTAAATTAACGAGAACAACAATAGAGTACAATGTCATGATAACTATATACAAGAAACAACAATAAAACAATTAGTTAGGAAAGGCATTTTTGCAGTTTAGAATGACCTTGGAACAAAAACATACTAACAAAACACGATTACAAACCCGAGACAAGACTTGTCTGAAAATGTTGGTCCCGGCCTAACCAAGAAACCTTGAACCTAGTTAAAAAATACTTGGTAAATTTTAGGGTCCCTCAGAGAAAATATTTGCAATCTATCTTATTACAGTCCAGACTCGATTATCTGAAGCCCTCGGAAAAAAAACTCATTGCACACTTTCATTTCTGGAGTTTTTTTTCTGAATAAATCCAATAAACCAAATTCCCAGTTTTTGCTTTTTGGGTGTTTTTGTAACCGTCTTGAATCAGGGGTACCTACTCAAAAAGCAAAAACTGAAAATCTGGTTTCTTGGACTATTTAAAAAAAGCTCCAGATTTTGTTTTTTTTTTTAAATAGGCAAACAACTATTCAAATTTGACTAAAATTGTGTCGCAGAACTCAAATTAATAACAAAAAAAAAAAAAAAAAAAAACAAAAACGCGAAAAAAATATTTTTTTTTTGTGAATTTATTATTGAGGTCCCATACAAACCTTCGGATCATCAAAACTTTGGATGATCGAAACTTTGGATAACCGAGTCTGGACTGGACGGTATTTGAAAGATTTTGATTTTTGCATTTCTTACAAAAGAAAGGTTTAAGGTTTGTTTTTGGAAAAACGCTTTTCTCAGAAATCTCAAAAACCGTGCGCGGCGGGGAATTGTCCCAGAAAAATTCGATTGAGTTTTGGCCCGAAACCCGGAACTCAAAGCCTGATTGTTGTGAGCTCTTTTTCTGAAATACTTGTGCGATGTCTGTATCCGCTCTTAAAAATTTGTGTCTTCCAGGAACAGGGTGACCACTCAAATCCCATTTTCAAATTCCCGACTTTTTCCCGACTTTTTCCAGACTTTTCCAGAATGCTCAAATAATACGCATTTCTTATCTAAAGAATGATTTCAAACAAAAAACTTTCTATAAGAAAAGTCAATATTAACCACCGAAAAAAAATTAAATGTATTTAAAAATAATCCAAATATAGGCATTTTTTGAAAATACAGAAACTAAACAACAATTGAAAAAAACTTCACAAACTTCAGTATTATGATTCCGAGTAGAAACACAAACAATTAGTCTTTGAAAAAATTATCGAAAGTTCAACAATATTTATAACATTCATGTTATTTTTTTAATTGGCAAAAGTATAGTTTTTGATACTTCGTTTCAACTGGAAATGACAAAAAGTTAAAGATAACTGAACTTAAAATTTCGTTCCTATTTTTTTTAAACTTCATCGTCATTTTAAATCAAAGAATGATTAAAACACAATTGCAGAAATTATTCATTCAAAGGATTTAGAAAAATGTCAAGAAATTCATAAAAAAAATTGCCTGGTTCCCTTTTTAATTTTGTAATTTTTGATATTGTTTTTTTAAATCAATGTTAATTTATCTAGTGGTCAGTATTTAACTGTTATTTTTTCCAATGAACATTTAGTTAGATATGATTTTATGTTTTACCACTTATTTTAAGCAAAATGTTTGAAGAGACAATTTTTTTAAACAGTTTTGCAATAACTCTAAATTTCTTGGATTATTTTTTTGCAATTTCAAAATTTTCTTTATGTTTTCAAAACGTAAAAAAGTTTTTAAATTTTGGATTTTATTCGATATTTAAGTTTTCCGAAAACTGTAAATCAAGCTTTATGTATAGTAGTAATTTAACCATACTCACAAAAAAAGTTTAACGGCAACATTAAAAAAACACATTTTAATTACTTAAAGAATTTAGTTAAACAATTAAAAATATTTGTCAAAAAACCATTGCCAAACTCAAGTTGGAATCTGTTTTCAAATATTCAATCTATGTGACAAAATGAAATAGAATCATAACTCTAAGCTGGCCATTAGGCTCTATTTTTATATTAGTTTTTCATTAACTTTACCTCTTGTATGATAAAAAAAATTATAGAGATCATATGATTCATGAAAAATATTATGAAGATCTGTGTCAAAGACTCCAATATTAATTAAGATTTTGAATGTCTTAAACAGCTTTTCCATACTCAAATATATTGAAATAGTGAAAAGAAGCTTAAATTTAAAGTAAGTTATTAAAGCAGAATTGAGTGAATTCAATTTGAGAATTGTACAAAATATTTCAATCAAGCTTGCTTATAATTCCCGACTTTTCCCGACTTTTTGACAAAAGATCATAAATTCCCGACTTTTTCCCGATTTTTGGCGGATTTTGGCGAATTCCCGACTTTTTCCCGATTTCCCGACTTGGTCTTCCATCATTGGAAAACCACTCGTAAAACCCACAATTTTTATGTTTCAGATTTGTAGCCGTGGGGTCGGAGACGAACATTTTATTTTTCGATTCACAATTTTCGACCAGTAAATGTGGTCAAAGCCATTTTTAGTTTCAAACAAAAAGCCATACGAAAACATGCGCCATAAACTGCATAAACTGCGCCATAAACATAAACTGGGCCCAAAATTTGAAGCATTTCCAAAATGTATTTCCAGAGATTTGGCATTAGTTTTTTCGTCTTATTTTTACCCTATTTTTCCCATTAAATTTTTGGTTTTATACAGAATCAAATACTGAACATCAAATTCGAAGTCCTGTCTCGTTCTCGCTCGAAAGATCGACAAGTCGCCAAGTCGAAGCTTAAACGCCAGCCCATTTACGCTTGCGCTTCGCTTCTCATAATAGATTGACAAAGAGCAATATCGATACATATTTTGTTAAGTTAATCATAGACTAACATTAAAGACTGCGTACCCTTTATTTTTTTCTAATGCAATCAATGCAATAAGTTTTTCTTAATTAAATATAATTATCTTTCGACCCATAATGTACCTCTGAAAAAAAAATGCATTCGAGGTTTAGTCTAAAAAGATTCTAAGCTTTAGGTCAAATTCTCACTGGGTGGTATCATTATGTTTCTGAAAAATTAACTGCACTTGCACCAATATATTTTTCGGAGTTTTATCATTATGTAAGAAAGGCTCTATTTCACCTCTGGTGATATTAAATCGGGTTTATTAAATAAATTTATTGATTGAAAAATATGTTTCTTGGGACATTTTGTACTATGAACACAAAGCGACGAGTTGTTCCTTTTAATTCCGCTGCACTTCGGAAGAAACCGGTTAAGAAAATTTCAAATGAGGTAGCTAGTGCGTCCATCCCGCGGGAATTCCCGGGACAAAATTCCCGGGATTTTTCCAAAACCGGGAATTCCCGAATCCCGGGATTTTTTTATAATTTGTCCCGGGAATTCCCGAAATAAAGAAAAAAACAAATTTTGGTCTGGAAATTAAGATTTGGAAATGGATGAACAGTTGAATACCTCATAATCGATAGTAATTTTAAAGCATTATCATTTGTATTCGGCATACACCCGAATAAATTTGATGTATTAGGGAAAACAGTTAAAATTTTAGTGTACCGATCTGCAAAAGCCTAGCCCTTGAAAAATCTGATTTTATATATTTTTAAAGATTGAGATATCTACGTATATTTATAATTTTAAATTTGGAAAAAAAATCAAACCAAATTATTTTTCATCAAACACTGGTACTTGGGGCAAATAAGGACAGGAAAAGAATTAAGGTAACTATTTAGCCATTTTTTGCATGATGTTTTGAATGACTTTGGTTAAAACAGGAACAGAACAAAACAATTTCACAGAACATTATTGGGAATTCCCAGGATTCCAAAAATATTTTTCCCGTTTCCCGGGAAATTCAAAACCCGGGAAATTTGGTCGCCCTAGGGGTAGCAAAGGCGGTAGCGAAAGCAAGCCAGAAAGGGTGAAGAAAAGCCCAAAAAAAAAGTCCCCCTCTCTTTTTTTCTGCCGTTCGTAAAGCTGTTTCTTGACCCCCTTTCTTTTGAACAGTATACCGGCCCTTAAAAAGTGACGGTTTGTGATTACGACGTATTGAATCGTTTTGACCATGTTCATAAAAATATACAAGTATGAGCAAACTTTTTATAATATTCTATATTAATATTATAAAAAAAAACATTTAGTGAAAAGAATATAAATTTAGACAAATATTCTAGCCAAACGGTTGTTATTCTGCTACATTGTTAAAATTTTCTTAACTTAATTTTTGCAATGAGCAAAAAAAGTGTCAGCTTTATTTGTTTAAGTCATTTGTAAAGATTTCTGCAAAATGTGTGATTCCCTTCAATTAAAAAAATAGATGAAAGTTAACTTAAAAAGTATTTGGAAAAATCCGCAATAGTAGGTGACACATATGAGCTATCTATAATCACTTTACTTAGAAAATTGCACTTAGCTTAAGAATTTGAATCAATGGAAATGTAATCAAATTATAAACTTGACGTAGGGTTTGGAAAATATCAAATTCTACGGTAAGTTGACGTTACCATATCAAAGGTAAACAAACAACTGCATAGCAACGTTTATCAACCAAGCAAGTTTTCTAATGGTACGTTCGTTTGAACAGCCAGTGCGGCACTGAGTGCCGCACTCGTCGGTGTCAGTTTTGGTTCAATCGAACGTCATCTGTCAGTGTGCTTGACACTGGCATGAAACTGAAAAAATATCGAGTGCGTCACTAGAGTTTCAGTTCCAAGATGGCGGCGAAACTCGTGCGGAACTAGCGCGAGTTTCTTCAAAGAAACACTTTGACAGCTCTGAGTGCGGCACTCAGTGTGGAACTAGCCATCAAACGAACGTACCATAAGTTGATTGTAGATGACGGCCGTAAGTTACGTACTTTCCAAAGTTACTTATCTATTTTACTTTAAAGTTAGTTGTTCTAAGTAAAGTGACATCTTCATTGATTCGAATATTATGCAAAATGACTTCTTCTGGCATAGAGACAAAGTTTCATCCAAATAAAAAAAACAATGAAAAGTTGAAATGCAAAATTGTAGAGAACCACTCATACCTAATACTCAATCTTACTCTTTCCCATCTGGAACTTACAGACCTTCCCATCTGGAACTACGATGGCAGCTCGTGCTACCAGGCCGAAGGCCACAACTCGGACGTGTACCTGCACCCGGTGGCCATCTATCGGGACCCGTTCCGTCGGGGTAACAACATCCTGGTGATGTGCGAGACGTACCGCTTCGACGGCCGCCCTACCGAATCCAACAAGCGACGCACGTGCCGCGAGGTTTGTGACCAGGTCGCCGGCGAAAAGCCCTGGTTCGGCATCGAGCAGGAGTACACCCTGCTGGACATTGACGGTCGTCCGCTTGGCTGGCCCAAGAACGGGTTCCCGGGACCTCAGGGACCGTACTACTGCGGCGTCGGAGCGGACAAAGTGTACGCTCGGGACATCGTTGACGCTCACTACCGGGCCTGTCTGTACGCGGGGGTTAAGATCTGCGGAACTAATGCGGAGGTGATGCCAGCCCAGTGGGAGTACCAGGTGGGACCGTGCGAGGGCATCTCGATGGGCGATGACCTGTGGATGTCGCGGTTCTTGCTGCACCGTATCGCCGAGGAGTTTGGAGTAAGTTGGGGCTTGCGGCGTATTTCTTTTAAAGCGGGTATCGCTAAGTTATTTGGTTTCGTTGCTTGCAGATCGTGGCCACCCTGGACCCGAAGCCGATGCCCGGTGACTGGAACGGTGCCGGTGCGCACACCAACGTATCCACGCAGGCAATGCGCGAGGAGGGCGGTCTGGCCGAGATCGAGAAGGCCATCGCCAAGCTGTCAACGTGCCACGAGCGCCACATCCGGGCGTACGACCCGCGCGGAGGAAAGGACAACGAGCGACGTCTGACCGGAAAGCACGAGACCAGCTCGATCCACGATTTTAATGCCGGTTAGTAGTGCGACTAACGAACCTTGAACCACGTACTGATTCAACCTTTGAACTCTCTTTCCTAGGAGTTGCCAATCGTGGAGCTTCCGTGCGAATTCCGCGAGGCGTCGCCGACGAGGGCAAGGGCTACTTCGAGGACCGTCGGCCCAGCTCCAACTGTGATCCGTACGTCGTGTGCGAGGCCATCCTCCGAACGATCTGCCTGGACGAGTAAGCCAACAGCATCAACTCACACTCACAATGAAAGACACGAGTATAGAACAAAAGAAAAAGCTTCGGTGCATTCGCTTTGTTTAACAAAGATTACCTTTTAACTTCCATTTTCTGTTTCATGTGTACCGTTTTGTATTTTTGTTCGATTGTGCAACTTGTTTCCCGGAGAACTGTTATGTATTACATTAATATGCTTTACCCCTAATAACTCTACCCAAACTGAACCGATATTGTTCTTTTAACTAGTGACCAGACCCAAATGTTTATTCTGTAGTGGTAGAGAGTCTTTTGTTTAACTTGTTGAAGCAACAAAATGCACACCGTTTAGTATTAAGTGACCAAAAACCATATCGACACGAATAAAAACAATCTTGTTGTAAAAATAACTATCACAGTATGTTTATTTTAATTAGATCAAAAGAAAACATCCCACAAAACGCATCATCCTCGACTAGGTGAGAGCGTTTGAAAACAAGAGTGCACTAATCGAAAACTAGTAAACAGAACCAAAAATAGACACAATCATTTTGGTCTAATTTAAACACTCGTTCGATCCCGCAATCATCGAATCGACGGCGAACTTGGGTAAATGTGTTTATTGGGAAGGTAAACAAGGGTTTGTGTTTGGGTCGGTTGATACGGCATCGGTGTTTGTCCTGTGAATTGCGTGATAATTGCGGTCACGTTTTTGTGGTTTGAAGCTCAAACGAAGGAAGTAGAAATTAAGGTCGATTTCTCTTATGCTGAGTCGCTTTAGAGAAATTTTATTGGCCGTTGCTAATATTTTTCTAAGGGTCCGTGACCTCTGACACAAGTTTAAAATACAAGCCATGGTTTTTGTTACGACGTGCCCCGCGGAGTTGATCGTGGCCACCAGCCACGAATAAAACACGACGTAAACAAATTAAAACTATTTATTTACACAGGTCGGGAGAAGACCGTAGTAACATTTCAATAGGGCGAATCTGCATTTGTAAACAAGCAGTCTATCCCTTTCGCTCAAGTGACAGTTCACGTCAAGTAAGAGGGGGATAGACTGCTTGTTTACAAACGCAGATTCGCCCTATTTAACTGTTACTACGGAAGACATTCTCCACGACCACACAGAACAAGATCTGGACGAACAAGCACGAATCACAATATGAATGACGATAACAATAGATTAAAAACAGTTGAGACTGTTGTTGACATCTCCGGATGACAACTGAGTTGTCACCGGAGAGCCCAGTGTAAATCGAGGTTTTTAAGCGAAGATGGCGTTCGAATGGTGAACGCCCGAAATGTCAAAATCACGCAGTGGTACCAACATTACGGAGCATGGCATGACAGCCACATTTTTTTTCTAATGTTGGTGCTACTGCGCGATTTTGACAATTCGGGCGTTCACCATTCAAACGCCATCTTCGCTTAAAAACCTGGATACTCTGGCTGGCATGGCAGTGTTGCAAGAGTACTGTTCCAGTTATCCCAACAGTTTTAACACTTGATTAAAAAATGGTTTTAAGATCCTTTGACCGTAGCGGCGTAGCCACGTACAGGGTGGTTACAACTTTCCCAAAATCAAATCCGCGAAAACAGGGCCGCGCTTTTTCAAATCCGCGAAATCCGCGCCATACATTTTTTCACGAAATTTCAAAACAATTCAGTGTGTTTAAATACTAATTAAGTATAAGATGCAAAATCACTTTCATCAAACAAGTTAGCAAACGCATTTCTTTATTGTTCACTCTGTAAGAACTATTTTAAAAATTAGAAAATTATCTTTTACTTAGAGAAATTGAAATTTGTGAAATAGATTTGGGGTTTACATATCAAATATCAAGAAGTAAACATTCGATATATAAAATAAATATTTGGATAGGTAAAACAAATATTTTTTAATTCTTATTTATTTTATTTTAAATTTATATTCCATCTTTCATTTAATTTGATAGGTTGCCAGAAATGATTAATTTTGCAGCAAAATGTGAAACGTGCTGTTGATATTTTTATATTCTTTTTTTAACAAATAAGCTTAACCAGCTCCACATGAAAAAATCATATCGCGAGTCATTTTTGCGCAAATGAAAGCAAATCATGTAAAAGCTTAAACATCCGAACCTAACGAAAACAAAAAAATGCCTATCATAAATAAGTTAATAGGGGAAATAATCCCCTTCTAATCAAACACCTATCTTCGTCATATGGAGAGATTAAGCTCCAAAAATACTTTTCAGGCTATAAACTTAACAGCAACAGCACCGCCTCGAGTAAGCACGCAAATTTATGCCACTTACTGACCAAAAAGATCAAATTTAATGCACTTTTGATCATAATTTCTATTTTGCGAGACCATTTCTCATCATTTTGGTGGCACACACATCCACACGCAAGACCACAGGTTAACTACTTAACGAAAGTCGCCATCAATATCATTTAACTTGCGCTAACGATTACAAAGCGCTTAAGATATAAAATTGCTTCCAACTACCGGCAACATGTTCTTTTGACCATTACTTAGTCACTCACTTGAAAAATAATCCCGAAAAATGTAAATAATTAGCAAGCACCAACAAAAAACAAACGCGCTAAGTCTTTTGACGTTTCAATTTTGAATACCGATCCTAATCGAAGGCTGAAGAAAACCGAGCGAGGAGCGAAGGCAAATAAAGAACAAAGGGTGGCCACCAACATGCTGGTGCAGCGCCTGTTGGAGTGAGCAAGTGTTGCCAGGAAACTTTCGCTATAAATGCTACTTTTTGTTAGTGTTCGCTTAAAATTTCATCAATTTTGGCAGCCCTAAGCAGACCCAAAAGAGCGCTGGAAGAAAAAAAAAGAACTAAGCTGAAATAGAAAAATGGGCGTGGCCCAATGCACTCGACTGATTAGAATGCATTTTTGAAATATTTTTTTAAAATGCTTGTAAAAGGAATAGCATAACCTTTAATAAAAGTGAAAATATACAGAAATGTTCACAAAAAGTTGCTCTACTCGTTGGTGTACTTGGTTTTAGTGAATTTCAAGGAACAATCCAGATTATCCAGCATCATTCAAACACGACCGCTTATTAGGCTTAAAATGGGCATATTTCCCCTACCACTTAACAGCGATGGCATTGTTAAGATTTCGAATACAAATATTTTTGAACTGGTTAGGTTTGTCTAAACATTTAAATTTGAAAAAAAAACATGTACTGGGTTGGTCAGTAATGCTTTTTCCAAAAAGTTTATTTGCCATAGTATTTTATGATTTACAGTCCAGACTCGATTATCCGAAGGTTTGTATGGGATTTCAGATTTTTCAATATTGAATCACCCCCATTTTGGCCGCCATGTCTTATGTCTTAAGGTGAAGCCGTTGATCATTTTCAAAGATAACTGATCATCACTCTAAAAAACTTTGTAATGAATTCAATTTAACAAATTTCTGCACCAAAATGAATCAGCATGTGCCGGTTGTTGCCTTCTTGAAGGAAGAACTTATATAACTTTGTTGTACAGTCATTGACGTCCTAGTTGGTAATCATTGATTAATGACGATTTCCATAACTTCGCAAGGAATGGGATAATCGTTACCAAAATGTATCAGCATGTGTAGGGCACTATTCTAAACAACTTGTAGAAGGAATTTTGTAAAAATATTGAAAGGGACGCAAAATTTATATCTTAGAACGAAAAATCATGGCAATGATGAAAGTCTTCACGTTAAATGAAAATAAAACTTTCAAGATCGCGTCAGAAGGTCTTATTAGAATTAGAGATAATTTGTACCATTGAGAAAATAAACTAAGTCATAAATTTCAGCTTTGTCTCACGACTGTGGGGCGATAGTAAGACGACAAAAAATTATATTACAGGTATTCAAAAGACCTTTAATTTTGCATCACATAATTTATGGTCGAATACTATTATTCGAAAAACTATCCGATCCGTTACATTTTTGTTCTTAATTCTATTTTGGGTTCTTCAAATACTTTTATCCAAATTATGTTCAGTTTTGATACGATTTTTGTACATCCCTTTTGATTTGGTTTGATTAAAAAGATGATATCTGATTTTATATGAAAAAAATGTAAATAATCCGGATATCCGTAGTCCAATCTCTAATTAAATAAGTTTGTTTTTTATAATATTATTTTTCGAATAATAAAAAAAAAGCTCAATTTTCAAGATTATGTAGTTCATTTTAACAATCGGTATTTTTTTTTTTTTGATGGCCGATTATTTTGGATTGCCTAAACATGTACAAGTGTTTCCTCTTAGTGAGATGTCAGACAAAATCTTCAGCTATTGAGCTTAGTTCAGTTATCATCTTTAGAAATTATAAAATTAAAAATAAATAAAAGGGACACCAACCTCTCTTGTGGATCGCAGTATTGTGATCACTACATTTATTAAATCAAAAGTTTAATCTGATCAAACTTTGTTGATTCTATTTTTTTTTTCAACATTGCGATTAATAACCAGCCTTAAGCAAAATTTAAAAAAGGCTTAGAATTTTGTTTTTAATTTTTATGTTCTTGTTCTATTTGCTTTTCACCAATATTTTTTTTAAATTTATTTTGAGCCAACAAGATTGAGTCGAATAAGGTACACTAGAAATTTAAAATATATTATTAAGATCATTTTTCATGAATATTGATCATATTTTTCAAATAACATCATTGAAGCTATGAAACGAATCTAACAAATATTGAATAACAAATTGACAAAAAAATCTTGCAAAATTTTCAATAATGATATTTGAAATTGTCAAAAATACTCAATTTCAAATCAAGACATGATTAGGTATTTTATACGAAATAAATTAAACAAAAAAATGTATTGAATAAAAAAATATTTTCAGTTTTGTAAATCCGCGAAATCCGCGCCATCGCTGACTAAATCCGCGCCAAATCCGCGAAAATCGCGAAAGTGTAACCACCCTGCACGTAGGCTATAGTGGTAACGCTTCCGCCTAAAGAGCGGTAGATCGATGTTCAAATCCCGACTTAGAAGAGACGACCTATGGAATGGTAACATGAACCTCAACATATTAACATTAAGTTCACAAATAAATTGCCACTGAATCCGCTTTTTAAATACGCCCCCCAACAAGAAGATTTTTTTACTGACCTTAAAATGGTGATCGTTGGCAGTTTTGATGGTTGTTCTATCACTCTGTTGGTTGACTGAAACTAAACCATCACAACGAAGTTCAAGTTAAAGAACCAAATCATAATTCACTTGCAGATTTGGTAAGCACATCACAAGTTGCGAAGAATTGCGCAAACACTACTGAGATTATTTGATTTTGTCGTCAGCTGCACCCTGTGTCGATTTCTTTTCTTGGTCTTGGATTATCAGTCTGAAGTTGATCACCTGAAACGAAAGACAGGGGAGAACATTTATTTCGTCAATAAAGGGCCGCGTTTGTTTGTTCGATCAAGTGTTATAATAACACTTAGGTACTAGCACAATAATTTGACCAAGGCTTTCGGATCGGAGTTCACTTTGCGCCCACAAATCGTATCGTTTTCCTTTATCGCTTGAAAAGCGCATATATTACTTCCCTTCAATCTATTCTTCTTTTTTCTTGTTTGCTCTTACTCAGGAAAGTCGTCCGTTTTGTTATACGGAACTTGTTTTGTGGAATTATGTTTACATTATGGTAATAATTAGGTAAAAATCGTTTTCAACTATTTTCCCTCCTCTTTCTTGGCTCGCTCTCACGCTCTCTCACGAATATTGGTAGGAAAAGAGACAACAAAATTCGATCACATTTCAATGCACAGTTTCCTTGCTAAATCTCATAAAAAAAGAATATTTTTTTCGTAACCCATGCTCGTTAGGCATTTTCTTGATCGATACTTTTTTGTGTTTTGCACAAATTTTAGTCGCATAAGAGAAAAAATAACAAAAGTCTTTAATAACCGAGGTGTCGCGCGTGTCCAAAGAATAACTTAAACAATTGTCCCGCCAAATCCAAAAATCTACGAGCCGATCTTCTCGATTTCGTCCGAATTTTCCGCGTCCAGCAGGTGAATGCGCTTCTTGAAGTGGCTCTCGATGGCCCGGCAGATGGCCATGCTGCGATCCGAGTCGACCAGGTTGATTGCGATACCGTTCTTGCCTAAAGCATAAAAAGGAAGGCATTAAGTTTGGAAAGTGTTTTCTAGGTCATGAACAACTAACCGAAACGTCCGGTGCGTCCGATCCGGTGCAGATACGTCTCGCAGTCGGCCCGGCCCTGTTGGTCGGTGGGCAGGTCAAAGTTCACCACGATCGTGACCTGCTCGACGTCGATGCCCCGCGACAGGACGTTCGTCGTGATCAGGACCTTCTCCATGCCCGCCCGGAAGCGGTCCAGCACCATGAGGCGCTGCTCGACGGTCAGGTCGCCGGAGAGCACGGCCACCGAGTGGCCGTCCTGGGACATTTTGCCGGACAGCCAGCCGGCCGTTTTACGCGTCTGTGGAGGGGGGAGAGTTGAGCTTGCTAGGATATTCCAAAAGAGGGAATCTACTCACGTGGCAGAAGATGATGGCCTGCCCGACCGTGATCACGCCGTAAATGTTCGAAATGGCCTGGTACTTCTCGTCCTGGTTCCGGCACTTGACGTAGTACTGCTTGATGTTGTCGAGCGATTCCTGCTCGCGCGCCAGCCGAATAACGATTGGGTTCGGTACAATGTACTCAGCAAACTCCATCACCTCGCGCTCGTACGTCGCCGAGAAGAACATCATCTGGCACGACGAGGACAGCTGCTTGTGAATCCTGATGCACTGGTCCTGGTGGCCCTGGGTGGCGATCATGACGTCCGCCTCGTCCAGCACGAACACGCTGATCTTCTTCAGGTCGAACGCACGGAACTTGATGCCCCAGTCGAGCAGCTTGCCGGGCGTTCCGATTATGATGTGATCGGTCAGTTTGGAACCCTTGGAAATCTCCTCGCCTCGGACCGCGTACCGCAGCTTGATCTCCGGACAGAACTTTGCCATCTTGGCCGCGACCTCGCCCGTCTGGATGGCCAACTCGTACGTCGGACTTAGGCAAATGACCTGCGGATAGTTCTTGGCCGGATTTACTCGACTCAACATGGCCAACACGAAGGCCGCCGTCTTTCCCGTTCCGCTCTGACTCTGGGCGATCATGTTCTGCGGAGGTTCAGCCAACAGCGTCGGCAGTGCCGTCTCCTGGATCTTCGACGGCGCATTAAATCCCATCGCGTACACGCCCTGCAGCAGCTCCGGCTTCAAATGCAACGCCTCGAACGTCTTCACAGAGTACAACGGCGACATCGGGTTCTTGCGTTGCACCTCAATGTCCTGTCTGCTCTCGACCAGACCCTTCCGGATAATCTTCATCAACAAGCTTGCATCCGCCGGACTGCAACCACAAAACAAAACCATTAACATTCAACACCCAAACCCCAATCAACACAACTCCCTACTTAAATGCCTCCGCGTCCTCGGTGGACGACGCCGTCTCCCCATTCTCGCTGGCGGCCGGTTCCGACGGAGTGCCAGCACTACTCACAGCGGCGGCTATGGTCGTCGCCGGCGGTTCCACACTCGCCGGCACGGGCTCCGCCGGAGGCGGATTCTCCTCGGGCTTTGCCGTCTCCTCCTTAGCCGCTTCCTTTGGCGCAGCCTCGCTCTTGTCCTTCTCCTTCTCGATGCTCAGCTCGTTAACCTGCGGAACAGTCGATTCCGTAAAAAAATAAGGTTAGAAATCGGAAGAAAACAAACAACAAAATCGCTCTCACCAGAGTGGAAATCTCCTGGTCCTCGGCTTTTTTGATCCAGTTCTCGGAACCAGCGGTGGCCGGTGCGTCGGACATGGTTCTTTTCTACGGGAATTCCGGGGATTCGCTAAGTTTTTTTTTACGGGAAACTAAACACTACTTTTGCGAACGGGCTTGCTTGCTTGGAAAACGCCTTTTGTTTCACCCGACCAGCTAAAAGTTGTGCGAGAAATGCCAAAAATCGGCCAAAACATCATCGGTGTTCGTGAGTAACCCAAGGTGAGTAATCTTGTGCCAAAAGGGTGGGAATTTGTAGCAGTGGTGTCAGCTTTACTATTAATAATAATAATAATAATAAATAATAATAGGGTCCATATTGAGGTACATTAAAATAAAAAAAAATTAGAAAAGGTGTGTTTTACCATTGTACGTACAAATTTACATAAGGCTTTACTGCACACTAGACTGCACATGTTGTTATAAATGTCTATTATGCAAAAATAGCAAGCTGAGAAAAACGCAAGGCAAGTTTGTCCCACACATAAGGCTATCCAGGTTTTTAAGCAAAGATGGCGTTTGAATGTCGAACGTCCGATATGTCAAAATCGCGCAGTAGCACCAACATCAGACAAAAAATGTGGCTGTCATGCCATGGCACACTTTTTTCGCAATATTGGTACCACTGCGTGATTTTGACATTTCGGGCGTTCACCATTCGAACGCCATTTTTGCTTAAAAAGCTGGATACGTGTTAAGTTTTTGGCGAAATAACCTGATTTCTTGAACAAAGTACAGTCATTCCACATATTCGGAACGGTTTCCAAATCGGGCAATGTTCAAAAAATCATAGCAAATCGATAATTTAACTTAATGATTCGCTTTTTCCTTCATTTGAAAGCTTTTTTTGCGATCTTTTGAATGCTGTATCGAACATCTGCAAATTTTAACTTTTATATGAAGTTTTTGAAGAATTACTTTGACCCTTGAAATCCACAAATTCGGAACACTTTTTTCTTACGAATGTAAACAAACTTTGGATCTCTCCAGGAATACATATTTATTACCTCGGGGCAAGACAGTGAAAAAACCAGGACAAACGAGAGTTACTCCGGGAGCAAACGGGAGGAATCGAGAGAAACTCGGAGAAATGAGAGAAACCATGCAATTCTCGTTAGAAATGTCACTTTGACATTGATGACGTTTCTTTCGGAATGTTATGTTTTCAATCTGGCGCGACGACAAAAAATGTTTTGTTCAAAATGCGGTTCGTTTGTAAATTGGTTGATTTTTAACTGGATTTCTTTTATCCCCAGGTATACGTTTCGGTAAAGGGTGAGCACGATAATGTTACAGCACATGCTCCGCTGATTCTGCCGCATGTGGAACTCGATATCGCTGATTGGTCACGTGTCCCCGCCCGTTCCCACGTTAAACGCCTGACGCAGGTTCTGTGGGATGAACTTAACCCCGCTACCACCCCAATTACCAAACAATAACTTCACACACTGAAACCAATAAAACTCAAGCTTAGTGATGTTTTATACATGTTTTGATAACTTTTTTTGTGAAAATATCAGTTAAATTCAGGTGTTCCACAATTCGAGCCAAACATTTCATTAGGGCGCAAAACCAAAAACCGCGATTCGAGAAAATCGCTTGCAAAAAGTGCACAACTTGTTTCAATTCCTATTTAAAGAAGAAGCTTGACTGATGGTATTTTTACTAATGATACGATAAAACACATCATTATCCTCAACTTTGCTTGAATGCTTTTTAATTTATGTTGATTTTCGCAATAAAACTCATTATTTAAAAAAATCTCGTTATTAGGCCCTTTTAACTTTCCAACTGTTGTTCATAATGGGCCCTTTCTAGATGCATTTTCAAAGAGAATTGAAAGGGCACTAAAGCGCTGTCATCCGATTGTTGTGTTGAATGATGTTTATGGGACCTTTTGTTCAGTTAGAAATAATGAAGAATTCAGCGAACATTATGTTAGTTGGTGAAGTTTTGTGAGCGAATGGTGAGAATAAGGCATGTGAAACATAAAAATTCTTCAAATGTGTACTGAACAGCTTCCGCGGGACCATATTAAATATTGTGTTTCGGCGAAGTTTTTTTCTGCAGAAATCTTTGGTGAAACGTAAACCAAACGTTGTTTTGAAGTGAATTATGGTGTTTAGAATGTATGAAAAGTTCACTCTATAACATAGAAAGTTCCTCAACTACGAAAAACTACGAAAAAGAAAAGGGCACAATTGAACTTTTTTCCTGGTTCGGAGTGAACATTATTATGAGCCCTTTTGAGTTGTTGATTTAATAATATTTAAATAATAATCGAGAAATTAAAAGTGAGAGTGTGTGCGTGCAACATGGAGTTAAACTTTTTGAAAAGCCTTGGTAAGCTTCACAGCAACTGCACAGAAAGTTTAACTCCATGTTGCGATTTGTCAGCTCGATAGGGTCCATATTGGGGTCCACTGAACTGAAAAATAAAATATTAGAAACGGTGTGTTTTAAATATTGTGGATTTATTAATAATTTCAAGAAAAAATAGAATCCTGCGCTCCAATTAATCGCCGCAGAAAGATATAGTCGCAATGGAAAGGTATAGATGAGAGAGTAGGCTTAGAAAAAATCAAAATAAATTTGACTGTCAATTTGAGAAAATCGTGATAATGCGTACCGGTAATTTTTGTGGAGTTCCTAAATCAAACCATATTTCTGAAGTATTTTTTGTAGAAATGGCGACGGCGGCTGCGACATCGTCCGGAATGGCCGGAACGACGACGTTGGCTGGCCAATCCGAGTGTGGACGAAGCAACTGTTGAAGTGACAGAGTTGTCGGTGCAGACATGCGACGGCTACCCCGGGACCTACTGTGGACAGCGGTGTCCGTGCTATGTCGTTTCCAAGTCCTGTTTGGACTCGGTGGACTGTCGGGGATTTTGGAACCTGCATCGGGTCGATGGCAGGAAGGTGAATTGGAGGGCATAAATTAATTTAAAAAAAAAATCTTTAAAACATCTCGATTTGTCCAGGTCCACCCTCACATTCCAGAGCTACAGAACCTAGAGATCAACCTGCACAACAACGCAACGGCAAGCGAGGCGCTCTTCATAGCCACGACTATCGTACTGGCGACGTAAACCCAGTAGTCGGTTCCGGCCCGGGAGGTGGCCAAAATCTACAAGCTTAATTACAAAAAAAAAATACAAATTGAATGTGATGTGAACAAAATTTTAACGAAATAGAACAAAAAATAAACTTGTTCATTACTTAGTGAACCGCGTGTGGGGATAATTTTACTAAAAAGTCAAGTATTTCATCTCGAGCTGAGATTCGATCAGCTCGCTCATAAAATTTTAAAGGCCTTGAAAATAATTTTGTTTGAAAGGTTTGGCTCGTATTTTTTATTTTCAAAATTCTCACTGTCTGGCTGAAGATTACGAAGAAATTAACTATCTACAAAAAAGAACTTAACAGAAAGCTTAGATTAATTGTTTGACTTGAAGAGCCAATGATTCTTGAACCGACCCAGTTGAAGATCGCAAAAAAACCGAACCAGGACATCGCGCGGATCAAACGGATGTGACCCATTTAACGGTGTGCAATTGCCTTCTTCACACAAAAATTCTAACTGCCTTAATTCTGGGAAGAGGCACCATGTCGAACCACCATATTCGAATCAATAGAATATCAATGAAAGAAAGTAGTTTAATTTTAATTAATATTCATATTCATATTTTCCGTTAAAATAACTTGCTTCCAGAAATAAACCCACTTAAAAAACAAAATGATACACTTGAGCTGAAAATTTTAAGGTGAGCTGTCAGCCACAGAACGCCAAAATCAACAAGATTGCTTGGATAAATTGAAAAAACTTTTGCGCTCGTATCTTTGAGACCCATACAAGAAAATCACCAAAACTGATATTTTCTCAATACGCGCAATAGCTCGTAGCTGGATTTTCTGGCATCTTCTCACCCCGCATAGTCAACAACCATATAGTCACCATTTGTCGAATGATTTTTCCTAAATGATCTTAATAATACACCAAATAGGGTGCAACCGTACATTTTCCATTCCCCAAACAATCCTACAATTTATTAAATACCCGCATAAAGATTTACTATAAACCAACAGTAGATTTTATGGTTATCACACGATAAATTCTATGGTTATTTTAACCATGATTCTACTGTAGCCTTTATGTTTTTTCACCATAGAATATATCCTATTTCGGGAATTTACTATAAAAAAGGGGTATTGTTAGGCACAGTCACCATAAAAATTTCGACTTTTCCCCATACAAAAAAAAACCAAAAACTATACATTCTATCGTATTTTCATTGATGCCTTTTCCGTCCAAAAAATTACCCTGACCATAGAAAACATCATACATTTATAATAAAAACAGTAACCATTACAATGGTTTGCACAGTAAATTCACAGTTCTTCATGGATTTTTCCATACTAAATAGTACGGTTTAAACTATATTCGTACATTGAAATAAATAATAACTACAGTATGATTCATTGTATTTGCATTGTATTTATTGTTTTCTCTCCACCAAATTGTACTGTAAAACATATATTTATACATTAAAATTAATGGTCAATATGGTAAGTTTTATTGTATTTTTATAGTTTTTTTCGCAGATTTAAAAAAAATAGTACTTTTTTTCCGCGTCGTTTTCTTTTAATATTCTGCTTCAATCCGAACTTTCTGACGTTGTTCGAAATGTTTGTAGCCGGTGCCAGAACTACTGCTTCGTACTTGGGATGAACTCTCGCGTATTTATGAAGCACAATCCTCAGTGGAATAGGCCCCTGTAAAAGAGAAACACACTAAATTAGACATAGGGAATATTTTCATATGTTTGTTTCGGTACAAATGCTATTAAATTAGCTGCTATTAAATTCTAAAATTCTAAAATTCTAAAATTCTAAAATTCTAAAATTCTAAAATTCTAAAATTCTAAAATTCTAAAATTCTAAAATTCTAAAATTCTAAAATTCTAAAATTCTAAAATTCTAAAATTCTGAAATTCTGAAATTCTAAAATTCTCAAATTCTCAAATTCTCAAATTCTCAAATTCTCAAATTCTCAAATTCTAAAATTCTAAAATTCTAAAATTCTAAAATTCTAAAATTCTAAAATTCTAAAATTCTAAAATTCTAAAATTCTAAAATTCTAAAATTCTAAAATTCTAAAATTCTAAAATTCTAAAATTCTAAAATTCTAAAATTCTAAAATTCTAAAATTCTAAAATTCTAAAATTCTAAAATTTAAAATTCTAAAATTCTAAAATTCTAAAATTCTAAAATTCTAAAATTAAAATTCTAAAATTCTAAAATTCTAAAATTCTAAAATTCTAAAATTCTAAAATTCTAAAATTCTAAAATTCTAAAATTCTAAAATTCTAAAATTCTAAAATTCTAAAATTCTAAAATTCTAAAATTCTAAAATTCTAAAATTCTAAAATTCTAAAATTCTAAAATTCTAAAATTCTAAAATTCTAAAATTCTAAAATTCTAAAATTCTAAAATTCTAAAATTCTAAAATTCTAAAATTCTAAAATTCTAAAATTCTAAAATTCTAAAATTCTAAAATTCTAAAATTCTAAAATTCTAAAATTCTAAAATTCTAAAATTCTAAAATTCTAAAATTCTAAAATTCTAATATTCTAAAATTCTAAAATTCTAAAATTCTAAAATTCTAAAATTCTAAAATTTTAAAATTACAAAATTACAAAATTACAAAATTCTTTATATCTCAATTTTCTTATTTCCGAATTTCCGAACTTCCTAATATCCTAATTGCCTAATTTCCTAATTTCCTAATTTCCTAATTTCCTAGTTTCCTAATTTCCTAATTTCCTTAATTCCTAATTTCCTAATTTCCTAATTTCCTAATTTCCTAATTTCCTAGTTTCCTAATTTCCTAATTTCCTAATTTCCTAATTTCCTAATTTCCTAATTTCCTAATTTCCTAATTTCCTAATTTCCTAATTTCCTAATTGCCTGATTTCCGAATTTTTGAATTTCCTAGTATCCGAATTTACTAATTTGGAATTTCTTAATTGTTATTTTTTTTATGTTTTTAATTTTTTAATTTCCTAATTTCCTAATTTCCTGATTTCCTAATTTCCAAATTTCCTAATTTCCAAATTTCTTATTTCCCTAATTTTCTAATTTCCAAATTTCCTAATTTCCTAATTTGGTAATTTCCTAATTACCTAATTTTCTAATTGCCTAATTTCCTAATTTCCTAATTTCCTAATTACCTAATTGCCTAATTTCCTGATTTCCTAATTTCCTAATTTCCTAATTGCCTAATTTCCTAATTTCCTAATTTCCTTATTTCCTAATTTCCTAATTTCCTAATTTCCTAATTTCCTAATTTCCTGATTTTCTAATTTCCTTATTTCCTAATTTCCTAATTTCCTAATTTCCTAATTTCCTAATTGCCTAATTTCCGAATTTCTGAATTTTCTAGTATCCGAATTTACTAATTTTGTAATTTCTTAATTGTTATTTTTTTTAATTTCTTAATTTCCTAATTTCCTGATTTCCTAATTTCCAAATTTCCAAATTTCTTATTTCCCTAATTTCCTAATTGCCTAATTTCCTAATTTCCTAATTTCCTAATTGCCTAATTTCCTGATTTCCGAATTTCCTAATTTCCTAATTTCCAAATTTCCTTATTTCCGAATTTCCTAATTTCCGAATTGCCTTATTTCCGAATTGCCTAATTTCCGAATTTCCTAATTGCCTAATTTCCATATTTCCAAATTTCCTTATTTCATAATTTCTTTATTTCCTTATTTCCTAATTTTTTAATTTCCAAATTTTCTTATTCCCTAATTTCCTAATTTCCTAATATCCTAATTGCCTAATTTCCTTCCAAGATTCAGCATTTTGAGATTCGGTCTGATGAGCAGCCCTATATGTTTACATTAAAAACAAAATTATATAAACATTTGTAATTATCAGTGGCATTCAAATTTGCAAATTCTATTATTTTATTTATTCATCAAAACAAATTTAACACAGGCACCGTGTCAATAAACGTCAAACGCTACTTTCTGTTTCTGTTATTTTCAGTTGCGTACCACTCAACACAATTCTTTTCGTGACCTTTTCCTTGACCGTTGTTTGAACGTTCACCGTTGAGCATTAACACACAACTTACCTAACGATTTTCGCCTCCAGACGAAACGACCATCCTGAACAAATCCGGCCGGAAGTGTCCGCAGCAGGCGCCGGGCCTGGTAGAAGAAGTCCCTGTAAAAGAGGAACACACACAGTTTGTTCAGACCACTGTTCTCGCAAACTTGACCTTGACCATTCTCTTTGAACATAACCAAACTTGTCCGCACCCTCAGCAAACGTCAAATCAAAACAAATTGCTGCCGGATCTTTCTCCGGATCTCTCCCGTAAAAGATCCGGCAACAATTTTGTATGGCTTGAAGTTTGCGGAGGGTACCAAAAAAAGGTAAACAAATCACTTTGTGCATCAGCCAATAGCTTGGGAAATTTGCCTGAAAATGCCTGCTGCTGTTGCGGGTGCGATTCCGCCCTCTCCAAGTTCAACAAAACTCCAAATACTCACCCAAATATGCGAAAATTCCGCCATCCCAGAGCCGTTCCGATTCGGTCACCCGGTGTATTTGTTCCGAACGCCGGATGTTGTTCCTTCACGAGCACACGCGATTCGACTTGAGAATTTTTGATTTCAACTGCGCCACACAAACAGGATCAAACACGCGCGCGGGTGAAAAAAAAATGACAGCCTTGATGACAGCTCGATCAACTATGGTGTGTTCGTTAGGGGAGCGTCGCCCAGATTAGGTGTCATGGTGCGTTCGTTAGGGAGCGTCGTGTTCGTTTTGTGATCCTTAATATTTTTTGCCGTTTCTATTATTGAATAAAAATGTTTAAATGTTTAAATGTTTAAATGTTTAAATGTTTAAATGTTTAAATGTTTAAATGTTTAAATGTTTAAATGTTTTAATGTTTAAATGTTTAAATGTTTAAAAGTTTAAATGTTTAAATGTTTAAATGTTTAAATGTTTAAATGTTTAAATGTTTAAATGTTTAAAAGTTTAAATGTTTAAATGTTTAAATGTTTAAATGTTTAAATGTTTAAATGTTTAAATGTTTAAATGTTTAAATGTTTAAATGTTTAAATGTTTAAATGTTTAAATGTTTAAATGTTTAAATGTTTAAATGTTTAAATGTTTAAATGTTTAAATGTTTAAATGTTTAAATGTTTAAATGTATAAATGTTTAAATGTTTAAATGTTTAAATGTTTAAATGTTTAAATGTTTAAATGTTTAAATGTTTAAATGTTTAAATGTTTAAATGTTTAAATGTTTAAATGTTTAAATGTTTAAATGTTCAAATGTTTAAATGTTTAAATGTTTAAATGTTTAAATGTTTAAATGTTTAAATGTTTAAATGTTTAAATGTTTAAATGTTTAAATGTTTAAATGTTTAAATGTTTAAATGTTTAAATGTTTAAATGTTTAAATGTTTAAATGTTTAAATGTTTAAATGTTTAAATGTTTAAATGTTTAAATGTTTAAATGTTTAAATGTTTAAATGTTTAAATGTTTAAATGTTTAAATGTTTAAATGTTTAAATGTTTAAATGTTTAAATGTTTAAACAGTTCAGTAAAATGGCCATTCGGGTAAATGACATTCGGGGATATGGAATTTGCGGGAGAATGATTTTCGGGGTACACTCAAACCCCGATGGTTTGACACTAACTGTTGTCAAACAAACGGGGTCACTTTTTAGTTTGACACCCCTTTTACACGGATCTCACACACACTACCAAACGCTCGTTTTGATAGTGTTCGTGAGCGCCGTGTAAAATTGACAGTTCGTCACTTTTTAGTTTGACTTTGACCAACCAACGGGGTACAAACTAAAAAGTGTCAAACGAAAAGTGACCAACCACCGGGGTTGAGTGTAGTGGAATTTTCGGGGAAATGATTAATCGGGGATATGGGATTAGTGAAAGCGGGATTTGGGGATTTGGGATAAAGCCTTAATGTTTTAATATTTTAATATTTTAATATTTTAATATTTTAATATTTTAATATTTTAATATTTAATATTTAATATTTTAATATTTTAATATTTTAATATTTTAATATTTTAATATTTTAATATTTTAATATTTTAATATTTTAATATTTTAATATTTTAATATTTTAATATTTTAATATTTTAATATTTTAATATTTTAATATTTTAATATTTTAATATTTTAATATTTTAATATTTTAATATTTTAATATTTTAATATTTTAATATTTTAATATTTTAATATTTTAATATTTTAATATTTTAATATTTTAATATTTTAATATTTTAATATTTTAATATTTTAATATTTTAATATTTTAATATTTTAATATTTTAATATTTTAATATTTTAATATTTTAATATTTTAATATTTTAATATTTTAATATTTTAATATTTTAGTATTTTAATATTTTTATATTTTCAATACTTTTATTACATGATTCGCATTATTTAAAAAATCGTTCAAAAAAGTTCACACTATGCAACTATAACATTACAATGAAACTTACTGTAACAAAAATTGGAAAAAATGCGTTATGAGATTTCCAATAACAAAACCATAATATTTGCTGTATTCATGAAAGGTACAGTACTTTTATTGTTTCAATTTATAACATTTCCAATAACAAAACCATGAAATTTGCTGTAACCATGAAATCTACGATAACTTTATCGTCATTCCAATGAAGTTAAAAAAAATCAACCATAAACTTACCATAAATATTATAATATTTATTGTAACTTCATGGTTTTGACAATACAAATTATCATATAATTTTATTCGGGTAGGTTGTTAGGTAATGTTACAATACATTTTTACAAGGGTTTTTTTTTGTGGATCATAGTCATACCCTACCCCAAACTGTTCAATTCTTATTTTATGTGAACCGTACCACAAATTAATAAAATATGATTTTAAATGGTGAACTGCTTTACCGACACTTACCGACACCATTTGAAAAGGGAGGAGCCAAAAAATAAACTTTACAAATGTTCTGGGAACTATGGATTTAACGGGAATGGTAAGTATATGATTATTAATGGTGAGCGTTTTTTTTGTAATGTCCGGGATTTGTTACCGCTTGATGATGATGTCTCCTGTTGATTCTTCCGTGGTGCTGCCGCCTTATCTAATTGAGCTATCTCAGTTACATTACGTTTGGCGGTTTAAAATGCATTTTATTATGAAATGTGGCCTCAAAATTTATCATAAATATATCGTAACATGTATGGTAGAACCATACAAATAAATTATAGACCAATCACATGGCGAACAGTTATCGTTCTGATAATGGTCAATCAATTGATTAAATTATTTGGACTTATAAAAATTATCACGAAAATAAATTAGCTTTACATACAAACTATATGGCAAACAGGTATATCGTTCCATGAATTGTTGAACAATGGTTTGAATTGTTGGGACTTAGGAAAATTTTCGCTGAATTCAGGTATATCGTTCCATGAATTGTTGAACAATGGTTTGAATTGTTGGGACTTAGGAAAATTTTCGCTGAATTCAGGTATATCGTTCCATGAATTGTTGAACAATGGTTTGAATTGTTGGGACTTAGGAAAATTTTCGCTGAATTCAGGTATATCGTTCCATGAATTGTTGAACAATGGTTTGAATTGTTGGGACTTAGGAAATTTTTCGCTGAATTCAGGTATATCGTTCCATGAATTGTTAAAGTATTATTTGAATTATTCGGACTTAGGATTGTTTTTTGCTGTAGTTCAATTGGCTCAATCATACAATACCTGTTTCAAATAATCCTAAGCGTTTGGCGAACAGTTATATCGTTCCATGAATTGTTGTACAATTGTTTGGATTATTGGGACTTAAGAGTTTTTCGCTGAGCTTCAAGTTGGAAATACTACGTCGGCTATGGTACCCTTATGTTTTAACAATAGCTGTTCCGAAAAATCCTTACCATATGGCGAAAAGTTATATTTCTCCATGAATTGTTGAACAATTGTTTGAATCATCGGGACTTAAGAAAATTTTCGCTAAAATTCATTTTTGGCTCAATCATACAAAAACTGTTTGAAATAATACCAAACATATGAGGAATAATTATATCGTACCATTAATTGTTGTGCAATTGTTTCAATTATTAGGACTTAGGAAATTTAGGAAATTTTCCGCTTAGGTTTCTTTGACTAAATCATACCGAGTATCATAACTTTTATCATACCGGCTACAGTACTATTATGTTCTAACAATAGCTGTTTCGAACCATCCTAATCGTATGACGAATAGATACCGTTCATTAAATTGTAGGAAAAAAAATCAACCATTCGAATATGTCAAGATAAGTGTAACAATTCGGGAAATAGTACAATTTTAATTTTGTTATATGGTCGTGACATTATATCAACAATATCACAAATGGTAACCACACTGAAACTAAACTCATGATTGATTATATATGTACACTGCACATATCCAATCTTCAATGTAGCATAATAAAACCTATGACTCATCATATTAATCTCTATATGCTTAACAAATATTCTTTACAAGCAATTTTCTTAGATTTTATATGCGTATGCTTATAACCGAATTTTACTCATGCTCGATGAAAAATATTGCTTTGGCAAGTATGATTCGTGAGCTCCGCATATAACATCTATATGCGAGATACTATAGAATTTTGCAGTGTGCTTTTTACATGAAACTTATATGCAAGGTTCACAACATTTATGAATGTGTGCCAAAATGTGTACAAAATTGCATGCGCGTGTATGTCAACCAGCAGCAACAGCCGCGATTCATTTAGTCTTTTGTTAAACTGCGCGTGTGTCTCAAACTTGATTCTTCGCGGACCGAGATGGCAGACGGTTCCGGCACGAAGATGGTCCAGAGGGTCCAGTTCACCTATCAGAGCCTGTTTGGCCACATCGGTAAGTTCCGGCTGTATTCGACGATGCAGGGCGTGTGCTGTTCGAGGGTGTCCCGGATTTGCCACGTCGATTACTTTGATAGCAGCTTCGTGATCGTGGATGCTGACTGTGATTTCTTTTCAGAAAGTGGAGATGACTATCAACTTTACGCTGGTTCCGGGACTGCACAACAACGGTGGGCCGTGCAGATTGCATCCGAGGGTGGTGAACCGCATCGTCGGAGTGGTTCCGAACCAGGTTTGTAGAAGAGAAGTGTGTTTTGTGGTGATAACGATGCTAAAAGTGTTTTCCTTTTAGTACAGACAAGTACAATCTTCCAGGCTATCCACCGCTGCCGGTCAACCTTGACTCGAAAAAGATCGAGTGTTTGAAGATCTGAAGGACCACTTTAAGCAGCCGATGAGGTCAAGGACGCACGGTGTGCCGAAAACCGGGCTCAACCGGCCGGAAACAAAGAGCAACGAGGCAGCCGCTCGAGAAGACTCTACGCCCGGAATCGGTCACATTCGAAGCGATTTCCTCCAAGCAACAAACAGCTCTGTTCAAGGAACCGCCGAAGCACTCGAAGTCCTGCCATTGTAGCCTAATAAAAGTTAATAATTTGATCAAAACTTTTTTTATAATTGCGAAAGAAAAATAAAACCTCTGTTCAACATGAGAAGTAATCCATAGTAATAAAATGCATAACTATTAAAATACAATTGAAAATTAATTAAAAATCAAGAGTGTTTATCTTACATGCTATATGCGGGTGCATATCCTCAAATCATTCAATCTGTGAGCATTGCATATACTTTTAATGTGCCGAGAACATACATTTTATATGCAGTAGCATATTTCAATTTCTTATCCATTTATATGCAGTGCTCACACAGTTCATGTGCAACGCATATACCGGTCAAATGCAAAGGCATTCTGCAAAAAACTATATGCGAAACTAATAGCAGCAATCATGATATTTATTTCAGTGCATACCAGAAATAATTTTCTTATGATTTCGACAGTTTCACCTTTGGTATTTGATTATGCGGGTTATTTTTAGGACCCAATTAGAAAACATCAAGAAATGAGAGCAAAAATCCTGGCAGCACTGTAAGTGAGTGACCCTCCCCAGAAAACTGACAGCATGGACCAAAACAGAAACAAAACAAAAAAGTCAAACGTCAACTCAGGTGCAGTGCAGTCAAAAAGTCGTCGTCGCAACAGCAACAGCACCAGCAGCTACGCACCAGGATGAGCACCTTGAGCAGGCCCAAATCGCCGCGGACGCCCACTTCCGGCAAAAACTTTGACAAAGAGGAAAGCTTCTGGGACAAGATCGGCACGCTCGGCCGCAAGAAGCGCATCAAGGAGGGTGAGTTAATGGTCGCAGAATGTTTGTTCTCCGTGGGGCGTAACACCACTTGAAGTGACAGCTCTCGTGGAATTTCTTCCATTTATGGACATTTGAAAGTGAAAACAAAGTTCTGTGGGCCTGCTTCGATCCGGATGTGGGTACGAAGCGGAAAGGATTTGCGATTTTGGTGGACCGCTTCCGGTCAAAAAAGGGGAAATTAGAACCAGCTGGAACTGGTACGATCTCTTGGTTTGGCTTTTGTGTGTGGGTGAATCATTGTGGAGGTCGACCGTATTCAGGCGTGACGTCACCGTCGTTAAATATAAACAGGGCGATTCATTGAGCAACTTGAGAGTGATGTTCTGCTGGCTGCTCTATAGAACCAGATTTTTTTTTGAATTTAAATACGAGAAGGGATCATCTGATTATTATTTATTTCGTTTCAGTTCAGGAAGTACAACAAGAGGGCAAAATCGCCATCGATTCCCCGGGCAGCCCGAACGCACCCGTCATCCCCCCGGAGGACTACAACCTCGAGGACAACGAGTCCCGCTCGATCGTGCAGCAGGCTTCGCTCGAACATCCGCATTTTCGCGAGCTGTTACAGGTTCTGATTGACTGGATCAACGACGAGCTAGTTGAGGAGCGTATAATTGTCACCAACATCGAGGAGGATCTGTACGATGGGCAGGTGTTGCAAAAGCTGTTTGAAAAGCTCACCGGCCACAAGCTGAACGTAGCTGAGGTCACGCAGTCCGCCGAGGGCCAGCGGCAGAAGCTGGCGGTCGTGCTGAACGCCGTTAATCATGTGAGTTCGACAAAGAAAATTGTCCTAAGGGCTCTATTTCTGACGCAGTGTCAATCCAGAAAGACGAAAAGTGTTGCGCCTTACGTGACGATTCCCATTTAGATACTTGAAGTTCCCGTCCGTGTTTGGGAAGTGGTCTGCAACGCAAAAAAAAAAAATACTGTTGCGTACAAGTTTCAATACTACGTGCAGAGGGGCGGGGCTATGTCTCCATTCTAGGCCAATTTAAATCGGCTCGGTCAGTCCTGGGAAATCATTCTTCGGTTGCTCGTCGAGAAGTATACATCAACACGGCGCCTGGAGGCCTAAAAGCATACGGCCGAAAAGCAGATGACCAGGAACGAGAAGCAGCTCAAGCGGAGACAGGCCGGAATAACTGGGAGCATAGAGACACTTCGACCACAGGAATTGGCCACAAGCTGGAGTGGGCGGTGCCCTCAAAGCAGGGTGGCCACTCAAGTCGGGAAATCGCCAAAATCCGCGAAAATCGGGAAAAAGTTGGGAAATTGCGATTTTTTTGTTAAAAAATCGGGAATCCCAAGCATACTTGTCTGAAAATTATATCTCTTGAGTGATTTTAGAATTTGTTTTTCATGCATTTTTTCTAATTTCTCTCGCTAATTTCACTCAATTCTTTTTTAACAACGAATTTTAAATTTAAGGTTTTTTTTTACCTTTTTTTACCTATTTAAGACATTACATAAAAATGAAATACTAATAAATAAATTGGATATGGCAAGCATGTGACAGATTTTCTTAATATTTTGTTATGAACCAATTTTTTATGTTTTTTTTTGACTAAGTTTATCATAAAAACGTTACTTAATCCACCATTAGGTGGTTGGTGCCTTCCTCACATTTAGAGTGTAATGCTCGGAAATATCTGAGATCCGGCCTCTAAAAAGTTCATAAATAACACTTAAGTGCTTACAACTTTTGATAGGGTTGTCAGATCTTCAATCTTTTGAACTCGTTGAAAAGGTCTTTCGAACCCCCTTTTAAAAATGTATAACATGACGAGATTTCTTACAAAAACCACTCTTTTTACAATCTTCCAGACTTTTGTTCAAATCGTTTTTTAGCATAACTTTTGAAGTACTTAACTAAACTTTTTCATTTTCAATAGCGACTTATGGGACCCCAAGGCGGATCAAATGAGACCAAAACGGTCCAAATCGGGTCAGCCAGTGTCGAGATAACTCAGTGCAATTATTTTTTGATCAACATCCCACCACACACACAGACATTTGCTCAAAATTTGATTCTGAGTTGATATGTATACATGAAGGTGGGTCTAGGAGATCAAATTCAGAATTTCGTGATTTTATAGCCTTTCCTCAGTAAGGTGAGGAAGGCAAAAATACATTTAAACAGCAACAAAGCTAATGCAAAAATATGAAAAAAAAACTTAATATCAACGATTATGGCTGGCGTAAAGTTATGGTTCTGTTTCATCTTGTTACATTTCTTGAATATTTTATGCGTTAAATATGTTTTAAATGTAAATGTTAAACTTAATTAATTCGGCAATTTTAAATAATTTTTCCATATGTTTAATTTTCTTAAACTTTTTTGTGAGTTTGGGTAAATAACTAATAGATATTAACTACAAATAAAACTTTTCTGGTATCGGAAAGATTAAATAAAATCCATACATTTTTTGTTCTTAACAAAAAAAATATATAACTCGTTGAAAATATGCAAAGTATTGAAAAATAATTAAATTCTTGACATGTTGGTTTAATTTTTTACAAATATAATTGAAGGATTTGTCTCTTCAATCATTTCGCATGAAATTAGTGGTAAAAAATGGAGTGTTATCAATCCAGAATTTTCATAGAAAAGAATTAAAACATTTAAATGCGAACAACGTGATAAATCAACTAAAAACAATATTAAAATTTGCAAAATGAAAATGGAACCTGGTAAACGAATTCCTGGAAGTTTCAAATACTTTGAAATTATTCTAACTGTAAAGCGCTCTCCGAAAAAATAAGTCAATTATAAAACATTTAAAATTAAGTTATTTTTATGTTTATGCCATTCCCTTTTTCATTTCCAGTTAAAACATCTTATTGTTTGGCAATTTTTAAAATAAACGTTGAATTTATTGTTAAGCTGTCGGTTATTTCCTATAGACTGATTCTTTTTATTCTCTCTGAATCATGGTTCCATTTTTGAATTATTTGATTTTTTATTTTTACTAAAATTTAAAAAAAGAATGTTTTTATTCATTTATTTTTTCATAATTTTGTTCGATGGTTAAAATGATTTTTTTTTATAAAGAGTTCTAGTTAAAAAAATTACTTTTGATAAGAAATGCCTACAATTTCAAATTCTGGAAGTCGGGAATTTGAAAATAAGATTTGAGTGGTCTCCCTGCCTCAAGGACGTTCCGTTCGGGGACATTTACCGATTCATACGAGTTTGGGCAATATAGATGTACAATTTCATGGATACTGGATATAAAAGAGCTTTTGCAATTTTTTTTGTTATATTAGACATGTGTAACATAACCACCTGCACATTTTTTTGGGTTATTCTCGAATTGTAATGAATTTATTTACTTACAGACTCTGGGTTTCCATCACAACATCCCGAAATGGACCGTCGAGAGCATTCACACGAAGAACACCGTCTCGATCTTGCATCTGCTGGTGGCCCTTGTGCGTCACTTCCGGGCACCGATTCGCCTTCCGGAGAACGTGTCCGTCACGGTCGTGCTTGCGCAGAAAGTTAACGGAAAGCTCACGAGCCGGTAAGTTACTTGTATTGCTAACATAAATCACAAATATTAACCCAGCTCCCTTGACGCAGGTTCCTGAAAGAGCAAATCACCGAGCAGTACGACGACGTGGGCATGCGCTGCGAGCGGGACGCCTTCGACACGCTGTTCGATCACGCTCCGGAAAAGCTGGCCGTCGTCAAGAAGTCGCTAATCACGTTCGTCAACAAGCATCTCAACAAGTTGAACTTTGAGGCGGCCGACCTGGGGTCGGACTTTAAGGACGGAGTGTTTCTCTGCCTGCTGATGGGACTGCTGGGTGGATTCTTCGTGCCACTGCACGAGTTCCATCTGACACCGAAGGACACCGACCAGATGGTGCACAACGTGAGCTTCGCGTTCGAACTTATGATGGACCAGGGGCTTAAGCCGAAGGCGCGACCGGAAGGTACTCCGAGAACACTCAAATCAAATTTCATCACTACTAAACTGTCTCTTTCTCTAACTAGATATTGTCAACATGGACCTGAAGTCGACACTGCGCGTGCTTTACACGCTGTTCACAAAGTACCGCAACATTTCCTGAATCTCCGGGAATGTGGACAACCCTGGAAACGCTTTTCACTGCAGCTATCACTCCAAATTAAAACGAGCGGTAAATTGAATTGGTATTCTAGCGAAACGTAAAACGCACACAGTTTCGAAACGCATACGAACAATTTAGTATTAAAAAATCAACGTAATCAAGTGTCTTAACAGAATCAAACAAACAATAATCAAAACGATGATGCGAACAGTTAGTGGCTTAGCTCTTCCATTTAAAAGTGTCAGTGTTTTTCTGAACTCCCTTTTAGCCCTCTTCCCCCACAAACACTGGTTAGTCGACGTAGAGCAGAAGAGAAATATTTACTTATATTTAATGTTAATCGTTAGTGTCGTAGAAGTTGTTTTATGCAATTAACTTATGAATGTTTTACATAACTCAAAACAATAAACGGCAGAAAGTCTAACAAACAAAAGAGCCGGCCCTGATATTGACGAAAGAAATGTTCTCCCTTGTATTTCGTTTCAGGTGATCAACTTCAGAATGATAATCCAGGACCAAGAAAAGAAATCGACACCGGGTGCAGCTGAAGACGAAATCAAATAATCTCAGTAGTGTTTGCGCAAAACTTTGCAACTTGTGATGTGCTTAACAAATCTGCAAGTGAATCGTGATTTAGTTTTTTAACTTGAAAGAATGAAGATCATGAAGTGGTTGAGATTTAGTCGACTAACAGAGTGATAAAAGTGAAGTCCGTACTAGAAGTGCTGAGCCAACCAAACGGAGCAGGTCAACAAACAACGAACCAATCTTAAGAGAGCAATACCGGTCAAGATCCTTGCTGCCAGCGACACCATATTATAAGGTCAGTAAAAAAACTTCTTATTATTCCGATGATGCAAAGCTACTGCTACTTTTAATAGAGAATCTTTTGGAAATTTCGTTTTTAATCGTTTTTTAAGGAAGACATAGTAAAGGTAGATGAAACATGATTTTTAACTTTCGGAAAACCAACCTGGTTTTTAAAATATTTGGCAACATCTAAACAATCTAAAATTAGGCTTAATACTTTTTTTTTGCCATTTCGTTGCGCAAACACTCACTTTCCACAACACTTTTAGTGCAATAAAAAACATGTCTGGCAACAATGCCAATCGATTTGGGATTGTATGGAATTTGACAGTGCGCATTTGTCGAAAGTGCGTCGCATTGTTCTGAGGCTGGTTAGCCGTGTGTCTTTTTGATAAACACGCGCAATTACATTCAAGTATAGGACAACAAACGTTTCACTGAAACATTCCAATGCAAAAACTGGAATTGCAACAAGTTTTGTATTCAACTCGCTGCTAAACTTGATTTTTTCAGCGCTCGTATAGGTGTACAATTCTCGGATTAGTTTTCAAAAAGCCGTAAGAGCCATGGGTAAACAAAGTTCTTTTTGCATCAGTATTCGACCTACTTACGAAAAACCAATATCAAAAATGCTTGAGATTGTTCATCTACACGTCCTTCAAGTGCCCCAAACTAAAAATAAATGAAATTCTGTTTAATTTTGGAGAAAAACAAAACACATTGCCAGAGGTCACGGTGGCTCTTACGGCTTTTTGAAAACTCATCCGAGAATTCGTGTTGAAAAAGTCATCTTTTTGCAACTTTTTGCATAAACTACAATTTTTATTGTAATTTTTAGTACGCTTGGACAAGCAATTTTACATCAAAGTCCATTTGACTTATACCAATTTTCATTAAAAGGGTTACATATATGTAAATCGCCAAAAATGTCAGAGTTTGCTATGAGCATACATTTAAACTTTTGTTCAAACCTGTTTTATACATTTTCATCTATTAATAGAACAAATTTGAGGACATTTGGTTGCATCATTGCCGAGATGTAGCTTTTTTAAGTTAGCAGCCAGTTTCAGCCAGTTTGGTCAATCCCATCTCGAGATATCGTAAATCAACTCGGTGTTTTGAGAAAAAACGCTCATAAAGTTTAACAGTCTGCTTTACGCATGACAAATTTTGGGCTAACATCGTCTCTTACTCAGTTTAATCATGAAATATCTTCATGAAACTTTCAGGAGTGAATGAAAATCATCTTTTAAGTGGATTCATTAAATTTTATGTAACATAAAATTTTGTGATTTCTTGCATGTATGTAACCCCTTAAAACATGACTATTTCGACCTGAATTCGAATATGGACCTAAGATTCATGTTTATGGATCAAAATTATCCTTAGAATAAAGTTTCACAAAAAAAAAAAACAAACTAAGGGAGATCAAGCTTCAAGTGGTTTATGTTGGTTGATATGTAATTTTCTAAATCTGAATCTGCCCTTACACTGAAAATCGAAGTACCCCTCAAAGAGTTCTATCTAACCTTTATCTGTCAACGTATGATAGACAAACCCTTTTTGAGGGTTACTTCCACACTTTTTTGTTCAAGTTAACCGGTCGTCACCCTTTGAAAATGGTTACCACCGGTAAACTTGAAAAAAAGGTGGAAGTAACCCTCAAAAAGTGTTTGTCTACCGGGAGGTGCTGTGTCCTATCCCTCGCCTAGACCAGACCAAAATCCATGAGAAAGCTGTCAGATCAAATCTTTCAGACCAAGACTGTCAGACCAAAGAGCAAAAAGTAAACAATCTTGGTCTTCGACGACAAATCAAGAAAAGAAAATCTGAAAAAGAATGTTATTTTTCTAATTCAATAACTGGTTTTGGGCTGAAAAATTGGATGTACGGCAGAAAATAGTTAAACAGTACGGCGCCCTGTACACCGACAATTAAATAAACAGTTAAAAGCCGTGTACTTCCACTTTAATTTTTGATCGCGTTTTCGGTTTACACCTGAGCAATCTTGAAATTATTTATGCGGATTTGTGATTCCTCTCGTTCCATCATTAGAGTAGAGCGAATCCTCTAATGTTTGCATTTATTGCATCAAGTTCTAAGACTGTGACATTACCACTGCGCGCGAAATGAAAAGACGGTCGCGTTTGTCGAAAAAACACTTTTCTTTCTTTAAATCATTATCTTATATTTTCGTTAACTCACGTTATTGATTCTTAAAATTACAGTTTTCCTTTTTCTTTTCTTTTTTTTATTAATTAATATCAAAATGAGTTCTATACTCTTAACATTTTTTTCATTTTTTTACCATTTTTCCAGATGTTTTTCTTCTTTTTATTATTTTTGCTGTTATTTTATAATTTATGTAACAGTTTATTTTTATTATAACAAACAACATTAGGAATTATTTTACTTTTTTTTTATTTTCTGTTTAAATACCTCAATCATTCCAAGCGTCCTTTCGTCGTGTCGTTGACGTTGGCGCGCAGGTGTTTGTTTGAGCGAGCGCGCGCTTCATATCCCTCTTCTGGTATTGGTGTGTTCATCTGTCAAACTGCGCGCTTCTTGTTTGTTTGTTTATTAAAAAAAATGACTACTCGTTTACACATGTTTATGTTTTCATGCCTTTGCCGGAAAGGACCCTTGGAACAATCGGAACCTCGATCTGCCTTTTTTGTTTGGGTTTTGTTTTTGCCGCTTGTTTACTCTTCCTGTTTGTGTGTGTGTGAATGTTTGTGTTTGATGTGTGTGGGTGTGTCACTTTGAAAACACTAGGATTCCCGCAGGGAACGGTTCGGTTTCGGTTTCAGAGGGAGAGTTTCGGTTTTGCGATCGGAAAGTGTTTGTGTAGGTTAGGTTTAAATTCTGTTTTTTTTTGTTTAAATCTAAATGTAACTTAACTAAACAACTACCCTGTATCTGTGTGTGAGTGTGAGTGCGTGTTTTTTTTTACTTCTACATCGGTTTTATGTGTGTTTGTTGAGGGGGGTTAGAAACGAGTCGATTGCTTTTGCGTTTGTTTGTTGTACAGAAAGGTGTCCCCGCGGGGATCAGCAGGGTCTCTTGTAAAACATGTTTTATTTTTTCGCTAATTTCGAAACGGTTCAACTACCACTTATTTTTTTCTAGAGAGTTTGTTTTTTGATTAGGGGTCGATCGATGTAGGCTTTGAAATCCGCGTCCTCGATGCCATGGCTTGCTCTGCTCTGGCGCGGGAACGTTTCCGAACGTCATTTCGAGCTGTCCGTGGTATTTTTGTGTAGGGATGTATAAAAATTATTCATAATTTTCTAATTCTTTTTTTATTCTGGGAATGCTTCGAAATGCGCAAGCGGAAGTGTTCCCAGACCGCTTGTCATTGCGTGTTTACGTTTGTTTGTCTGCGTGTGTGTTTGTTACTGGTATCGTTCCGTCCGCTTTGTCTTTTCGTTTTTGTGGTTGTAATTCGTTTCCTTTTGTTTTGCTTAGTAAAATTTTCAATATGTATTCTTTAATATTTTTTATGTAGGCAGTGATTATCAATTTGCCGCACTTGGGCGCCATTTTTTTTCCTTTTGCTCTCGAGCATCGAGTTTGATTTCAAAGCCAGTTCGAGCGGCACTTCCCCCTTCAATCGCTCAGCACTTGCTTCTTTCCGTAAAGTTGTGTTGTCTGTGTGTGTTGTTCTCTTGTGTTCATTTCTGCCTGTGAGCCTGTGTCTGTGTGTTTTTGTTTACTTTTACTTTCGCTAAAAAACTGACATTTAAAACACAGAAATCCGCCCAAGCCGCTTGTGTTTGTGTTTTCGTTTTGTTTCCACCATGCTGTTACCTTCTGTTTACCCTTTTTGCTTTGTTATGTCAGTTCGTAGACAGGATTTCTGTTTTGACTTGCTACGCGTTCTCCAATCGGTTTAACAAACATTTAATCCTAAGGTTCCTTTAGTTTCGATTCTTTTTCCCTTTGTTTACACGCCTTTTCTCCGTGAATGCGTTCTTGCGTTACACCTTTGTGTGTTTGTGTGAGTGAGTTTTCGTTCCTATTGAGTTTGGGTGTGTGTGTGTGTGTACCAGATTATCTCGTGTGTGTGTGTGTACCAGATTAGATCTCGTTATGCCTCTAAAATACGTGTTTTTGTGTGTGTCGGTGATATTGTTTACTTTCGCTTCGCGATATGAGCCGTGCGCCTGAGTTGAGAAACATTTGCGAAGGGCGCTGGAAGTGATTTGTTTTGAAGCGTTGGAGACCAGCTCCGTCACATTACTTTGAACAACCCTGGACGCGTTCGCGTTCAGGGATGAGGAGGAAGAAGCTTGGGAAGAAGACGACCGCATCGCAAATGTTTCGCCACCCCCCTGCACGACGGGCTGTCAAACGCAATGACACCACCTGTCACAAGTGCTCAGACCGCGTTTGTTTGTTAAGAAACGGTTGCTGTGTTGTTTACATTTTATCCCTATGAAACCAATGACAGTTTTTTTTATTTCCAAATTTTGTTGAATTTTTGTGTTTGAAAACCGAAAAAGATCTGTCAACGAATTTGTATGGTTTGACGTTTGCTGGGGGAGTCGAAAAAATGTCAACACATCGTGCATTGAACAACAACCGAGAAAAGATTGACGTTTGAAGAAAACTCAATTTATAAGGGTCATTTTATTTGAAAAAATACCACAAAAGTGTAGCACAGTATCGTGGGAAGTGACCAAAGCTTACGTATCGCTAACAGATCAGGTCAGGGGACATCAACACAAAATCAATCAAAGAGAAGTTTGCGCTTAGTTGGATATTCTAGAAGGGTATTTTGCACCACAAAAGCACTGTTTATTTGATATTCTTAACAGGTTTTACAAACAAACAAACAAAGAAAATCGCACTTTTTGACAGTTTGCCTGCTTTGTTTGCGAGTTTGTTTGTTTCTTTGTCATAGTCTAATACCTGGTTTACTGATTATTCTTTGTGATTTTTATTTTGTTTGCTGCTAGACACTCACTCGTAAACATTGTAAACTAGTGCTTGTGTGTGTTGTTAAATTGTGACGTTTTCCCGTTACGTTACCTTTGCTTTCGTTTAAACCAAAACAGTCAAGGCCTGAGACGCCCGAAAAAAAACTCAAAGGTGACGTTTGACACGTTGCTGCTTGAAGGTGTTTGTGTTTTTCTTTTGTCTGTAAGGGGTGTGCATTGTCGTTTAACCCTTTTTGTTTGCTGCATAAATTGTTTAATTTAAAAACTTTTTATCAGACCTATTTGCGGAAGATTCGAGGGGAGTCGTGGTTCCCTTTGACGCGTTCTCTCCTTTTGTTTACCCTTTAGCTTAACCATGCCCGGATCTGATATTGAGTGGTGTGTTAGTGTGTTCTTTGTGTGTGTTTACTTCTGCTCGCGACCTTGTTTGCTGAGTTTTTGTATATGTACCTTTTTTGTTTTTGTTTTGTTTTTGCTTGCTTTTGTTTTACTATACTTGTGTATGTATGTGTGTTTACTTATTTTCTGGACGCTCACATTTTGCAATATATCTTGGTTAACCTCACGTTCCTGCTTCTGTTAAATTATAGTTTGTTTAGGTTCTTTACACATTTAATACATGATTAACTGTTATGTTTACTTGTTTCTGTTAGTGTTTCTTTACTCCTTATGTTCTGTTTCGTTTCTTTGTTTATTTTTTGCGCTTCGGTTGCCTCCAACCGGTTCACACACAGATTCCGCCAGACTCGCTTTGATTTCCGTTGTTGTTGTTGTGTTTTTGTTTATACAAAACTTGATTACCACTTACCTTCTGCCTTGCATCTGTCGCTGTTGAGTGTGTTTGTGTGCCATGCATTGCATTGTTTACCTTTTTCGTTTTGTTTATTTCATAAAGGGAAGATCATTTTAAGCGTAAACATGAGTTTGTGTGTGTGTTGTGATCATAATAATTGTGTGTTTGTGTGTTGTTTGCCGTTTTCGTTAGTATTTGTTGCGTAACATGAGAGTATAGGTAGTTTTTTTTGTTTATGAAATATGTATCAACCGATGAGTGGGATTGTTTGGTTTCATGTTTTTGTTTCGCTCTCGCGAGAGTTGCGCTCAAAAGAGAATATGAGAGAGATAGTGTGAGATTGCGTGAGAGCAGATGAGTTTTTATGTGTATTGGTGAAGTCAAACTGAATTTGATCGTTTAAAAAACGCTTGCTTTGGTTGAAATTGAGCTCTCGTGTTTCGCTCTCTCTCTCTCTTCGTTCTCTCACCTTCTCTCAAGTGTGTTTGTTTACTTATTAGTCGTGTTGTTTAGTCTACACATCGTTTTTTTCTTGTTTACTTTTTGTTTATCAATGTCTAATAACACTATGTCGTACAAATATATAAAAAACAACTTTCCTTTTTACCTTTTTGTTTATGTTACAAATTATTTGTGTTTTGTGTGTGTTTGTATCTACGACATTGTTCTCTCGTCATCTTTGCGCTCTGTTCTCTCTCTAACATCAATGTCCTGTGGCTATGCGTGTAAGTGTGTTTCCGTGTATTTGGAGTATGTGTCAGTGTAGTTGAATTGAAATATTTCCTAGTTTTTTTTGTTTGTTAATTTGGTTATTCGTTCACGATTTTCTTGTTTTTTGGATGTGTCGTTTTTGCCATTATTTCTACGTTTTTTCAATATTTTTTTTTATTAAAAAGGGGGTTTCATATAAAATGAACTTTACAAATAAAACAATTTTACCTCGCCTCTCGTGAATGCTCTTTGCATGTTTTTTTTTTGTTAATTGCCGTTAATAACTATGTTACAGTTACAGATTTTTTGTTTCCTTCCTGCATTTTGGAAAACCTAAACTAAAATATAATGTATTGCGATTGGTTGTGAAATCTTTGTTTTTACTTCTTTTTTTACTATACTTGCAATATCCATTTATCGTTTCATTTGTCCTCTTGGTATGAATTACTTGCTCTCGACAGTGTTGTTAATTCATAGTGTTGGATAAAAAATTTTACTTTACCTTGTTTTTCATTAATTAAAATATTTAATTTATCTAATGTTAGTTTTTGTTTATCCTTGTTTAATTATTGTTAATGCCTTGTTGCCATTTTCTTTCCTTGGATAAGAACAAAAGTGAAGAAGAAGTCGTTTACAAAGAGAGTATTGGTTTGCTGTTTGTTTACCTTCTTGTTGCCAGTCGTCGCGCATTGTTTATGCCCTAATAATAAATAACCTTCAAAGTGTCAACCGTGGCTGCCGTAGCCGGATGTTGTTGTTGTTGTTGTCGTGCCTGTTGTTGTTGTTGAATGTAGTAGTAGTACTCGTCAAAGTCGCAACTGTGAGCGCGCGACGGGTGGTTGAATCTGACAGCACCACCATCACCACCACCACTACTACCGCGACCGCCGCCGCCATTGTTGCTGTTGACGTGCCGCCGGTTGCCAACCGGCACGTTGCCCAGGCACAGCAGCGCCATCATCTTGGAGCAGTAGTCGTACGGGTAGTAGTAGTAGAACGAGCAGCAGTACCGACCGCGGTAAAAGTGCTGACAAAAGTGACAGATGCTGCACTGTCGGTAAAGCAGACGGTGGCGGCGACGCTTCGCTGGTTTCTCTCACCGCTATACACACTCGCCGTTGTCGTCGAAGCGGTCGCAACCGTTCACGAACAGGTCGTTGTCCAGGTCGTCCGTGTCGAGCAGGGTGTCGTTGATGCAGACGTGCGGCGGCACGCTGACGGGGGGCAGCGGCGCCGGCGGGATCTGCATCGGTTCGTTATTGATGCCGTGCAGGCTGCCCGAGAGGCTGCCACCGCCCTGCAGGTGGCGTCGGCTGGAACCCAAGCCTGAAAGAGGGGGAGCAGTGTTTGCGCAGGACGTTCAACGGAATTAGTCTGAGTCTACAAATCATCCAGCGTTACGGCATGTCTTTGACGTTATTATTGTTTACAGCGATAAAGCTTATTTTTCTGAGTGCAATGACCTTTTGTACGACCACAAAGAGTTTAAAAAAGATTTTTAAATCAATTTTGAAAAATTAACCTCGCGGTCCTTCTTGACAGAAAAGGTCCTACTTGACAGCTCGTTCCAAGGGGACCATAGTTGATCCATCGAAAAAATGTTGTCTTGTCAATTTTTTTTTGCATAAAAATGAAAAAAGTGATCAGAAATGGTTTTTAATCGTGTTTTTTACCGTTGTGCATAAAGATTGACATAGGGCTTTAGTACCCAATTCTTTAAGCAGTACAGACCATACAATTTTTCAAGAGTGATAGGATGTCTACCAAGTTAGAGCAACCTTAATAGTAAATTTAAGACTAAAGTGAACCCCTTCCCCAACCTAATTTGACAGTTCGGTGTAAGAATTCTTCAACTCTCAATATCGTTAATTATCCAATTCGTGAATACTTAACATTTTTGATTTAATTAATTTCCTAAAATTCCTAATATTCCTAAATTTCGAAAAATTCTTAAAATTCCTAAAAAAATTAAAATTACTCAAATAACATACATATTTAACATTTCTAAAATTTCTAAAACTCGTAGATTCCTAAAATTATTTAAATTCCACAAATCTCTCAAATTTCTTACATTCCTAAAATTCCTTAAATTCCAAAAAATCTTAAAAATTCCTACAATTTCAAAAAATCCTATTCGTGAAGACTTCCATCATTGTCATGATTTTTCGTTCAAAGATATAAATTTTGTGTCGCTTTCAATATTTTGACAAAATTCCTTCAACAAGTTGTTAAGAATAGTGCCCTACACATGCTGATTCCTTTTGGTAACGATTATCCCATTCCTTGTAAAGTTATGGAAATCGTCATTATTCAATGATTTCCAACTAGGACGTCAATGACTGTGCCACAAAATTATATAAATTTTGAAGCACAATTGATTTAGATCAAAAATTCCTTCAGTGGCTTCAAGAAGGCAACAACCGGCACATGCTGATTCCTTTTGGTGCTGAAATTCGTTAAATTGAATTTAATACAGAATATTTTATAGTGATGATCAATTTTCTTCGAAAATGATCAACGGCTGCACCTTAAATTTCATTAATTCCTGAAATTTCTAAAATTCATAAAATTAAAAAAATCTCTAAATTCGTTAAGTTCCTAAAATTTCTACAATTCTAAATAACTTTTTCAAAACAATCAATGCGCCATGGTTTTCCTATGTAAATAGGACCTTTTGAAAAAGTAAGCAAGAATTCATAAAATTCCAAAAAAAACTTCAAATTCATAAAATTCCAAAAAATCTTACAATTTATGAAATTCCAAGAAAATATCCAAACTCTTAAATATCTATAATTCTCAAAATTCCTAGCAAAGCAAAGTAATCCACTTTAACGACCCCCGGGTCTTTTGTGGTCTCTGTGGCAAGTTTCTGCTCATTTCTAGGCGTCCGTAGGTTATGTGTAGTGAGTCACCCAAAACCACTTTTACGAAAATGGAACGACGTTTCACCTCCTCATCCGATAGGAGGCCATGAGGGTAAGGCGGGAATCGATCCCGTGCTTCATAGCAACTCAGGGATCGGCAGCCGAAGCCGCTAACCACCGCGCCACAAGGCTCTCAAAATTCCTAAAATTCTTAAAATTTTGTAAGATTTCTAAGAATTCCTAATATTCCTACTATTCCAAAAATTCTTAAAAATCTTAAAATTCCTAAAATTTCTAGAATTTTTAAAATTCTAAAATTCCTTACATTCCTAACACTCCCAAAATTCTTAAATTTGTCAAAATTCCTAAAATTCTTGAAATTCTTAAAATTCCTTACATTCCTAAAATTTCTGAAATTTCAAAAATTCTTAAAATTTCTTAAAATTCTAAAATTTCCAAAATTTATGCAAACGACTCTTACGCCTGGGACTGAGCTAACGACCTAACCCTTTAGGTTAGACCTGGGCCAACATTTACTTCCCTATCCGACGGAAGGCGTGGTCTTCTAAAAAATCTTAATTTTTTTATAATTCGTAGAATTCCTAAAGTTCTTAAAATTCCTAAATTATATAATATAGCAAATATTCCTATAGCTCCCAAAATGCCTAAAATTAAAAAAAACTTTAAATTACAAATTCCTAAAATGCCTAAAATTACTTAAAATCTTAAAATTCCTAAAAATTCTAAAATTACAAACACTCCAAAAAATCATTACATTCCTAACACTCCTAAAAAAATTAAAATGCTGAAATTCCTAAAATCAGACTCCTGAAATTCCTTATTTTTTTTAAATTCCTGAAATACCTTAAATAATTTAAATTCCTTTAATTTCGAAAATTCATAGCATTCCAAAAATTCTCAAAATTTCTAAATTTCCAAAAAAAAATCCAAAATTTATAAAATTAGAAAATATGCTGATTCCAAAAATTCTTAACATTTCCAAAATTCAAAAAAAAAAAAATATTAAAATTTCGGGATAGCCGGGACCGTGGTGTAGGGGTAAGCGTGATTGCCTCTCACCCAGTCGGCCTGGGTTCGATCCCAAAAGGTCCCGGTGGCAAATTTTGAGACGAGATTTGTCTGACCACGCCTTCCGTCGGACAGGAAAGTAAATGTTGGCCCAGGTCTAACCTAAAGGTTTAGGTCGTTAGCTCAGCCCAAGGTGTAGGAGTCGTTTCCCGGGGTCCTGTCTCAGTGGAGTCGCTGGTAGGCAGTTGGACTAACAATCCAAAGATCGTCAGTTTGAATCCCGGGATGGATGGAAGCTTGGGTGTAAAAAGAGGTTTGCAATTGCCTCAACAATCAAGCCTTCGGACACATAGTTTCGGGTAGGAATCTCGCAATCGAGAACGCCAAGGCAATGCTGTAGAGCGAATAATTTTATTTGATTTGATTAAAATTCCTAAAGTTCTTAACATTCTTAAAATTTCTAAAATTCTTTAAAAAAAATAAAATTCGTACTTTGCTTAAAATTCCTAGAAATCAAAAAAAATCTTAAAACTCCTAAAATTTCTAAAAAAAAAATAAAACTTTCGAAATCAAAAAAAAAAAACATACATTCCTAACACTCCTAAAATTCCTTAAATTTTTAAAATTCCTAAAATTCTTAAAATTCTTAAAAAAAATAAAATTCGTACAGTGGTTAAAATTTCTAAAAATCCAAATCAATCTTAAAACTCCTAAAATTTTTAAAAAATTTAAAACTTTTGAAATTAAAAAAAAAAACATTTGTACATTCCTTACACTCCTAAAACTCTTAACATTGCTAAAATTCCTTAAATTCTTAAAATTCCTAAAATTATTCAAACTCCTAAAATTTCTAAGATTTTTTTAAATTCCTTAAATTCCTAAAATTTTAAAAATTCCAAAAATATTCAAAATATCTTAATTTCCTAAAATTTTCAAAATTAATAAAATTACTCCTACACCACGGTTTCCGGCCAGTTCTTAATATTTTCCTTCAGTTCTAAAAATTCCTAAAATTAAAAAAAATCCAAAAATTTCTAAAAAGTTTAATTTTTTTTTAAATCCCAAAAATTAAAAAAAAATCATACATTCCTAACACTCTTTTTCGAAAAAAAAAACACTTTTTCTAAAATTCCTAAAATTGCTAAAATTACTAAAATTATTGAAATTAAAAAAAAAATCCAGAAATTTCTTAGATTTCTTAAATTCCTTAAAGCCCTAAAATTTCTAAAATTCTCAAATTACCTTAATTTCCTAAAATTTCCAAAAATCATAAAATTGAAAATAAAATCTTAAAATTCTAAAAATTTCTAAAATACAAAAATATCTTAAACTGCCTAAAATTCTTAAAATTCCTTAAATTTATTGAAATTCTTAATATTCCGACAGTTCTTATAATTAAAAAAAAAAAAAAACAATAGGAGCGGCCGTAGCTGACTGGTAACGGTATTCGAAGCACGAACAAAGTTTTCAAATCCCATGGAATGTTTTTGAAAAACGTACCATGCAATTTGAACACCTTCTTCGTGGTTCCCATTTTCATGAACGCATGTTCACGATTTTGGGAACCCTTTTTCTCCGTGCACCGGGAGTTGAGTGTATTGGTCCGACTCAAATAGGTCTCTAGATTTTGATTTTTTGAGAATTTTTAAAGTTTTAAACTTTTGCATTTTTTTTTAATTTTTCGATTTTGTGAATTTTTGTAATAGTTTTTGAATATTTGAACTGTTATATTTCTTAATTGTAAAATTTTGAGTTCAAACGTTCGATTTTTATATCTTCAATAAAATATTTTAATAGCATCTTCAAGGAATAAGTTCGATCATCAGACAAAATTTTCACACCAAAAACGTCAAACGCAACTGTCAAACTGACAGCAGCAGCTGCTGCCGTCACGTCACACCAATCTCACTAATACTCACTGATGCCGGTCGCGCTGGTCGTCGAGTCGTAGTGGGCGGCGTTCCTATGCAGCCCCAGCTGTCTGTGATGTCTGCGTTTTCTTTTTCGATGACAGAGAGTGCAGAGGAGACAGATTAGGCACAAGGCGGCGGCTATGCAGGATATTATTAGAGCGCCGTGATCCTCGTCGGGAACCAGGATGGTGCCTGCGGGTATGGTTTCGACGGGTGTAGATTCGCGGTTCCAACCAGAGCGCAAGCAAGGGGTGTTAGTATGGGGTGGGGTAGGGTGAGAACAATAGGTAGATGTGTTAGTACACGCTGGACGACTGACAGGTGGGCTTTGTTGTGTGCGTGTGTATTGTTAGCAGTTGGTTAATATATAAAGGCGTTGTGAGAATATGTCAGTGTGATGGTTAGTAGGCGAGTGTTGTGCTACAGTGTGACAAACAGTGGACCACGGAAAGCATGGCCAACTGTTTGCGTTAGCGTTAGAGTTTCAGCAATATATATATATATTTATTCTATGGTATGAGTCAAACGCTAATTTTGGTTCATTTTTACATAACATATCTGAACAGTATACAAAGAAACAAAAAATACTTCCGTAAAGAAAGCGAATCAGAACGTTATGAAATGATACAAGCATAAATACATCATAGATATTGTTGTCAACACTTTCGTACATTTGAAAATAACTTCAATGTAACCTATTTTGATGGCTAACGATATTGTTTTGACCATCGATTGAGCGCTAGTGATAGAAAAAAAAGGAAAAAAGAAGGGAAAGAAGCACTGAACGTTTGTATATGAGAGTGTGTTTGGCAACTGAACTCGCACGAAGAAGCGTCCCTCGAACGTTTGGTGGTATTAGTGCAATGAGACTAAAAAACTAGTTTACACATGACTACGGATGTAATGGTAACTTTAATCGCAAGCAACTTCGCACATAAAAAACGTCTATTGTTTTGTGTATTGGTGACACGACGACTTTAGTGTGCTAGTAGTGGTGGGGATGGCAAAAAAAGTGCACGGAAAAAAACTCACTTGACAGGTTGCTTTTGTTTTCGTTTACATGTTGCGGAAGCGCATGAAAACCTTTGAGTGAAAGTTTTATTTGAGCATGCAGGTGCCATTTGACAGGTGCGTAATGTTTTGGTGTACCGTCAGTCAGACATTGGGTCTGGGGGGTGAGATTGGGTCAAAGTGATTTTTTACGGATTTTACCATTTCTCAGATTCTTTTCAATGAAACTGAATTCTGTTAAAAGGGTTGTGTAGGGGACATCTTAAGATGACTTCGCTGAAAAAAATTCGTTCCTAGAACATATCCTGTTATTTTGGCAGATGTCTAAAGTTGGGGTACGTTTTTGGCCAAAAATGACCTCTCGAAAAATCATTTTTCTAATATTTTTGTTAGAATTGCTCGAAAACTACCCAAGTGTTTGAAAATCTCCACTTCAAACATTGTAGCGTGTCAATACGATTCCCTCGAACAAGAAACGCTGTTGGATGACTTGTTTTTACCATATCTTTGTATTTCAGCATCATTTTAGTTTCATTTGACCCAATGTCACCCCTCTAAGGGGTGAGATTGGGTCAATTTTCAAACAATTGGCATTTAAGGTAGTGTTCATCAAAATCGACCATATTTTGGGAAAATGTTAGTAAACTATTTAAGAACAAATCTACGTTAAAAGATTTTCGATGTTATTTAAATTGTTTTTGTTATTAAGAAATTTCGAGAGGTGTTTCGTTTTTTGACCCATAGTCACCCCCACTGACGGTATGTGTGAATATTGTGTCGATTTGTTTGGTGATAGAGGGTAGAAAAATTAAAATAAAGAAGAAACAAAAGACGTTCGCTTACGTTGCGCTAGCACGGAAGAGAGGTTGATTGTTGTCGAGGGTTGGTGTCATAGTATTGGTGTTGTTGTTGTTGTTGAATCATTTGCTCTAATAGCTATTGCTCATCGCAGAAAATCTGCGTGGTAATAGTGGTAGTGGTAGTGTAGAGTCCAGCTCAAGGTTACCACGAAGAGGTGACGAAGGTTAGGTAAGGTAACGAGTGTTGCATCACCTGGATAGTTTTTTCAAATGTAGGTTTGATTTCATTTGTTTTTTATTTGTTATGAGAGTATCAGTGAGTATAGGTTAGGTTAGTAATCAGAATAAAATAGGATTAGTATCAGCAGTAGATGGGGTTGTTGGACAAGTAGATTTGTTTTCAGAGAAGAAAATAAGAGAAGATGGAAGAAAAAAGACATGGATGAGTATTTGGCATTCGGGAGGTTTGGGATCAATATCAATTGGGGGGCTAGAATTGTAATTTAGATGGTATTGGTTGAGATGATTGGTGAACTGTTTGTCGATGGATCAGTAAATCAGTTCGTTGATGAGCTTTGATCATAAGGTCAAGCAAAACACACGCAGATCTTTTACAGGGAAACTAGAAATTTTAGAAGATGTGCAAAAAAATTTTAACTTAAGAGTTTACTTATTTTAGATAAAACAAGAGGATCGTGCTGGCTGTCAAAAACGTGCATCCAAAAGTGTGTTACCTTAGGTCCGCAGATTTCTAGTTCAGTGTTTTAGTTTATGCAATAACGGGCGATTTCGTTACTTTTTTAACATAAACGTACAAAAATTTGGAAATTTGCTACACCCAAACTGATGATTACCGTGAAATAATTAGGATGTTTTTTTTGGATAATCTTTTCCAAAGATCGTTAAATCGACGTGATCGATTTGTTGCGTTCGTTGTAGGTGATAAAAATAATTTATTTTCAGAATTCAAAATTTTTTGACAAAGAACTTAGGTCTAAGGGCTCTATTTCTGATGCGATTTGTATCACTCAACATTGTTTGTCAAACTGGTCATGTCTATAACATAATTTCATGCACTCTTTTTTAACAAAAAAAAAAAACTTTTGAGCAGTTCTCGAAGAAATTCGGAAAATATTATATTTGTATCTTTTTTTATTTGGCTCAAACTTTGTGCGGGCCACTTTGTGTCACTCATACAAGTCTCCGTACAATTTTGGCAGCTGTCCTTACAAAAATGATGTCAATATTCGAAAATCTGTAACTTTTGAATGAATTCTCTGATCAATGTGTTGTCTTCAGCAAAGTTGTAGGTAGTGATGAGGACTATTCAGAAAAAAGGTAGGGGAAAATGGGGCAAGTGTAACAAGCTAAAAAAAAGCTCGTTATAACCCACTAAAAACGTTAAAAAATCTGTCGGATTTTTTCATAATTATCTTTTACCAGGTCTTAACTAAGACTTTGATAGAACAAGTTTTTTAAAAAATCCGGTTTTTAATTGTAGTTGTAATTTTATTGAAACGATATACGTAGTGATAAACAGTAAATTTCTTGGTAAATTTTCATAATATCGCTATATTTTTCATGGACAATTTTTTAAACAATTGTGTATCAGTTTTTTGTACTTTTATGTATTTATTTCCCAATAAAACATGTTGTTGCAGCAATTCGTATTTTTTCCATACTAAAAATCCATACCTGAACAAGATTTTTTAAAAGCTCTCAACAAAAATAACCAAAAGTTAAATCATGCTTTATAATAGGTGCAAGTCATTGGCAGGGACACTACTGATCTAGGAAAAATAGCATTTTGATAAAATGAGCCTTAAAACGAACCCGAAGCCTTATTTTCTACTTTCCAAATATTATAAGAAAACAAAGGTTTCGAAAAAAACTTCATTAAACCTTATGCCCCGTGGCATTTGCGTCGTTTTGGCGTCTATGTGGCAGTAGAATCAGCTAATTACATTGAGGTTTTGCAGCGCGACTGTGTTTCAAATGTAGGTGGCGCCAAAATGGGGTTACTTGCCAAAAATCGTATTCCTTTCTGCTGGATTGAAAAACAAAATCGCTTATTTCTCTTGATTCCCTGCATCAATCTTAATGAAACTAGTTGCAAAAGACGAGAAAATTTTTTTGCTTTAAAATAATGAACATCATTTTTTGGGCGCGCAAAAATTTGTGAACTTTTTCTTTAAAAAACATGTTTTGGAACACGAAAAAATGAGTTTCCCCGTAAATATCAAAGAAATAAACAGTTATATAAATGATAACAGATGTGTTAACGTATATTCAACAATTTTCATTGATTTTTGACAGACTTTCTTGCCAAATAGTCCAAATTACTATCTTTTTCTAAATTTCCAGTTTTCTCATAGAAAAATCAAACAAATATTGGAAAGTTATACACCAAATTGTTGGAAATAATTTTTCTCATCCGAATCCGGCAAAAGTTCAATAAAAATGTTGATTTTAAAGGTTAAAACACCTTTTTTCGAAAAATCATAGGTTTACGCTATTTGTTCATAGGTGGCAGCATGTGTCTTTTAGATTTGCTGCAAATTCTCTATTGCTAGCAGCAATTCCTCATACTGGAAATAATCAAAATTGTAAAAATTACGGCCGTACGAGCGATTGTTCTTCTTGCCCCATATGGTCGTCTTGCCCCACCTTCCCCTACACGGAAAAACAGTATTTGCCGATTTTTGGATTAACCTTTTTTTTAACTTTATTTTTTCAAAATCCGATTTTTTTTTGTTTTCGAGATTTTTGATATGTTTTAGGGGACAAAATCCGGCAGATCCGGAGCCACAGAGACACGTAGACGAAATGGGCGTAATATTAAATTTTTGGCACTGTTAAAATGATAGTATTAATTTTCAAAAAGATCGGAAAATTTCACGAAAATTCCTGCAAATGTTACAGAATTTCGAATATTTACGTACCATTTTTTTAAGGACAGCTGGCAAAACTGTATGGCGCCTTATATGGGTTAACCATTGACACAAAAAAGCTTCTTTGGTCATAGGGAAGGCCCCCACAAAGTTTGAGAATTGCTCTTTTGCAGAGTTGCGATGATTCAAGGTTGTGACTTGTGACCAACGCAATATTTTGTTAATTATATTCGTACACAATATTTTTCTGCGTGCGCTCGATAACTGACAATCGAAGCACGCCGATAAACAAGAACGCGTGACGATATTTACTGTAAGATAATGCTTGTTTGGGTGTAGAAAATATTCGTGTTGGTTGAGAAAGTGCGTATCATTCAACGTTCAGATCAAACAAGTATTTTGGTTAGTATTTTTGAGGTTATGTCAGTCCAGCACAGAATATCGCAGGGAATTGTAGATTGGTGTTCATTTTAAGTATTTTTCTCTAGTCGTCTGCATTGTTTGGAGCAGTTTCGGAACGAAAAATGCTGCTTTTGTGAAAAAAATAAAAAAAAGGCAACACAAGTGGGGAGGTCCATCCGACACTTCGGACAGTTCTAGAAAGGGCGCCCAGCAGCTGCGTTTCGGCTTTTGTGAAGATGCCAAACAAAATGGTTGCGCTTTGGAACTTTCTTTCGACTTTCTTATTTTTTCTCGGTGAAACTGATTCGAAAAAACGAAACTGATTCAGAAAACGAAACACACAACGCGAGAGAAAAAAAATACTTGGAACAAAAACCGTTGAAATTATACTGCGCAAAAAAAAAATGAACTGAAATCCGTTCGACTCACTCACGACTCACAGTGCATTTCGTCGCTGTTGTCCTGGGAGCCGCAGTTCTTGACGCCGTCGCACCGGAGCCGCTCCGAGATGCAGTAGCCGGACGCGAGACACTGGAAGTGGTACGTGGACTCGCACAGCAGCGCCATCGTCGAGCTGGGGCCGCCCGGCGAGTCCTGCACCTCGGTCCAGATTATCCGGAAGCCCTAGAACCAAAGAATCAATGAATAACTGCCGGTTCGTAGCCAGAGGTGATCACCATTACCTGTGCCCCGATGGCCTTGTCCGCACTGGTGAAGCTAATCCGTGCGGTTTGGCCCTGGGTCACGTACTGCCAGTGCTCCATCGCCGGCTTCTCACCGCACATCTCGATGGGCGGCATGTCCGAGTCGGGGGACAGCCAGAGGCGCATCACGGCCGCGGCGCAGCCGCGAGCTGAAAGGGAGGAGATGGTATTGTAATGATTTGGTATTTTTTTTATTCATTCCAGAAGTTTTGGTGAAACACATTCACATTCACACGTCTCAGTGCAACAGAAGCCACAGAAGTCGGCTTGTTTGCATCGGATTTGCTGTCTCTTTCTAGCAAGGGTTTTGCAACTTATGGCTGGGCTTCAAAGGCCTGCCGCCCGATGACAACTAACATATTATTTCGCAGGGACAGTGACAGCTCGAGCTCGATCTTTTGGTACGTTCGTTTGAAGATCTTTTGTTACCTTCGATTTTTGGCTAATTTTACTAAAAAAAAGTAACTTAGCTTTTGAACACCCAATTATAGAGCTTAACTTCAGCAATTCGATGCCGGTGTGCTTTCTTGTATTAAGCTTGCTGGGATTCCTATCTAGATATTAGAAGAAAGCACACGGGCATCGAAATATGATTAGCGTTATGCTAGTAAAACCATTTCAACTGATGTTTGGCAACATTTTTTGTGGTTAATATTTTAAATTTGTTCAACATACTGTTTCTCGTACTTTTATCTATAGGCATAAAATAAAGCAAGCAAAACAATGCCAAAGGGCCGTTGTGGGTTTGTAAACAAAGAGTGTGTCTTGCTCACGCTAGAGGATGTTTACATCTGGCATGAAAGGGATACACTCTTTGTTTACAAACCCAAAACGGCCCTTTGGCATTGTTTTGCTAGAAAGGATGAATCTTGATTTTCATTCATCATGGGAATAAAATTGAAAACTTTGTTTATTTTTAGAAGATATGAGAAGAATATTGGAATTTTAAAAATCACAAAATAATTACAAGAAAATTGCTTTCACTGAAATATCTATAATTTCTTTTATGCTTTTGCATAGACAAAGCATTGAAATACTGACAACTTGATAAAGCAGCATTGATGACAAAATTGAATATGATAATGTACATAATTGAAAAGGAAGCTTGATAAAAACATATTTTTCACGAATTTTTGGATATTTCGTAATTTTTTGAAAGAATTATGACTAGTGTCATGATTTATGTTTTTTTTTGTGATCGTGAAAATTAAATTTTAAATTAATTTATTTCTAATGTTTTGCCAACCCTTTTTCTTTTCAACTTAAGATGTAGATTGATGTTTATGTTTGGCATTTTTTTAAATGAAGCAGAACCTTTTTTGAGTATTAAATATCCTGTTACAGTCAAGATTCGATTATCCGAAGGTTTGTGCGACTTCGGATAATCGAATCACAAAAAAAAGTTTTCTCGTTTTTTTTTCTTGTTTTAAACATTAAATTCGTGTTCTGCGACCCCAGTTTAGTCAAATTTTAATAGTTGGTTGCCTAAATAAAAATAAATAAAATGTATTTTTTATTAAATTTTTTGTCACCGCCATATTGGCCACCATCATTGATTGTATTTTTTAAATCACTTATCTTAATTACCGCCATCTGGGGTGAATCGGGACTACAGTCTGAATAGGGACATCAGTGTTTAGAGCACTTAAAGGTTTTATATTTGGTAATGGATGTACACATTTTGTTGGTCTGAGTCTATTCCTTCCGAAACCAACCAGAAAAATCAAAATATTGTGCTCTAACATGGTTAAAACTGCTGTCCCAATTCGCCCCAGTTGACGGTAGTCAACGAAAAAAATAACATTTTTTTCGTGATTCGATTAGCCGAAGAAAAATTTTTAAGAGGTTTTCATATAATCGATTCTGGACTGTATTGCCTAGTTCTGGAAAAGACGGGAAACATTCGGGAATTCAAAAATAAAATTATAGGAATGTATCAGGTAAATTGACCACTAGAGTAAACAAGAAAAAAATAAAATTTTGGAAAACCTCAAGAGATACCCCCTGATTCGATTGCTTATGCAAAAATAAGTAACTGCCAAGTGAGCCAAATCGGTTAGGAAAATTCGCAAAAAATGTATGACATAAAACATCGCTTCAAAATTGTCCAAGTATGAAATTCTTGTAGGAAATTCGAAACAAGACACATGGGGTGAATTGGGACAGCGGTTTTAGCCTTGTTACTGCACAATAGTTGGATATTTTTTTTTAATATATTTGGATAGAAAGGACACATAACATCAAAAATAGTGCATCGTTTTCTAAATTTCCTTATTTAGGCCCAATTCTGACTGTAGCCCAGATTCGTCACAGTTGGCGGTATATAGGTAGTATATGGGTCATTCCACCTGAAGTGTGCAAGAAAAAATGCAAATTTGAAAATTACCATCTCCGATTCTGCCCAAATTTGGCAGAGCTGTTGAGACTATCAAAACATGCAAAAATCCCGAATTTCATCCAAATCGGACCAACCCCTCCAATTTTGTACCCTCTCAAAAAATCGACTTTTTGGCGATTTTTGAGCGAAACCCCTATTTTCAAACGACGATAACTCAGGAACCACAAATCTTAGAGGGTCGGTCTTAGACTCAATTTTGAAGGAAATTGAACGTAGGATTAAAATGTGTTTTCTACCTGTATTGCGCAATTGAAAACTTTAAATGGCCGTATCTCAAAACAGCCCTATTTATTTTTTGAATTTGACCTCACCATCGTATTCCCCGTCCGATTTTACATAAGAATCACTTATCGACAAAAAGGAATATGTTTCGTTCCAGAGATATCGAATTTTAAAGTTTTGAGTATTTGAGATTACCAGAATTAGCTACACTAGCTACACTGCTAGAAGCACTAAGTCGTGCTGATCAATAACTGCTACCTGTTTTTATTGAAATAAGATTTCATCCCAAATAATCATTACCAAAATAGGCAAATATTGAATGTACAGCACTGTAGGAAACTGCTGTATAATCTTAAATTAAAAAATAGTATACAGTGAATTTGTTTGCTAGCCCAATGGATAGCCTAAGAATGGAATTCCCGCAGAGCTAGCAGGAAATTGCAATTGATCTTGTAAGTAACACTTAAGAAAAAGTGTACGATACATTATCGTGTTAAAAATTATGAATTAACATGAATAAAACTCTCGTGAAGCATGATTAAGCAAGAGGATTTCTGGAAAGTATCAAACTGAAAAATGTAAGTAAATCACAAAGATCAATCTGATTTCTTATCTGATTAAGATCAAATTCAGTTGTGTTGATTTCGACACCGTCCGAACAATAATCTTTTTTTATTGTTTGTCAATCATTTAGAAATCTTGAAAGACCATAAAGCTGCTGTCCACATGTAACAGAATTGAAAAAAATCATCAATTATTCAGATGAAACTGGCTCACAATATAAAAATCGGTTTAATATGATCAACCTTTCAACCCGTAAGGCACATTTTGGGGTTTTTGCTGAATGGCACTATTTCGCTACCGCACATGGCAATAGCTCTAGACCCCATGAGAGTTATTTCATCTATCACAGCCAGCACTACATTTGTTCTCACTTCAAATAAAAGAAATAATTTGATAAAGTGGGAAGAAATGAGGAATTAGGAAAAATATAAAAATAATAGAAAAATGATAATTTTTTGAAAATTTTAGTGTAAAAACTCTGTAGCATTTGTTAATAAATATTCAAAGTTCAAATTTTACTTAATATGGTTTAATGACACTGAGATCATGAAGATCAGTGCATTGAAAATTACCCAATAAATATTCCTTAAACAAAAAATAGATTGCTCAAGGTATTGATTATCTCAAAATCATATAAAATTATAAAAATAATTCATCTTACAGAACACCAGGTAGTAATTATTCATCAGCACGACTTATTGTTTCTAGCAGAGACGACGAGTGTAGCTAATTCAGGTAATCTCAAATACTCAAAACTTTAAAATTCGATATCTCTGGAACGAAACATATTCCTTTCTGTCGATAAGTGATTCTTATGTAAAATCGGACGGGGAATACGTTGGTGAGGTCAAATTCAAAAAATAAATAGGGCTGTTTTGAGATACGGCCATTTAAAGTTTTCATTTGCGCAATAAAGGTAGAAAACATATTTTAATCTAAATTTTGATCACAGAGATGGATTCTACGTCCAATTTCCTTCAAAATTGAGTCTAATACCGACCCTCTAGGATTCGTGGTTCCTGAGTTACCGTCGTTTGAAGATAGGGGTTTCGCTCAAAAATCGCCAAAAAGTTGATTTTTTGGGAGGGTACAAAAATGGTGGGGGTGGTCCGATTTGGATGAAATTCGGGATTTTTGCATGTTTTGATAGTCTCAACAGCTCTGCCAAATTTGGACAGAATCGGAGATGGTAATTTTCAAGTGCTGTTCTGCTTCAGATGGAATGACCCATAGGGTGGATTTTCATGGATTTTTCGATGACCGACATCGAAAGCGGCTTTCGATGCTCGTGGTCATATTTTGCCGAAAACTCATTTTTATCAATCAGGTTAAATCGCAAAATGGTTTGGATTGATATTTTATGGTAGTATAAGCACAAACAAACACATACCCATCGCCGGAAAGTTGCGAAAATGCGATTTTCCGACTTTTCATTTTCGATGCACGAGCATCTTCAGACGACCGACATCGAAAGCATACTCACGACCATGCTTTGCTAAAATGTCCGTGCATTGAAACTCGATGCTCGTCCAGTGCCTTTTTGCTCCCTCTGCGGCACCCTAGACACAAACCTAAATAACGCTTTGAAACGCTTGGTACGGGATGGGAATGAAACTTGACGAAACAAATTCTATCTGTCAAACCAGCCCTTGTCAAAAATCAAAACAGCTGATTTTGCATGGTGAAATGGAGTTAATTTTCTGGCCATTGTGGCCGGTGGACGGATTGCTTGCCTAGGTTAGCAAGAGGAACTGATCCACCGGTAGCCGGATTTCTGGAAATTGTTTTGCAGGAGGATTCCGTCCACCGTTGGACGGATTGCCAAGTTGACAAGAGGAACTTGTCCACCGGTGGATGGATTTCGGAGCATTGTTTTGCAGGAGGAATCCGTCCACCGGTGGCCGGATTTCTGGACATTGTTTTGCAGGAGGAATCCGTCCACCGGTGGTTGGATTTCAGGGCATTGTTTTGCATGAGAAATCCGTTCACCGGTGGACGGATTGCCTGGCCAAGTTGACAAGAGGAACTTGTCCACCGGTAGATGGATTTCGGGGCATTGTTTTGCAGAAGGAATCGGTCCACCGGTGGCCGGATTTCAGGGCATTGTTTTGCAGGAGGAATCCGTTCACCGGTGGACGGATTGCCTGGTCAAGTTGACAAGAGGAACTGGTCCACCGGTGGTTGGATTTCGGGGCATTGTTTTGCAGGAGGAATCCATCTACCGGTGGACGGATTTCAGGGTTTTGTTTTGCAGGAGGACGGATTGCTGGGCATTGTTTTGCAGGAGGAATCCGTCCACCGGTGGTCGGATTTCTGGACATTGTTTTGCAGGAGGAATCCGTCCACCGGTGGCCGGATTTCTGGACATTGTTTTGCAGGAGGAATCCGTCCACCGGTGGTCGGATTTCAGGGCATTGTTTTGCAGGAGGAATCCGTTCACCGGTGGACGGATTGCCTGGCCAAGTTGACAAGAGGAACTTGTCCACCGGTATATGGATTTCGGGGCATTGTTTTGCAGAAGGAATCGGTCCACCGGTGGCTGGATTTCAGGGCATTGTTTTGCAGGAGGAATCCGTTCACCGGTGGACCGGTCCACCGGTGGCCGGATTTCAGGGCATTGTTTTGCAGGAGGAATCCTTTCACCGGTGGACGGATTGCCTGGTCAAGTTGACAAGAGGAACTGGTCCACCGGTGGTTGGATTTCGGGGCATTGTTTTGCAGGAGGAATCCATCCACCGGTGGACGGATTTCAGGGTTTTGTTTTGCAGGAGGACGGATTGCTGGGCATTGTTTTGCAGGAGGAATCCGTCCACCGGTGGTCGGATTTCTGGACATTGTTTTGCAGGAGGAATCCGTCCACCGGTGGTCGGATTTCAGGGCATTGTTTTGCATGAGAAATCCGTTCACCGGTGGACGGATTGCCTGGCCAAGTTGACAAGAGGAACTTGTCCACCGGTAGATGGATTTCGGGGCATTGTTTTGCAGAAGGAATCGGTCCACCGGTGGCCGGATTTCAGGGCATTGTTTTGCAGGAGGAATCCGTTCACCGGTGGACCGGTCCACCGGTGGCCGGATTTCAGGGCATTGTTTTGCAGGAGGAATCCGTTCACCGGTGGACGGATTGCCTGGTCAAGTTGACAAGAGGAACTGGTCCACCGGTGGTTGAATTTCGGGGCATTGTTTTGCAGGAGGAATCCATCTACCGGTGGAGGGATTTCAGGGTTTTGTTTTGCAGGAGGACGGATTGCTGGGCATTGTTTTGCAGGAGGAATCCGTCCACCGGTGGTCGGATTTCTGGACATTGTTTTGCAGGAGGAATCCGTCCACCGGTGGCCGGATTTCTGGACATTGTTTTGCAGGAGGAATCCGTCCACCGGTGGTCGGATTTCAGAGCATTGTTTTGCAGGAGGAATCCGTTCACCGGTGGACGGATTGCCTGGCCAAGTTGACAAGAGGAACTTGTCCACCGGTATATGGATTTCGGGGCATTGTTTTGCAGAAGGAATCGGTCCACCGGTGGCCGGATTTCAGGGCATTGTTTTGCAGGAGGAATCCGTTCACCGGTGGACGGATTGCCTGGTCAAGTTGACAAGAGGAACTGGTCCACCGGTGGTTGGATTTCGGGGCATTGTTTTGCAGGAGGAATCCATCCACCGGTGGACGGATTTCAGGGTTTTGTTTTGCAGGAGGACGGATTGCTGGGCATTGTTTTGCAGGAGGAATCCGTTCACCGGTGGACGGATTGCCTGGCCAAGTTGACAAGAGGAACTTGTCCACCGGTATATGGATTTCGGGGCATTGTTTTGCAGAAGGAATCGGTCCACCGGTGGCCGGATTTCAGGGCATTGTTTTGCAGGAGGAATCCGTTCACCGGTGGACGGATTGCCTGGTCAAGTTGACAAGAGGAACTGGTCCACCGGTGGTTGGATTTCGGGGCATTGTTTTGCAGGAGGAATCCATCCACCGGTGGACGGATTTCAGGGTTTTGTTTTGCAGGAGGACGGATTGCTGGGCATTGTTTTGCAGGAGGAATCCGTCCACCGGTGGTCGGATTTCTGGACATTGTTTTGCAGGAGGAATCCGTCCACCGGTGGTCGGATTTCAGGGCATTGTTTTGCATGAGAAATCCGTTCACCGGTGGACGGATTGCCTGGCCAAGTTGACAAGAGGAACTTGTCCACCGGTAGATGGATTTCGGGGCATTGTTTTGCAGAAGGAATCGGTCCACCGGTGGCCGGATTTCAGGGCATTGTTTTGCAGGAGGAATCCGTTCACCGGTGGACCGGTCCACCGGTGGCCGGATTTCAGGGCATTGTTTTGCAGGAGGAATCCGTTCACCGGTGGACGGATTGCCTGGTCAAGTTGACAAGAGGAACTGGTCCACCGGTGGTTGAATTTCGGGGCATTGTTTTGCAGGAGGAATCCATCTACCGGTGGAGGGATTTCAGGGTTTTGTTTTGCAGGAGGACGGATTGCTGGGCATTGTTTTGCAGGAGGAATCCGTCCACCGGTGGCCGGATTTCTGGACATTGTTTTGCAGGAGGAATCCGTCCACCGGTGGTCGGATTTCAGGGCATTGTTTTGCAGGAGGAATCCGTTCACCGGTGGACGGATTGCCTGGCCAAGTTGACAAGAGGAACTTGTCCACCGGTATATGGATTTCGGGGCATTGTTTTGCAGAAGGAATCGGTCCACCGGTGGCCGGATTTCAGGGCATTGTTTTGCAGGAGGAATCCGTTCACCGGTGGACGGATTGCCTGGTCAAGTTGACAAGAGGAACTGGTCCACCGGTGGTTGGATTTCGGGGCATTGTTTTGCAGGAGGAATCCATCCACCGGTGGACGGATTTCAGGGTTTTGTTTTGCAGGAGGACGGATTGCTGGGCATTGTTTTGCAGGAGGAATCCGTTCACCGGTGGACGGATTGCCTGGCCAAGTTGACAAGAGGAACTTGTCCACCGGTATATGGATTTCGGGGCATTGTTTTGCAGAAGGAATCGGTCCACCGGTGGCCGGATTTCAGGGCATTGTTTTGCAGGAGGAATCCGTTCACCGGTGGACGGATTGCCTGGTCAAGTTGACAAGAGGAACTGGTCCACCGGTGGTTGGATTTCGGGGCATTGTTTTGCAGGAGGAATCCATCCACCGGTGGACGGATTTCAGGGTTTTGTTTTGCAGGAGGACGGATTGCTGGGCATTGTTTTGCAGGAGGAATCCGTCCACCGGTGGTCGGATTTCTGGACATTGTTTTGCAGGAGGAATCCGTCCACCGGTGGTCGGATTTCAGGGCATTGTTTTGCATGAGAAATCCGTTCACCGGTGGACGGATTGCCTGGCCAAGTTGACAAGAGGAACTTGTCCACCGGTAGATGGATTTCGGGGCATTGTTTTGCAGAAGGAATCGGTCCACCGGTGGCCGGATTTCAGGGCATTGTTTTGCAGGAGGAATCCGTTCACCGGTGGACGGATTGCCTGGTCAAGTTGACAAGAGGAACTTGTCCACCGGTGGATGGATTTCGGGGCATTGTTTTGCAGGAGGATTCCGTGCACCGTTGGACGGATTGCTTGCCTCGATTTTGCTTAAATTTCTTAAGTTTCAAAACTTCTAAAAATCCTTAAAAAAAATTAAAATTTTCTTAAACTTTTTTAAATTTCAAAGTTTTCTAAAATTTCAAAGTTTTTAAAATTTCAAAGTTTTCTAAATTTTTATAATTTATATAAAAAAAATCTTAAATTTCTTAAATTTCTTAAATTTCTTAAATTTCTTAAATTTCTTAAATTTCTTAAATTTCTTAAATTTCTTAAATTTCTTAAATTTCTTAAATTTCTTAAATTTCTTAAATTTCTTAAATTTTCTTAAATTTCTTAAATTTCTTTAATTTCTTAAATTTCTTAAATTTCTTAAATTTCTTAAATTTCTTAAATTTCTTAAATTTCTTAAATTTCTTAAATTTCTTAAAGGAGAATGGGCAAATTTGTATGGGAGCTGGTCCAAGGATGTACACGAACGGGACCAACTTTTTTCGAAAGATCTCGCCGAGACATGAAAAAAAATCTTCTGGACCAACTCTCTAAACCCCGGGGTTCAAAAGTTACAAGTTGTTGAAGTTTGAGCATTTTGAGTTAAAATGTACAAAAAATCGAATTTTTGCTATTTCTAAAATCATTCATAAAATCTCTGTTTCATTATGGATTTCGATTTTCTTGACTTCATTCGACGCGTATCAGCAAAAACTATGAGTTCTGATATGTCTTAGCATGATTGAAACATGATTTCTCTTGTTTTTATCCGTTTGAACCGTTTGTGCAAGAGGCATCCCATAGAAACAAGTCGAAACTTCAAGGTTTTGAAACCGGATCCGACTCAGACTGCTTCAGTGAGTATGGAAGGCTTCAGTGCAATGTTGTAACAACTTATTGGGATGGTCTGAGTCATCCGAGAACTCCTTGGAGTTAAGACCGGTGAGTCTACCGTCGTAACAAGCAAGATGTCGGCGGTTTTTGACCACGGATCATACCCGCATGGCTTCAGTGAGTATGGTAGACTACTATGCTGATGTGTTGGAGTGTCCTGGGTTCTCCTAGGACTCCCTGGAGTTAAGATCTGTGGGTCTACTACCGTAACAATCCAAATGTCGACCGGTTTTGACAACGGAACATACCCGCATAGCTTCAGTGAGTGTGGTAGACTGCTTTGCTAATGTGTTAGGATGTCTTGGGTCATCCAAGGACTCCCTGGAGTTATGATCTGTAGGTCTACGGCTGTTACAAGGACTCCCTGGAATGGTCCAGAACATCCCAACATAACAACAATACAGTCTGCTATACTCACTGAATCTTTGCGGTTCCGACCTTGTAAAAAAAAGGTAGTAGACCCACAGATCTTAACTCCAGGGAGTCCTAGGAGAACCCAGGACACTCCAACACATCAGCATAGTAGTCTACCATACTCACTGAAGCCATGCGGGTATGATCCGTGGTCAAAACCGCCGACATCTTGCTTGTTACGGCGGTAGACTCACCGGTCTTAACTCCAAGGAGTTCTCGGATGACTCAGACCATCCCAATAAGTTGTTACAACATTGCACTGAAGCCTTCCATACTCACTGAAGCAGTCTGAGTCGGATCCGGTTTCAAAACCTTGAAGTTTCGACTTGTTTCTATGGGATGCCTCTTGCACAAACGGTTCAAACGGATAAAAACAAGAGAAATCATGTTTCAATCATGCTAAGACATATCAGAACTCATAGTTTTTGCTGATACGCGTCGAATGAAGTCAAGAAAATCGAAATCCATAATGAAACAGAGATTTTATGAATGATTTTAGAAATAGCAAAAATTCGATTTTTTGTGCATTTTAACTCAAAATGCTCAAACTTCAACAACTTATAACTTTTGAACCCCGGGGTTTACAGAGTTGGTCCAGAAGACTTTTTTTCATGTCTCGGCGAAATCTTCCGAAAAAAGTTGGTCCCGTTCGTGTACATCCTTGGACCAAATTTGCCCATTCTCCTTTTTTAAATTTCTTAAATTTCTTAAATTTCTTAAATTTCTTAAATTTCTTAAATTTCTTAAATTTCTTAAATTTCTTAAATTTCTTAAATTTCTTAAATTTCTTAAATTTCTTAAATTTCTTAAATTTCTTAAATTTCTTAAATTTCTTAAATTTCTTAAATTTCTTAAATTTCTTAAATTTCTTAAATTTCTTAAATTTCTTAAATTTCTTAAATTTCTTAAATTTCTTAAATTTCTTAAATTTCTTAAATTTCTTAAATTTCTTAAATTTCTTAAATTTCTTAAATTTCTTAAATTTCTTAAATTTCTTAAATTTCTTAAATTTCTTAAATTTCTTAAAATTCTAAAATTTCTTAAATTTTTTAAATTTCTTAAATTTCTTAAATTTCTTAAATTTCTTAAATTTCTTAAATTTCTTAAATTTCTTTTTTAAAAATTTATAAAATTTATAAAATTTATAAAATTTATAAAATTTATAAAATTTATAAAATTTATAAAATTTATAAAATTTATAAAATTTATAAAATTTATAAAATTTATAAAATTTATAAAATTTATAAAATTTATAAAATTTATAAAATTTATAAAATTTATAAAATTTATAAAATTTATAAAATTTATATCATTTATAAAATTTATAAAATTTATAAAATTTATAAAATTTATAAAATTTATAAAATTTATAAAATTTATAAAATTTATAAAATTTATAAAATTTATAAAATTTATAAAATTTATAAAATTTATAAAATTAATAAAATTAATAAAATTAATAAAATTTATAAAATTTATAAAATTTAAAAAAATTATAAAATTTATTAAATTTAAAAAAATTATAAAATTTATAAAATTCATAAAAATTTTAAAATTTCTATAATTTCTTTAATTTATTAAATTTTTTTAAAATTTCTAATATTTCTTTAATTTCTTTAATCCCTTAAATTTCTTATTTTTATAATTTCTTAAATTTCCTCAATTTCCTAAATTTCTAAAAATTTCTCATATTTCTTGAAGCATTTATTTTTTGAAAATTTCTTAAATTTTTTAAATAACTTAATTTTTTAAAATTCCTTAAAAGTCCACTCTATTATCTCTCAACTTTTTGCATGATTTTTCGCAACGAACATGAGGCAAAAGGTTTTATTTAATTAAATTATGCGCAAGTCTAATCATACGCCTTTTTGAAAAAGATTGATTGAACAACATCAGCTTATTTCAAAAGTTGTTCTGGAATTCCGATCGCCACGCAATGCTGCTTTGTTTACTTTGAATCTGTCATTTTCCATCCTTCGTTAACTTGCATGCAAGTGTTCCTTATTCCGGAAAGTCGATTTTAGGGTTGTGTCTAAGCTAAATGAAGTAACGCAAGCTACGAGCATCGAGTTGGTTCGATGCTCGTGCTCTCGATGTCGTTGCACAATCCATGAAAATCCAGCCATATAGGAAAATACTTTTCACTAAACAAGCACTAAAGCGTTTTACACCGCTGTTTGCCACAGCATCTGCCCAGTCACGACGTTCTAGCAGGATTCCAGCAAAAAAAAAAAAAAAAATAAAAAATACAAAGGCAGATATTCTTACAGCATTCTATCAGAAACCGGAGCAACCTTTGAAAAGGGCGGAGACGCATTTTGACAGCTGGAACTATTTTACTAGTCCTAGACAACTGGAACTATTTTACTATTCCTAGGTAACTTCCCCACAGTACTCGAAGTGTTAAACAATAGTTGGTCTCCTCAGCTACCCTTAAACACTGCGGGCACTGGTCTTGGAATTTGCAAAATATTTCCAGCTGTCAAAATGCTTATAAGCCCTTTTCAAATTTTGCGCTAGAAATGTTCCACCATTCACCATCTCTGACGATTTCGTGACCGGGTGGTGGTTTTTTATGTGAACAAAGAGCTGTCACCGCTGTCACAGAAAAATGATCTCCCTGTGAAACATGTTGGGTTGATATCGGTTGCAAAATGTTAAGGATCTGCACTAAGCAAGCTATACGACCATGTTTTTAGTTAAGTTGCTAAAAATCTAATATGGTGCAAAATGACTATAATTCTCTACAATGTACTCACTCGCCGGCTCTCCCTCGATGGCGAAGAAGTCAAAGTTGATCAGTATCTTGTAGCCGGGCCGGGCCGTGATGTACCAGTTGCAGGCCCGCGAGGCCAGCCCCTTGCCGGGCGCGTCGTAGTTGGCCGGGAAGTTCGGCGACGTCACGATGCCCGAGTCCTCGCCGGAGTAGTTCCCGCCGCAGTCGCCGAACACCGACTTGGCCGTCTCGAAGATGTAGCGCGCCTTGAAACCGCTCGCGACGTTCTCCTGGTCGGTGTGCAGCACGACGCGAATTCCGACGGCGCCGCGCGGACTCTCGACCGGTCCGGGAGCCGTGAGGCTGCAGTACCGGCCGAGAAACCGGTCCGTACCGTCCCGATACAGCACGTACATCTCCAGCCAGTCCTCGAAGCAGACGGAGGCGCCGTACGCACCGTACGTGGTGTTAGCCCCGTCCGCCTTGACCTTGAAGTGGTCGAACACGATGGTGACCTGCTCGTTCGGGGTCGCCAGGAACACGTACGAGCAGTTGGTCTCCGACGGGTAGTTGGAGGGGTACCGGGGGCTGTTGAATTCGCCCTTTTTCCGGGACGTGCTCCGGTAGGTGAAGCTGCACGTGCCGTCGGGTGCGGCCGTCCCCGGTATCTTGTACTCCGTTTCGAAGCTGTACTTGGCCTTGAAGCCGCGGCCCTGCAACTCGCCGGAGCTGAACACCATCACCAGCCGCGGGCCGTCGCTGATGACGGCGTGGGGCAGCTCGTTGCCGCACAGCTCGTGATCGAACTTATCGTACGCGTCCGCCACCTCTTGGCCCTTCAGGTAGACCTTGAGGTAGCCGTCGGTACAGTTGGAACTGCGGCAAGCGAAAACGGAACAAAGGGCATCAATTTGTGTCCGATTATGATTGTCGAGTTTGGGGGAGGGGAGAAAAACATTCAATCATCATTAGTTTTGTGCCATTTCTCACTCTCTGCGCTATTCGGTTGGTTGATAGAAACGGACAGTTCAGGAAATGAATCGCCCCTTCCGCAAACTTCCTGAAACTGTCCGCCATCGCCGTCGTGATTCATTGTCCTGCGAATCGAATCGAGTTGAGGGAGTTTTTTTTTCAAGGAGTGTCGTCCGCCCCATAAAACTTGCCCTGTCATCCAAGATGAATAGTGGGAACGTCTTTGAGATATGTCGGGTTGGAAATTACATTTCTTTTGAGTTATTCAATGTCATTGTCATAAGTTTAGTTTGGCTTTGTCGAAAATCATAAATTTCAACAGACAAAAATAAACGATCCCTCGTTTCAAATCACTCATTTTTCAGATTTGGATGATTCCACAAATTTTTTTGTTGAATCCCGAGCGAAATTTACACAAATCTGACAGATGCCCCGTTTGTTAATTTCTGAGTAAGTTAGGTTTTGTCAAATACTGAGTGATTTTGAATGTGCAAACGAGAAAGCACAATGGCAATCATCATAGAGGTAAGAAATCAAATGTTTCATTTGACATTTTGCGATTGAAAATGAGTGTTACCTCAAAATTCAATGGTATTGATTGTAGAGGCGTTTAATTGTCAAAATTGAAAATGCTTTATTTTGCCAAATTTCGTCACCTCTCGCTCACAGTTCCCAATCGTCATCCAGAGTCCAATTTCGACAAATTTATCTGCTTCCGGTTGATTAGCCGGCCATTATCGTTTCGTGCTGCCCCCAAATCGAACACGAAAGAGTCGACTCGTCGAGCCCTAATCCTAATTTATCACCTACACATCGTCCCCCTCAGACCAGCCGGTTCAAAATGGCAGGCCATTGAACTGAAATTTGCGACCAATTGTGGTGGGGGATTAGAGAGATGACAAATACTCGCTCATCATTGAGACGACTCCTCGCAGTTTTTTTTTGTACTCGTCTGTCAAGATATTATCAATTCGATTGTCGGGAAAAGGTGGGGTGAGAAATGGCACCATAACTGTCCGATGATTGAGTGATGGTAATTTGGTAGACCTAGGGAGGGGGAACGCCGATAAAATACTTACTCGCCCTTTTGCTCTCCCTTTGGAATCTCGAAAATAGAAAACTCCAGCTTTACCCGTTCGAGGTTTTGAGCGTCTTGCATACCGTAAACGAAATATCTGCAGAAAAAATGAGGGTGAAATTAGCCCTGCGTTTGACAGCTACCTCACCTCTGCATTATTCACCTTGATCCGTTTCGGCTCAAAGTGGGTGACGCTAGAGGTGGCGATCTGTCAAGTGTTGGAATTGCGTTTACACTTACCTACAAACTACTTTCGGTATATACGGAAACGGATAATTAGGCGAGTATACAAATCCGGTCGATTCTTTTTTCGATAAGATTTTCTGATCACATTCGGAGCCTCGTATATGCATTCCGTCATTTTCTCCTGCAAGAGCAAAGTTTTGTTACTTTTTAAATCTTAGAGGTTCAGTCCGCAATACTCACGAATAAAATCTAACTTAACAAAACTCTCACTAAATTCAAAAATTCCCTTAAAACCACGGTTCTGCGTGTTGGCGGTTCGTTGCAGCGTCGAAAAGTGCACGAACAGGTACTGCTCGCTCGAGTACAGCACCAGGTTCCGCTGCTGGCCGCAGTACATCCCGATCACGGCGGACGTGTTGTCCGGTCCGTCGTACACGCGGACGTAATCGAACGGACAGCTGCAAATGAGAATGCAAGAAAATGTGCGATGTCATCAGGTTGCTGTCAAGGCAGCGTAGTAGGCGGCGACAGTACTGCCAGCTTCGATAAGAGAGGTCAGCTGTCATTGGCGGATAAAAACAGGGAAACAATCGTAAAAGAAAATCGTCCTCCTTAAACCTGATGGTCTCGGCCTTAATAAACTTCAGGTCGGACCCGGAGAGTAAACAAAATACTTTGCCTGTAGTCGTTCCAAGCAGAACCACAGAGAGAAGTACAAACTCTATTAAAACTGTGGCAAACAGCTTCCCCAGATTGTGTTATTGCACAGCTGCCTCCATTCATCGTACACACAGGTGCCAGTCGACCGAGTCTGGCTGTAATTCTCTGTTTAATAAAGTTGTTGTTCTGCTCATCACAGCAGGCTGGTGACACTGGCCACTTGCCCATAGCTGGCCATGACACGTTCATTTGCCGCTTGAGCACTAAAGTTTGTACGAGTGTGTGTGTGTTTTTCAGTGTGGAAACAATAACAAACACTACTTCTCCAGTAGGGGACGACTGCTTGGATTGACAGAGCGGTGTGTGGCAAATGTTTGCCTTGCGCTCTGTTTGAGGTTTACCAGCTTTGAGAAGTTGATTGTTTTGTTCTCTTTCGAATCAAATGACTTTTGTTTGAAGTATGCAAGCCGCAGACTGTCTTAAAGTTTAAGCCAATTACGATTGAACCCAATTTAGTTCGTTCGACAGACAGATGGTTACCTTTGTCGCTCGAAAGCCTTGCGCCAATGACAGCTGCGAAACCTGGGAAACGAATGCAAGAATTTACTCACTGCGGACCACCGAAGAAGAGGTCAAAGTCGCGGAACTCGATTCGCACCCGCTGGTTCGGTTTTCCAATGAACTGATATGTGCACGACATATCTTTTGGATAGGCACCTGGATAAGTTGGTGATATAATAGCACCCGTACGTTTCTGAGCAAAATTAATTACATAGGAACATGTCGACCCAATCACTGGCTGACCAATCTCATATTCAGCTGAAAAAAAAAAGAAAAGGTTTGAGGTTATGTGGTCAATAAGTGATTGATAAGTCTCGGAACCCCGGGTCAACTCACATTCATTAATAAAGGCATATCGACCCTCGAATATATCAGGTGTTGTCGAGTTTTTATCCGTATAAAATGACAATGCAATAGCACGGTATAATGAGATGCGACGACGTGGCGGTATAGGTCCACAGTAGCGTCCGCCGAAGGGCGAGTTGATCAGTTCGGCCGGGTCGGATGACTGCACCTCGGCGTACACGTCCATGTACTCGTGGACGCAACTGGAAGTGGGCAAGAGGGGAAGAGAGAACAATAGAAAAAAGGAAAGAGTTAGTTGAGTGCACCTTTGTTGTGATATCACCTTGGATCTTGGTTGTAGACAAAGTTGAACTCAAAATAGGGTTTAACCCTTGAAACGAGTCAAACTGACAGTTCGAAAGAAATCAGTGTTGACGTACGCAAATAGTGTAAAGCTTGACATTATGGCACTCTCGGCAAACGTTAAACGTTGACAGTTTGCCCGGAAGATTCTACGATACCTCAATTCTGACAGAATTAAACTGCATTGATTCAAAGAGAATCAAAACAAATCTGCACGCACGTGCAAAATCACTCACTTTTCATCAACATGGAACCTACTCAGAAATGAGTAAAGGGAACATCTGTCAGTTTTGAGTCAATTTCACTCAAAACTGACAGATGTCCCCTTTACTTTTTCCTGAGTAGTTTCGGTTTTGAAGTTTTGACGAAAAGCGAGTGATTGTGAACAAGTCACTCGTATAAACTGTCAAAATAAAGCATGCCATTTCCAAGTTCAACTTTATCTTTAACCTTTCGGCCCATTGCAACCATTCTTAGCTACCAAACTCCCTATAAGAAAATTCTTAAATAGTGAAGACCAAGTAGTCTCCTCTTCCTTAAACCTACTGACAAGATGGCGACCCTTTCACGTGCGGGCATGCAGCTGAACCTACAAAAAGCACACATAGTAAGCTCGTAAGCGTCTACTCTAGCGCGACACATTGCATGCAAAACAACAACAACAACAACCCGGCCGCAGCGTGTATGATAACAGTAGGGGTGGGGCTGTCATTCCGAGACTAACAGGGTGACACGGTGTGAAAATTGATGGGGGATGTCAGTCCGGAGTGACCACCCCCTCGTTGAAAAAAGATGATTAATGGTTGAATTTCAGTTCTGAAAGCGGTGGGGAAGCATCGAAGATGGCGGCGGTAACGTTTTGTTGTTGTTGTTGTTGTTGCTGGGTGACGTTTGACGGACGGGGTGGGGTGATGTAGGGTTGATTAAATCTGGATCGTTTTGTTTGGCGGGGTGAAAAGCTTTTGTTGCATGATTTTTTTTTTCGGAGGAGTGAAAATGTAAATATTTACAGATGTAAGAGAAGGAAAATGGCAAGGTTAGGCAAAAAGCGAGGGTTGCTTCGTGTCTGGTGGATTAGTTTCCAGGGAGATAAACGTAGCTTGGGAACAATGACGGTTCAAGGATGACCTTGCTGGCAACACTGAAAAGTGACAGATAAGAATTATTTAAAACTAATAGAGACGCATGGTTCCTCCCAACATAACCTGCAAACGATAATTAAGATCTGAGTCCAAATAGTCAAAGAGGACAAACAACTGCTTCTAATTTCGATTCGGCCATGCTAGGACGACTCGGGTCGGAAAGTAATTGCCTCCTCCGGGGCAGAAATCCGGCACTCATTGGCCATTTTCTCCAGGATTGTTTTTTTTGTACCACCGATTGCGAATGGGAAAGAAGCTGTGGAAAACAGGGTCTCCCTGCTGTCTCTAATCGTGAATTGAAGTTGGGGCTTTTTGGAGGGGATTTTTGTTTTTTGTAGAATTGTGAAGAAAAGTGAGGGTATGGTTAATCAGTGAGGTGGGTGGATTCACTTGGGGAGTGACCTGAAGTGGCCTTTTTGAGAGCTTTAGGTATTATACAAGTAAAAGAGATTGTGTTTGGCGTCTGGTGTCGGGAATAGATAATAATTTTAATGGGATAAATGGGAGTATTAAGCGTTTTTTTTGCAAAAAATATTTAAGGCAAACATATTTAAGCTCTTGGAAACGTTCTAAAATATTTAAATTGTTGGGAAATTATCACTCAAAATTTAAATGAGAACTCAACGAATAATATGTTTTTTTATCATAGTTACACTTAAAAAATTTAAGAAAACTAAGATTAGATTTGAGAAATCTAAAACTAGTTCATCATTTACCTGGTACATAGTTATTGTCATTCTGTATTTTTCTTCAAAATTGATAATTTTTTATCATTTTTGTTTTGCATTTTGATAATTAATTTTATAAATCAGTGTTACCTGCGAAGGTAACTCAAAAGATTCACTACACGTGTGAAATTTTATTGTTTCTAGCTTTGGAAAACAAAAAGTTAATTAATTAATTTTGAAATTATCGCGAAACATTTTAATTTCTCACGTTGCAATTTCATGTGTACACTTATCTTCTTTATAAACAAACCTTTAAATGTCATGTTATTTCCAATTAATGTGTAATGTTAACGTCCGGAGATAATACTAAGATTAACGTTATAATCGAAAACGACAGAAGTGTTGTTATCGTTATCGAATTACAATATTTATTTTAACAATATTTTCACAGAATATGAAAGCTGACTTTAAAAACCTGTTTTTTATTGTTTAGTAAGTTTACAGTATAAGTAACAACACAATTTTTAAAAAATACCTTTTTTTTAAATACAACACTTCTTAATTTGCAATACGGGTATCGAATGACGTATAATTTTGTTAAAAAAATTAATCAGAGTTTTTAGCACAAAAAAAACAAAATCCAGTATTTTTGTTTTTAAAATATTGAAATATTTGTTATTTACAATAATGATATCATGGTAAGCGAAATATTGATTTATTTTCACTTCATACAGTTTCTATTTTTATGTACTGAAATTTTGATAAAATTTGCACAACATTAGAGTATTTTTTCTTTCGGAAATGCTTTAATGCCATAATTTCCAATATTATAAAACCCATATCTATTGGAAATAACTCTTAATTGTGTAAGGATTTTCATTTGCGTTGAGTGTAAAATATTACAATTTTCATAAAATACCGTACGTTATGTAAATGCTATTTTTTCATTATCTTCATTTGAGTATAGAACGATGTGTCAATTTGTCTAAATTTCCGATGCATAAGAATTTAGTTTGAAATACTAAACTGTTTACAAACTATCGTTAACTCTAATTTATTAAACATATGTTTAAAAATGCATCGTTTAATAACCACTTTGCAATTTAAAAAAATACTAGTATTTGAAAAAGAACAGTGCACAGTGAAAATTTAAAAATTATTGAAAAAGAGAATTTAGCAAAAAAAAAATCCGTACTTTACATTAAAATGTTTTATGCAAATTATGAACATTATACGATTTTCAAAAAAATGCGGTATTTTGTGATGTTTTTGTTTTATTTTACACTTAAAACTCAAAAAATCACATGATACCCATATTGTGAATAACAACAATTTTGAGTATTTTGAAATACAGAATTTTGTGAAAATGTATGTACATTAACCTCAAATCTCTGATGTACCGTAAAACGGGGTGACTTTGATAGGTTTGCAATTTTTCCGCAAATAAAGAGTACAATTAAAATACGTACGGAATGGTTTAGAATCATACTGACCGTGGCAGAGAAGTGTTCAAAGTACATCAAAAAGAACTTTTCATAAAATTTTGAAAAGTTTAAAAAGTTAGTTTACCATAGTAAGAAAATGTTGATGAAAGTCATTATTTTAAGCTTCTCAAAGTGTCATAATTTTCTCAATAAACATGATTTTGAATCGGAAAGCGGAATGGATTTTCGGATTCTTTGGAAAATTTTCCACTAGGAGAAGGTTAAATAAGTTTGTAAATAACAAATAATATGTGTTTTTGAAAAATAATTTTAAAAAATCTCCAGATTAATAGGCATTTTCAGTAGAACAAATTTTATACAAAATGTGAAAACATGTGATTCGTGCTTCGAATTCAGTATAAAATGCAATATAAATCGATAATTTTATAAACAAAACTAGCTTTAACCAATTTCAGACAAAATTCCGACTTTTTAACAATTTTACCTAAAATTTATGTGTATTTTGTTAAAAAGCTTATAAACTTAGTTAACTAATCATAAAAATTGATTTTTTTTTCTTAAAAACTATATCAGCTACTTTAGTGATGGTACATTTAACGTACAAATAAAGTTTGAACATCGTAAATATGATTTCAACAAGAAAACGTTACTTAATCCACCTTCAGGTGGTTGGTGCCTTCCTCACATTCATAAAGCCTCTAAAAAGAATATCAACACTCGATTAAATTTTAAAAAGGCCCTATCTGCATAGGAAACCCATGAGAGATAGGTTGTTTTGAAAATTTAATCTAGAATAACACTTATTTTTATCAAAATATCTGAGATCCGGCCTAAAAAACTGTATTAAAAACACTAAAGTACTTATAACTTTTGATAGGGTTGTCGGATTTTCAATCTTTTGGACTCTTTGGCAAGATCTCTTGATTACCCATCCAACGATAGGTCGCATGGTTTCGCACGTTTTCATCAAAATATGCGAGTTCCGGCCTCTAAAAAGTGTATAAATAACACTTAAGTGGTTATAACTTTTAATTGGGTTGTCAGATCTTCAACGTTTTGGGCTCGTTAAAAAAGTCTTTTTAATACCTACCTTTCTAAAAATGTATAGCATTCTTACGAAAACCACCCTTTTTACAATCTTCCAGACTTTAGTCAAAATCGTTTTTTAAGCAAAACTTTTGAAGTAATTTTTTAAAAATCATAATATTAACTAGGGTCTTGTGGGACCCCAAGGAATCGAATCAAATCGAATGAGACCAAATCGGTTCAGCCAGACCGGAGATAATCGTGTGCATAGTTTTCGGTACACGGACTTACAGACATACACACGCACATACATTTGTTCAGAATTTGATTCTGAGTCGATAAGTATACGTAAACCTACCTCATTGAGGTGAGGAAAGCAAAATGTTTGAACTTTCTACTAACATTCACCAACGTAAATTTTTAATCCAGCGAACGATCTTTTAAAATTAGAGTATTTTTTCTTTGTGTGTGCCCAATTAAATAACTTTTTTTGTTTGTATATATAGTCAAACTAAAAAGGGACGAACGTGGACGAACTCACACTCTTTACACTGAACATTACAGTTAACAAGCGTAATGTACACCAATTTCTCATCACTAATTTTATTTATTCCACGATTTTTTTTTCATTTCTGACGAAACAAAAAAATCCGTACAACCCTCATTAAATTTACTTTCATGATGTAAACTAACAGGTTAACGTTGTAAATAAACGCACAAATTACAAATAACAAATTAATTATTTTATTACGTAACTCAATAGTTACCCAATAATGAGTAAGATTATGTATAAATCATTTTTCAAAGAAATGATCTTTCGTTTAACAGTGTAACAAATATATGATCCACAGGAACGGGCGGAAAGTGAACGAATTGGAAATACGATCCAAACTGTTTTGCTGTCAGTTGTCATCATCGAACCATCGATAAACAGTTAGTGTTTGGCCATCCGGCTGATGAATTTTAGGAGTCAAAGGTAAGCAAAAAGTAGTTAATATTATGAAAGAAAATAATTATTTGAGTTTATTTCAGCGGCGGTCAGAAAATGTCATGCTCACTACGCCACTCTCATGCCGCACCTTCCAACCATGGCATCGATCAGCAGCAGCAGCTCGCCGTTTGGAACTACATCCATCGCCGGAACAACATCCGCATCCGCAGGCTGAATTGCCTGAATGCTGAGGAGGAGGTGGCCTGCGAGGAACCGACGGCGGTTGGATCGAAAATGGCCCAGTTGGTGCATTTTTTGTACGAGATCGATAGGAACCCGGAAGAGGACTTTCAGAAGATGTTGATCCTGTTTAGGAGCTTGTATTTGCATAATTGTAGGAAGTGAAAATCATGAATGCATAATAAGATGCCGAGAAAAAATATATAAAGAAAGTCGTGATTTTAGATTTCTATTCAAATAAAGTTGAAAAGTGCACGCAAGTTTGTGGTTGAAGCAACTTGATTGATTTTTACTACATATGACTGAAAAACTTGTTTAGTAGGAAATGATCAACGGAAAATCGGAACCATTGGTCAAATTGGGATAACTGTTTCTCTGTATGGCTTATCGGCGTAATACTATTGCTAGGATTATCAGATCTTCAATCTTATAGTCTCATTTGAAAGGTCTTTCAATTATCCAACTGAAGACGGGTCGCATAATGGACCCGGCCATCTTTTTCATCGAAATATTTGAGATCCGGCCTATAAAAAGCGTACAAGTAACACTAAAGTGCTCATAACTTTTGATAGGGTTATCAGATCTTTAACCTTTTGGGCTTGTTGGAAAGGCCTTTTGATTACCTATCCAACGATGGGTCGCATGATAGATCCGGACAACTTTTTCATCAAAATATTCGAGATCCGGCCTTTGAAATGTTTACAAATGACACTTAAGTGCTCATAACTTTTGATAGGGTTATCAGATCTTCAATGTTTTGGGCTCATTAGAAAGGTCTTTCAATTATCCAACTAGCAACGAGTCGCATAATGGACCCGGCCAACATTTTCATTGAAATATTTGAAATCCGGCCCCTAAAATGTGTTCAAATGACACTTAATTGCTCATAACTTTTGATAGGGTTATCAGATCTTTAACCTTTTGGGCTTGTTGGAAAGGTCTTTTGATTACCTATCTAACGATGGGTAGCATGATAGATCCGGACAACTTTTTCATCAAAATATTTGAGATCCGGCCTCTGAAATGTGTACAAATGACACTTAAGTGCTCATAACTTTTGATAGGGTTATCAGATCTTCAATGTTTTGGGCTCATTAGAAAGGTATTTCAAATACCTTTCTAAAAATGTATGATCAGACGGGGTTTCTTACAAAAACCACCCTTTTTACAATCTTTCAAACTTTAGCCAGAATCGTTTTTTTAGCATAACTTTTGAAATACTTAACAAAACTTCATAATAGTTAATATAGGTCTTGTGGGACCCTAAGACGGATCGAATGAGACCAGAACGGCCCAAATCGGTTCAGCCAGTCCGGAGATAATCGAGTGCATTTTTTTCGGTGCACGGACTTACAGACATACACACGCACAGACATTTGCTCAGAATTTGATTCTGAGTCGATAGGTATACGTGAAGGTAGGTCTACGAGGTCGAATTAAAAAGTTCATTTTTCGAGTGATTTTATAGCCTTTCCTCAGTAAGGTGAGGAAGGCAAAACTATGACTATCAAAGTCACCCCGGAATTTAAACTAAGAATTTTTAACGTAACTCTTTTTCTAAACACTATTGAAACAATTTTTTTTCCAAAATAGTGCATGGACTTTGTGTGGCCTACCCCAGTACATGTTTTAAAAATAATAATCTTGAGAAAAACCTTACCTGTTGGAAAATATTCCAAAATCAAATTGAAATCCCATCAAAGTCACCCCGGTTTACGGTAGTTGTAAATTTAAAACCGAATTTCACGTAGTCCGTATGTAAAATTTTTGATAAATTGTGAAAATTTGTGCATTTTTCTATGAAAACTCCAATTAGGTTAGAAAAATATATTAAATATGCTGCTTGATATTAGTATGTTTGAGAAAACTAAATTATTTAAAAAATACGATATTTCGTAAACATTTCTAAGTACTTATACTTTTTAACATACCACATAATAAAAAATATGTTTTTTTATAAATAGCTTTCAAAATTTCATAGAGTTAAAATTTAAATGATTGAAAATTTAATTTAAACTTATTTTTTATTGAAATTTAGAATGTATGGTTCAAAAGAAATACATGGATTTCGATTCTATGAAAACAACCACAAGAATGAAAACAACAAAGAATGTAACTTTTGTGTATTTTTTCTTAAATCTTAATTTAAAAGATTTGCTACAAGTGATCAATATTTTAAGACACGCTTTTTTTTAAAGAATTTATATTTGCCATATTAAGTTATCTTTAATAATTTTTGATCATTTTTCTGTTTAAATTTCAACTCTTGCAAAACTTTTTTTCTTCTGAATTTCGGGTTACGCTTGACATACATTGATATGTTGTTGGTTATTGAATTATAATAGCCTCAAAAGAAATTCAATCATTCGTTACCTATATCTGAGATTTTTTTTCAGATGGTCCATTAAACAAAATTTTAATTTTTGATTTTTGTGAGTTTTTGATTCAAGGTGTTATATCCGTAATTTGGCTCATATTTGGTAATAATTTATTTGCTGGGGCGGGACCAAGAGCTCATATCTGAAAATATTTTCCCCTGATTTTTATGAAATATTTTACATATTTTTTGTGGTTTTGCGAAAAGCGCAGGAAAACGTAATTTTTTGGACCACCCTATTTCGGATAGAAGCTCCCTAATCATCAAACAAAAACAATACAGGTTTTATTAGTTTGGCTGAGACACTTCCATCCCCAATTCTAGCCAATTTGTATTACCTAGCACATTTGATTTGGATCCTTCCCGTTTGACGTAGAATCGCTGATATATTTATTAAAAATCACACAAATAGCAAACAAATAAAATTTTGTTTATTGGACATTTTGTAAACAAAACTCGAGAAATGTATGTTGTTTGAATTGGCAGATTTTAACCTAAGCTCTTTGCATGACAGGTCACCTCTTCACCTCCAAACAACTAAGGCTTGCTGAAGAAGGAGAAGCAGAATGTTATTCACCGCTCAACATTCGCTTTCCATTTCCCTCTGGTAGCGCTGCATCGATGAAGGAGGTATTAGACTATAACAAACAAACAACCAAATTTGCACTGTTTGACAGTTTGTCAAACTCGCAAGCTTATTTGCAGAAACGGCCGCCTGCACACATTTTGCTTTGGTTGCGAGTTTGCCGCAAACTGTCAAACGCGACAAGTGCGAGTTTGTTTGTTTGTCGTAGTCTAATACCTCCTTGACTGACATTGAACGTCAGTACATCATTGACATTCAGTGACAGTACATGTCATTACATAGCTAAAATATCAATAGTGAATATTTGATAGAGAGATAAACAATACACAAATAAAGCAAAGAAAAGCTTAAGCAACAACAACCTAGTTTTGGATGCAACTTACATGAAATGCAAAGTTGTGGTGTGTGTGGTTGGCCTGAGCGAGTGTGAGTTAGTGCGTGGTTGCTGCATGAAATGGTGAAAATTTCATAGTACGAAATGGGCTAATGGCGAGATTAAAATGCATGATAAAGTTTTTTTCGATTCCTGGGCCCTTTATCATCAACCTGACACACACACATAGAAATTCAAAATGATTAAACCTAAACTGAACATAAACAAACTTTGTGTAAAATTCTTATGTAAAATCTGATCTTTACGATTTTCAGTTGAAAATTTTATGCGGAATGGTTTGGACTTTTGGCAAGGGACAAATGTTAATTGGGAAAATCGATTTTGAAAAATATTAAAAATGGGGGGCAGTGGATGAAACCATACGGTTTTACATAAGAATCACTATTATTCATGGGTTCCATTTCGCCCACTGTGGAGTGTCTTTTGCTGGGCGGTGGTGGAGTTTTGCGGGTGAAATGTAGAATTTTAATGGTCCCTTTGAAAGTAATTTAGAGAGTTGGTTTGTTAGTAAATGAGCAGAGCTAACCACGATTTGCACTTGCAACCAAGGGGGAACAAAGTTCTGGCACTGAGCTGTGCGTTTCACTTTGAACCATAGTTATCTTTTGAACTTGTGTGACTTCAGCTTCAGGTTTGCCCTGGAGAGCTTTTGCTGGAGTTTTCTCTGGCTAGAGTTACAGAAATTCTCTTGAACGTTTAGAAACTCGAATCACAGACAAACAGATGAAGATATCTTTTCTAAATTCATTAGTAAACGGTCAACTTGAATGGTAAAGAAACTCACCATGGCAATTTAGAATTCACCACAGCTCATTTACACGTTTTTGACAGTTACTTCAAACTGCATTCACGCACACTACCTTACATTTCGAGTGGTGCTCACATTTACAACTAGATGGCTCTAGTGATGCATTTTTGAAAATTTATGAGTTTATGTCCATTTGTCTGTGTTCTGGCCATCTTGGGTTGCCATCTTCTGAGTGGAATTCATAAAAATCTGATGTTTGGCTTGACCATCATTTGTGTAAACTCGGTTTTGATGAAACTGTGTGAGTTTAGATGTGCGTGTGGATCTATCAAATTCTACACGATCATTCAAATTAAAGATCTGCTGAGCAAAACTGTTCACGTCCCATCAGGTTAGCAAAACATCAATTTAAAAGATGAGAACAACCAACGGGAAATAATTTAGCCAGCCAAATTCAGTCCATCGTGATTCGGCGGCCCATCGTTTGCCGTGTGCCATTCCAGTGAATTTCACGGCACATTTCGTGTCATCGAGCCGCAAATTTGAATACATTAGCGACGGTTTGGGGGGTGCACAGATGTAAAAAGTAATGGATTTTATTTATTTTTTTTCAATTTAAAAAATGTTACTGTAAAACATTCTACATGCTGAGTTTAATCATTTCTTATAAAAAAAATGTAAATTTTCAGAAATTACTTACTGTTTCAAAAAGTTGTAAAGAGTCAAAATAAAAAAATAAAAATAAATTGACACAATATTGAATCTGTTAAAATAATCATTCGATTAACAATTTAACGGTTACTTCGAATATTTGAAAATTCACCATGGCTTATTTGAATTCACCAAAGTTTATTTATACGCGTTTGGCGATCAGTGCAGTGTGCGCAAAATTTGAGTTCAGAGAAACCTCTTATTACGCGGTGGCGTTACGCTTTTTATTTCGTCGATTTCTCTAAAACCATACAACATTTTTGCAAGCTTCAAAAAGCGTTTTGTAGATCAGAATAAAACCTACAAATTGCTTTAAAAAGATTGCTAAAATGTTGTATGGTTTTAGAGAAATCGAGGAAATAAAAAAGCGTAACTCCACCGCGTAAAAAGAGGTTTCACTGTACAGACAAGCATACGTAATTCTCTTCTCAATTCCATTATTTTTCAATGAACGGAATCGACGTAACACCTTATAATGTGGCCCTCTTAAACCTTGCGGTTTCGTCAACGGATCCACAGGCGTGTATCGTTCTTTTTGCGACAAGACTCCGCCTCCCGGGTCTCCTAAGTGTGAAGGTATGGGCACGGGGAGAGGGCACCGAATACCTATATTTACACTTAGAATTTTTTGCGTCCGCCCCGGGATTCGAACCGGCGACCTCTGGATTGTGAGTCCAGTGCGCGGTCCGATTGATCCACACAGGCAGACAATTATTATTATTTTTCAATTCAACTGTCAATTTGAATGATCTGAAACTTACCACGTAAATTTGAATTCTCAGCAGCCTAACTAAATTCGCTTGACAGTTGTTTTTTTTTTGTTCGATGCCACTATCCACTGCGACCAGGAATTAGATCTATTGCGGACTTGCAATTCTATTTATAGAATCACAAAGGCTTCTTCTGTTATTAGGCAGATGGGACACGCACACACGCTATTGTTGAGCGAGTGTGTCGAGCGATCCACTGCCGTAACTTCGCCGCCGAAGAGGTTTGAATGTTTTTTCAATCCTCTTTGACAATTTCAATTTGACAATTTCAATTTCTTTGACAGTTGTTTAAAACTGCTTACACGCACACCAAGGTATGTAGATTAGTAAGGTAAGGCGGGTTTTCCAGCTGTCAAAATAGTTAGAACCTGGATTTTAAATGGAATTTTTCAGAAAAGTGAAAATTTGACAATTTTCCGAGCAAATTTCACAAGATTTTTTTTTCTGTAGGGTTGTTAAACATGCCAAACTGAACCGAAAACGCGTTTAGTTGAATTTATTTTTCTGAAAAAATATTTTTGTTTCAAAAGCGTTTTCGGTTCAGTTTGGCATGCTTAAACTGACACTATTGGTGAAATTTTCCCGGAAAATGGTCAAATTTTCACTTTCTCCAAAATCTCCATATAAAATCCATGTTTCGGACTAACTATTTTGACAGTTATAAAAACCCGCCTTGCCGTATCTAATCTACATGCTTTGCACGCACACTACCTTACGTACGTCCATAACTAGATGGCTCTAGTGACCAGTGGCGATGGATCTCTGATATTTTTTTTTCCAATAATTTTATTTAGATTTTAGTGAAATGGATCTAAATTTGAGTACTTGAAAATTTGTCTCTAGATAAGTTCTTTTTAAGTATTTTTTGATGAGAGTGTAGCAACTTGTCAGTGTTGGCAGTGTTGCCAAACTTTAAAGATTATCGAGAGAAGATTGAGTCGTCAACGTTGTGACATCCCAATGTTCTGTAAAACGAGTCTTTTTTACTGTCCAAACACCTCTGCTTCTGCCCTCACTCCTAGGCATCCGAGGCTCGTGTTACTTCTGATACAGCTAATAATAATAATTTCCAAAAAATTATTCCGCACCTACCGAGGCGTGAAATTGCCACAAAAACCTCCATCAAAAGCTTCTCCCACCTCCTCCTCCCTCGCCAAATGTTTCCGGTGGGAAAATGGCCACGCAGCTTAGACACACTTGTCGAAGCTGTGCGTGTAAATCAAAATTCCACACCTTGTCCCTACAAAGCGCATTCGTAGCCTGGGTGGGGAGGAAATATCAACTTTATCGCGTCTACAACTTGTCGGCGAGCAAGCTTGACATCGATTTGGAACAGTGCTGTTAAACGTTTAAATAAACGACGTTTAACTTAACGGAATCGTTAAAAGTTAACCTAAACGTGAACGCGAACGGAGCCTACGTTGATCTTAACGAGAACGCGAACGGAACACGTTAATTAACGCCGTTAATTAACGTCGTTAATTAACGCGTTAATCCTTCTGAGGCCCTGACTTTGAAGGCCTGTATCTCCCAAACGGTAACATCTAGCGGGTTACTTCCAGTTGCATTTTACGGGCATTAACTGTGACTATGAGTTCCCGGTGAGGTTATTTGTCCAAAGTTACCACCGGTTCCGGCAACCCGGAACATCCGTCAAGCATGTTTTTTTTAAAGCTTTTGTCATTCAATCGACATTTGAGCCAATGTTATGAAACGTTGTTTGTAGTACATAGGTACACTGACTACCTTGGGTCAGTTCAGGTCATCTGTGGCCACTCCGGAACCGATTCCATGGTACCACGCAAATGGTTCCGATGATTGTGATATTCAAAAGTCGACATGTTGCTTATCAAATTTAGTGGAATGAAACTCATTAATCAGCTATTATCATGCCGGTGTCCTTTGACCCGATCGGACCACTCGGAACCGGTTACCGGAGACCGGAGGAAGTGTAGTGAGTATAGGAAAAGTCCTTTCATGCGACATATCAAACTTCATGAAATTGAAAATTATGTCCACTTAGATGCATGTCGATGCCTTATGATTCAATATGTAGATTTTTTATTTTATTCAGGAAATATACACTTTCACTTTTGTATTGGTTCCGGTTGACCAGCCTTTAAACTCCAGTGCGCTTGCAGTTTGTAGGCTACAAGATGGTACGCAGTTGGAGTCCCATTGCACTGCATCTAAGTAGGCCAAGTAGCCAGCTGAATTGTTTAGGTTTGACACTCTCATCTCGCCGGTTACCATGGAAACCCAATCAAAGAGCCAGTAGTTGCTGTTTATTACGTCAATTGTCAAATTTGCCTGATTTTTAGTTCAAGGCCTCCTAGATTGCGTTACGGAACCACTTCCGAATGTTCTGTCAATGATTTTAAAACCAGCCAACAAATACAAGTGTATAGCCACAAAGTAACACAGAGCGAGCAGTCCAAATAAATGTCATTTTATTTTTTGGCTCCATAAGGTTTGCTGGTAGCAGGCGTGCGATGTACCTGCGATGGGGGAAGCACTGTGGCCTCCAATGGCCGATTCCGGAAGGATCAACCCTGTTGACGTCAGTTTGGCCTTCATTGGTTATAATTTTCAATTTCATGAAGTTTGATATGTCGCATGACAGGACTTTTCCTATACTCACTACACTTCCTCCAGTCACCGGTAACCGGTTCCGGATTGGTCCGATCGGGTCAAAGGGCACCGGCATTATAATAGATTTTCATTTGACTAAATTTGATAAGCAACATGTCGACTTTTGAACATCACAATCATCGGAACAATTTGCATGGTACCATGGAATCGGTTCCGGAGTGGCCACAGATGCCCTGAACTGCCCAAGGTAGTCAGTGTACCTATGTACTACAAACAACGTTTCATAACATTGGCTCAAATGTCGATTGAATGACAAAAGCTTTAAAAAAAAACATGCTTGACGGATGTTCCGGGTTGCCGGAACCGGTGGTAACTTTGGACAAATAACCTCACCGGGAACTCATAGTCACAGTTAATGCCCGTAAAATGCAACTGGAAGTAACCCGCTAGATGTTACCGTTTGGGAGATACAGGCCTTCAAAGTCGGGGCCTCAGAAGGATTAACGCGTTAATTAACGTGTTCCGTTCGCGTTCTCGTTAAGATCAACGTAGGCTCCGTTCGCGTTCTCGTTAATTTTAACGATTAACGGACGCGTTAACGTTAATTAACGTTTAACAGCACTGATTTGGAAGGTTTGGTAGTGCAAACTTGGTTAGCTCTTCATTTTCGTTGGTTGTTTAGCGAGTCTCGCAGCACTGCTCGATTATGACGTTTTACACGCTCAACGGTGTATGAACAAAGTTTTGTTTGTTTTGTTTTTTTTTTTTTTTAGTTTTTAGCGTGTTGACAGTTGAGGGCAGTGCTGCAAATTAATCTTTTTTCTTTACTGTTAATGTTTACCAAAAGTGTAATGATATTTTATGGAGCTGTTGTTTGGTGAGTTTTGATTTCGTGTCAACTTGAACACAGCAGCTGCCTGGCTACATTGCGCATTGTAACGTGTATAACAACTTTCTACTTGGGCTTACTGGTGGGGTGAGTGTGGGGTGTGTTTGATGTGTGAAAACATCGAGATGGGGTTCGTTTGATTAAACAGGGATTTTTGGATATGTGATCTTTGAATATGGGTTTTTTTTCGGGGGGGTTTGTTTGGTTTTACTTTTTTTCCCCGAAAAGCTGCAACACGTTTTGTGGGTGTGTTTTTGCTGAGCTTTTGGGCATGTGAGCGAGCGTGTTTAATTTTTATTCTTATTTACTTTTGTCTGGGTGATTTACACTGTGAACACGGTTAAATATTGATACCATTCAGATGTGGGAAAGGGTGACTTGTGTGTCGATTACTGTGTACAATATATTGCTCTTCAAATGCTACGGTTTGCTGTCTAAACTTCAAGCGAATATTTTTGTATAAATATGACTGTTTTTTATGATATGTGATATTTTTCAATTTTGTTCCATTATTTTTTACGCTGAAGACTCCTGAGAATTTTCTTGAAAAACAAAAATATAGGCTAGGACGACATTTTTACTGCTTGAGGGAAAACATCATTTTAACTTCAGTCTGCTGTTTTTGCTGTTGGGACATTTATGCGAACAGGGACAGAATACCTTCGATGAAGAAAAATTCAATTACCTATCAGTTCAGAGTAGTTTAAATATCTAGAGTTTAGAGTCTAGAGTTTTTAAAAGGTCCTATTAGCTATTGTCTTCCGTATGTTTAGAGGACTTAAAATAAACTCTAGATATATATATTTTTTAATTTGAAATGAAAATTGAGTTTTTTTGTGTTTGCTGCACAACGTTAGAAGCAAAAAATATCATTAAACTTCAGCATTCGATCATAATGTTTCTGCAATCAATCATTTATTTTTTCTATGATATGTGTATCAACTTTGGATATTTGACCTTATTATGGCATTAGTACGACGGACAAACAGATGTGAATCTCTTTTAAATTATTACAATTAACAAATTAACTGTAATTTTAAATGATCAGAAAATCATTATAGGTAAATTTGAATCGTTATAGTACGCAATTATTTAAGAAAACAAACCTTTTTTGAATAAAATTATTTTTGTATTTTTTATTTGCCTTAAACTTTACAAGGGTCCATTCTGTAATTAATAAGGTATTTTTACATTAAGTTCCACTTTAAAATGGTACACAATTTTAAGATGTGTTTTAGAGAATAAAAAAAAACTACTATTGAGCAAGAGTTAAACAAAAGTTTCAGCGTTGCTCTTTTTGTGTTGGAAAAATCATTTCTTTTTGTTGAAAATATTTAAAATTTTAGTAAAGTTCTATTCAATTTATAATCAAATGTTCTATGCTTTCAAGAAAAAAAAAAAAAAACACAGAAAACATGATTCTTTCAACAAACTGACAACTATGGCTGTGGAGTCGGAATCGTCAAAACTAGAAACTAGAACAGCTGTAGTCGGAGTCGGAGCCGGAGCTGAAAATTTCTGATTAGGCGTCATCCATAAAGTATGTCACGCTAAAATCGTCTAAAATTAACGCCCCCCTCTCCCTTTTGTCCACCACCATCACAGTTTTTTGAAGCATATTAAATCTACCCTCACAAACTCTGTTTCTTATAAAGGCTTGAATCGTGTTTGATTTATGAGTAAAGTTTATCAAACATTAAACTTTTGAAGCTATATTCTCAAGATACTGATTTTTCAAAAATTTAAATACTAGTGCGTCCAAACCGGGAATTCCCGGGACAAAAATCCCGGGATTTTTGCAAAACCGGGAATTCCCGAATCCAGCGAATTTTCAAAATTTGTCCCGGGAATTCCCGAAATTGAAAAAAAAAATTATATTTTGGTCTGGAAATTCAGGTTCGGTTATAGAAATAGATGAACATTATTAGAGAAAATGGTTTGAATTTTAGTTCACAGATCTGCAAAATGCCTGGTGCTTTGAATATTTTCTGTGTAACTGTATTTTTTTAAAAGACAGGGTATTTTATTTATATTAAGGATTTTAAATTTGAAAAAAATATAATCTTAAATTATTTTTCATCAAACACCGGAATCAAAACAATTAGTACACTGATTTCCAAATTTATTGCTCTGAAATTTCCTGCACCTTTTCAGCCTGTAGTCCTGATTATCCCCAGTTGGCGGAAGTAACTTAAAGATAATTTGTAAAATATGTTTTATATAAAATAATTGATTGGTATCATTTTATTTCTAGAGATTTTTTTTTAAAATGAGTAATTACACTTAGCTTTAAGAATAATTTAATCACAAAAGCCGACATTTTTAATTTCTTTTAAGTTATTTGATAACTGTCGTCCTTGTTTATTGAAGTGTAGATCGTCACCAATTATTATTATTATGGAGATAATTCTATAATTTTAAGCTTGAAACCATATAAAATATTATTGAAACATAGATTTTATGACTGCTACAAAAATTTCCCGGGATCCCGGTAATTCCCGGGATATCAAAAATATTTTTCCCGTTTCCTGGGAAATTCAAAAGCCGGGAAAATTGGACGCCCTATTTAATACCGTCTTTGTATGGGCCGCCTAAAATTTGTATGGTAACTTGTATGCATAAACCAAAGACGCAAAAATTAAAAAAATTTTCGATATTCTGTTGATTTTTTCAGGAGACAAAGAAATATCACGATTTCGACAAGATCTTATATAAACATTTGATTCTTATGAGGTAACATACATGTAGAAAAGCACAAAATTTCATATCACAGAAAATTTATTGAATCTTCTAAAAATATGATTTTTAATCACTCCTGCAAGTTTCATGAAGATATTACATGATTAAACTGAGTTAGAGACGATTTTTTGCTCAACATTTTGCCGTGCGCAAAGTGGACTGTCAAACTTTCTGAGCGTTTTTTTCGAAACACCGAGTTGATTTACGGGTGCCACGATATCTCGAGATGGGATGGACCAATTGGGTCCTAAAATGAAGCTTAGATTGCTGATATTATTGTTTACAGCTATAAAGCTTATTATTCTGAGTACAATGACCCTTCGTACGACCACAAAGAGTCCTCGCGGTCCTTCTTGACAGAAAAGCTCCTGCTTGACAGCTCGTTCCAAGGGAACCATAGTTGATCCATCGAAAAAATGTTGTCTTGTCAAAATTTATTTTTGCATTAAAATGAAAAAAAGTGATCAAAAATGGTTTTTAATGGTGTTTTTTACCGTTGTACATAAAAATTTACATAGGGCTTTAGTACCCAATTTGGCTAAAATTTTGGGTGAAGACTCTCAAGACATATCCCGTGTGCATGACGAAGCCCGATTTTGAAATTTTGCTTAAAAAAAATACAAAAATCAAAAACTGACAAAAACTGATTTTTATAGGAAAAACACAATTTTTTTTAAAATAAGTTTTTTGAAAATCGGCCTTCGTCATGCACACAGGACCAGTTTAACGAGTCTTCACCAAAATTTTGAGCCGATTTGGTCAAGGCAGCGTTAAGATATCGTGGCACCCGTTTTTTGAAACTGCTAACTTCAAATAGCCATATCAATGGTACAGTCAAATGTCTTCAAGTTTGTCTTGATGATAGGGGACCATCCATAAACCACGTGGACACTTTTTGGGATTCTCAACACCCCCCCCTTTCGTTGACAATTGCCATACCCCCCCCCCTCCATCCACGTGGTTTATGGATGGTCCCTAGATGAAAATGTATATTTTAATGCCCTGAAAACCGATTTTAAATAAAATTAAGTGGGTGCTCACACCAACCTCTGACTTTTTTTGTATGTAACCCCTTAAATAAAATTAAAATTATGTGAAAAAGTGTAGGAAAGACCCATTTAAGCAAATTTATTAATTTCATACAAAAACTGCCACGTAGAATAATTTAAACATTGCTTGATTGAATTAAACTTGGAAAATTACAAAACAACTTAAATAAAAAAACTTCGTTTGTGCCATATTGCTCTGTAATTTTTAATTGAATTTTGAAGAGATTTTTATCCCCCTCAATAATTTAGAGGTGAAGTTAATGTCCTTGACACAAGCAACATTCTAATCGATTTTGATTTTAATGTTAAGAAGTTATACCATACTTTTTAAAAATTTACATAAATATTTGTCTTGAAACAAACCACATTCTATTCAAACAAAAAAATGAAATTTTGTTGGGAGAAAAAGTCATGCAGACCCCCAAAAAAAAGTCATGCAGGATTTCCAAAAAAGTGTCCACATGGTTTATGGATGGTCCCTTACGACTTTCAGAAAATAGGAATGACACTTAATATTTTTACCCGATTTTTTATTCAAATTTTCACACCAAATATTGAGTTGTACTAAATTACCATTTTTGAAAAATCACTTTTTGGGATATGTTTAAGTATCCAAAAGCGGCATATTTTTGAGCTGTTACAAAAGTTGGTCGAAATTCATTTGGCGGTGCTGCCAGTTTTCGAAAATAGTGGATTTTCAAAAACTGTTTATAAAAGATAAAAAATGGCTCTATTTTTGATGAGTACAATCAAAATTTCCAATTAAAAATTACTTCACAGAAGTTTCGATTTCGTTTAAATATGTGACTTTTTTTCTGCCTGTAGAAGTCATGACCAAGCTTGACCTTATATGTTTTCCGAAAAGATCGGAACATCTTCTGTCAATTTGCTTCGGGACGATTTTCAATGTCAAAGCGTGAAATTATCGCTATAACTGGCTATAACTTGAAAACGGTGCACTTTATCAAAATTTCACTGAAGAACTTTTTGATTGCTAAATCGATTATACTTCGAATAATGAAGTTGAAAAAATTTTTGCGACCAATATTTCGATTTTTTTGAAAAAAAGAAAAAAATAGTATTGGTTAATAAAATCATAACTCGATTAACAAGATTTTTTGCCTGATTTGAAAATTTCTTACAAGTATCAGAAAACGATAAAATATAAATAATAAATATTTAAAAAATCAGAAAATTAAAAAAAATACAATTTTGTCTAAGACAGCGAATCGATAAAAAAAACCCTTCAAAAGATACAGATTTTTGAATTTTCATATCTGGAGTTTTTTTTGAAAAGGTCCAATAAACCAAATTTCCAGTTTTTGCATTTTGGGTGTTTTTGAAACCGCCTTGAGTCAGGGGTATTAAAAAACACCCAAAAATCAAAATCTGAAAATTTGGTTTATTGGTCCTTTTCAAAAAAAAACTCTACATATATAAGCTGTCCAGCCAAATTTGTATGGAAAATTAAATGTACAAACTAGTGATGCAAAATTGCTTCTTTGGGCATACCGAAGGCACCAAAAAAGTTTCAGTCGGATTAAAAAAATGCAAAAAATATAATTAAGAAAAAAAGACCGATTTCGTAGAGAATTGCTCTGCTGTCAAAAGTACGACACCAATCATTTGACATTTGATACGTTGAATTAGGTGCGAACATTTGTAAAATGTCAAAGCAGCTATAATGGAATCAATGTTTATGGTTACGTTTTTAAGATTGATTGCAGGCGTACTTTTGAAAATGTTAAATGGTTTAAAAACCTTTAAAATCTCTGGAGTCTTCAGCGCATGTTAAAAGAATAGTTAAAATTTTGTTATCCACTTCAGTGACCATCATAATCCGTTTAATTCAAACGAGATTTTTCCTCCACTGTTGTTCTCTCTATACTCACTCCGGCGGTGATCCCCTCAGGTTGAAGGACGTGAAGGTGACGTCGACCCGCTGGCCGGGACCTGCTAGGAAGATGTACAGACACTGGCGCGAGTGGTTCGCCGCGTTCGTGAGCAGCGGCGCGCTGAACGTTCCGTTGGCCGGCCCCCCGGACCGGGACACGAACGTCTGGTCACATTCTGTGAAGGGAGAAGAAACAAGAAAAAAAAGAGAGAAAAAGAGGTACAAACCCGGTTAGTACGATGAAGTTGAGAGTTAATTATGGTTGTTTGTTGTATTTTTCTAATTTTAATATAGTTTTCAGCTCTTTTACGTCCCAGTTGGCACCCTGTTGGAAGTTGTCTCGTTTTTTTGTTGGGTAGTATGTGTGTTTATTTCCAGGACAAATTCCAACAAGGAGCTAACTTTTCAAAAAAGCAAATCAGCAAAAAAAAAGCAGTACAGTTTATTTTTTTTGCTGATGTGCCCTTTTATAAAGTTTGCACTCAATTTGCGACGACTGCTCGGCAAAAAGTCCTAAACAACGAGTAGAAAAAAGCAACGACACACCGAAATTGCACAGAATGTTGATGAAAGGACAGAGAGTGGGTCAGCAAAAATAAAGTAAAAACGGAAAAAAATACAACGTCCAACAGTATAGTGGCGATTTGGATATCGCGCACCAACTCGGCTAAAACGCGTGGACTAATCAAATAACTTTACTTGTTTTAGGAAACGACAAAAAGAGGAACATCGACTAAGCTTTTGCCGTTTTTTTTGTTGTGAGATCCCGAGGGCTCGTAGGACGGGTTTTTTTTTTGTCAGGGTGAGATGAACGTGTCAAAATGTTGGAAAATGGAAAAAGTTGTTCATAGATATTGAAGGCCCTCCCCCGATAACGAATTTGATGTCACGAGTGCTTGTACTGTGTTGTTGGATTAGGCAAACGTTGGCAGATTGGATCTCGTGCATTGATGAATTTTTGAAGGTTAAATTTAATTAAAGATTGAACATGGAAACACAATTTAGATTATTTTATTCTTGATTCCAAACAACGCAGCATTTTTATTCCGAATCCGATACTTTTTCCTATGCAACAAGTGAACAATTTTGAAGTATATTTCTTTTAACATGAAATTCTTAAAAAAAATTCAAACAGAAGTAAATTACACAATTTCAGAGGTTTTTGTAATTGCAGTAAATTTTGCTCATCATACCACGCGTCTCCATTGGAAGTTAAGAGCGTTTTAGAGTTTGATGGAGACGCTTGCTCGTTTACTTTTTGCAGTGCAATTCCACGTCAATTCAAAAGTGTTTGTCCTTCCTTACCAATAAATGGAAATGATGGTAAAAAATCGAAGCAACTAGCTGTTTAATCGTTCATTGTCTAATTGAGAAAAGTGGTTTTGAGCCAACTGGAGCTTTTTTTCAATAAACGATTATTTTTAAAATCTAGATAACGCCGTTGCAAATATTTTTTGAAGTTTATGGCGCCCTAGAGCGTCCAATTTCCCGGGAAACGGGAAATTTTCAGCCAATTTCCTGGGAAATCCCGAGAATTCCCGGGAAATTTTAAATTAATTGAAAATTTTTGTGATCTTGGTTTTATTTAATATTATGCAACAAAATTGTAATTTTTCAATGATTTTTTTGTATTATTATGCAACATGATTTAAATTATACGATAAATTAACATCATTCAACTAAAAGTATTTTTTTCACATTTAACCCTCTAACACATGTAGTTGCACCAGTGCTCCATAATTCTTTTACTTCAAATTTTAATTTCTTTATTACTAGGTATTCAACCATTTGGATTAATTCTTTTTGCACAAATTCGATTTTCATCTCATTTGATCATGGTAAACAAAAACTTAAAAAAATCTCAATTTTAATTTGGAGGTAAGGAGTTCATATTGTTTTTATAAAATAACATCAATCTGTAAAAAGCTAACCTAATTGCTATAATGTAATATTCATTGAGCAACATCTAGTTCCAGTTGATTCAAAAATTAACCAAACAATACATTTAATTGAACAAAATCATGTTAAGTTTGTTCATTTATCATTTTTCAAAAAATGGTTCATAAAATTTAAGAAAATGTATACTTCCGCTTGAATGTCGGGAATTCCGGGAAATTTACAAATTTCCCGGGAAACGGAAAATATTTTTTTTCGGGAAATCTCGGGGATTCCCGGGAATTTTTTTCCCGGGACTGGAAATTGGACGCTCTATGTCGCCCCCTTCATAAGCGGTCCGAAAAATCAGGGGGCAAAAAAAAAAAATCAAAAGGCTCCAACTTAAAATGTTGCGAATAAAAGGAATGACTGTACAACGGAATTTCACCAAAAAATTAAATACTGTTGATCTATCTCAAATATGCTAAATATGATTTTAAACGCAAGAAAATTTATTTGAAAAAAAAAACAGTTTATTAGTCTAAGACTTCTTTTTCAATTAAAATGTTGAAGCTTTTTGAAAATATTTTTTTTTTGCTCCCTGAATTTTCGGACCGATTTTGAAGGGGACGACTTTAACTTCAAAAAATATTTGCAATGGCGTAATCTAGATTTTAAAAATAATCAACATTACCGACGGCTTTTTGGTTGTATTTCACAACAAAAAAACCCTTAACAGAACCAGATTCGAACCACCAACTTCTTGATTATTGATCCGACACGCTACCACCGCGCCATGCACGCTTGATGAAATGTGAGGCAAAGAGCATCAACATATTCTTCTCTTTGGAGTGTTGCTCGGGGACGGGCCAGCATTATATGTGTTGGTGAGAACTGCAGATCGCTGACATGTTTACACGCGGGCAAAAATGAACTACGGGCTTGCTGCAAAAAAATGTTATAAAATGTGACATTTTCTGCAGCAAATCCAGTGTTGCAGATATTGAGATATATTTTTCCTTTGGGTGTACAGCAACATTTTTTTTTGACGACAAAAAAAAAGATATTTAGCAAATACTTTGATATTTCAAAAACTAAAGATTGCAAAACATCTGGGCAAGTGTAAAATGCAGTTCAAAACACTTTTTTCCTTGAAATGTTAAAACCATGGCACAGTGGTCTGAGAAGTGAAATTAGCAGGAAAAAATTATTGCTGCTTCGGGGAAGCATTTTAAAGCTTTGGTGTCAAAGGAACATTTGATCAGTACAAAAATCTTCGACTTTTGGTCATGACGATACTAGGATGATGCTAAATTTTCTCAGTTTTTCAAAATCTTTCTCCGCACCCTGATGAGATAGGGACATACTTTATTCGGTATTTTTGTAGTGCTAACCATTTTGAACAACTTTGCTCAAGACACCAAATTTCTATATCTTAATCTGTTCATTCTACAACATTTTATATGAAAAGTACTAGTGCTAGGCACCAAAAATGTTTGAAACTTCGATTTTTATATGAAATTGCCATTTCACTTATTAAATATATCAAAAAATAGCAATCTTCAAACACTTTTTATTTTAGTTATCGAAAAAACCCTCTTGATATTTTATCATCATCTTAAAAAAGAAGTCTTAAGATTTTAAATGCAACAAACAGAATATTATTTGGTTTCCACTAAAAAAAATTCAAACATTTGTAAAAGGCTTATTTGAAAACGTAAAATTGCTCTAACTTTTAAAGAAAACTAGCTAGCGACTTCGTTTCTTCGTCAAATGACACGTTTTTTAGTCCTCCAAATATGTTTCCAAGACACCAAAATTGCCAAAAATAATGCAAGAAAGTTATAGGATAAAAACACATTTTTGAAGGGTAACCCTAGCACTTTTCATAAAAAAGCTGTAGAATGAACAGATTAAGAGATAGAAATTTAGTGTCTTCAGCAAAGTTGTACAAAATGGTTAGAACTACAAAAATGCCGAATAAAGTATGTCCCTATCTCATCAGGTTGCGGAGATAGATTTTGAAACACTTAGAAAATTTAGGACCACCCTAATATCGTCGTGACCAAAAGTCGTAGAATTTTGTACTGATCAAATGTTCCTGGGTAATTCTCTACCAACTCACACGAAATCGGGAAAAGTTGCCCCGACCCCTCTTCGATTTGCGTGAAACTTTGTCCTAAGGGGTAACTTTTGTCCCTGATCACGAAACCGAGGTCCGTTTTTTGATATCTCGTGACGGAGGGGCGGTACGACCCTTTCCATTTTTGGTCATGCGAAAAAAGAGGTGTTTTTCAATAATTTGCAGCCTGAAACGGTGATGAGATGGATATTTGTTGTCAAAGGGACTTTTATGTAAAATTAGACGCCCGATTTGATGGCGTACTCAGAATTCCGAATAAACGTATTTTTCATCGAAAAAAACACTAAAAAAGTTTTAAAAATTCTTCCATTTTCCGTTACTCGACTGTAAAAAATTTTGGAACATGTCATTTTATGGGAAATTTAATGTACTTTTCGAATCTACATTGTCCCAGAAGGGTCATTTTTTCATTTAGAACAAAATTTTTCATTTTAAAATTTCGTGTTTTTTCTAACTTTGCAGGGTTATTTTTTAGAGTGTAACAATGTAACAATGTTCTACAAAGTTGTAGAGCAGACAATAACAAAAATTTTGATATATAGACATAAGGGGTTTGCTTATAAACATCACGAGTTATCGCGATTTTACGAAAAAAAGTTTTGAAAAAGTTACTTTTTGCGTTTCTATTTGTTTCGTCGTCCGTGTCTGTCGCGGGTGACCATGAATGGCCATGATCGATGACGACCAACTTTTTCAAAACTTTTTTTCGTAAAATCGCGATAACTCGTGATGTTTATAAGCAAATCCCTTATGTCTATATATCAAAATTTTTGTAATTGTCTGCTCTACAACTTTGTAGAATATTGTTACACTCTAAAAAATAACCCTGCAAAGTTAGAAAAAACACGAAATTTTAAAATGAAAAATTTTGTTCTAAATGAAAAAATGACCCTTCTGGGACAATGTAGATTCGAAAAGTACATTAAATTTCCCATAAAATGACATGTTCCAAAAATTTTTACAGTCGAGTAACGGAACATGGAAGAATTTTTAAAACTTTTTTAGTGTTTTTTTCGATGAAAAATACGTTTATTCGGAATTCTGAGTACGCCATCAAATCGGGCGTCTAATTTTACACAAAAGTCCCTTTGACACCAAATTTTTATCTCATCACCGTTTCAGGCTGCAAATTATTGAAAAACACCTCTTTTTTCACATGTTCAAAAATGGAAGGGGTCGTACCGCCCCTCCGTCACGAGATATCAAAAAACGGACCTCGGATTCGTGATCAGGGGCAAAAGTTACCCCTTAGGACAAAGTATCACGCAAATCGAAGAGGGGTCAGGGCAACTGCTGTGTGAGTTGGCGGAGAATTACCCTCCTATGACACCAGAGCTCTAAAATGCTTCCCCGAAGCAGCAATATTTTTTTCCTGCTTATTTCACTTCTCAGACCACTGTGCATGACTTGTAATTTAATTTTTTATATTTTTATATTTGTTTGCCCCTCTAATTTGGCCAGAGTCTAGGGACATAAACTTCAAAAAATATTTGCAACGGCCTTAAACTAGATAAAATAATATTTTCAACGAATTCTTTGACAAACTGATTTTAAACAACACATTTCCAAATGATCGTAGCAGATCTTTTCGATGGTTTCATTTTTTTTGTAACATTCTTACCAAATGTTGCTCGCTTACCGAGCTGAACGGAAAATACCGAGGGGACAATCATTTTTTAAGTTTCCCTAAATTGTGACTCAAAATTTCACAAAAACTTAAAACAAAAAAAATATTTATTACGCATGATCGTTACATCCTATGACCCCTCCGTCAATTTGGTTTGTTATTGTTTTTTGACATTTGTCTGCTTTTTAAGAGGGCTACAGCCCAGTTATCGAACGCTTCGTTAAAAAGCAGGTTTCCACATTACAATGAATGTTGCATGAATTTTCAATAAAATTCTAGTCAGAAATTTAAATTGACAGCTGCGGGATTGCTTGCATCAGATCAGCTTTCCCTTTCTTGTTAAAGGTTTTTGTCGTGCGACTTATAGCTGGGTTTTCTAACTGACCACCCGATTGTCAGCCAACATATTTTGCCGGGACTATGACAGCCCGATCTCGATCTGTAAGGCACTGTGGCGAAGAGTTTGTCTGTTTTGAGTTAATTTTTGTTTCACTAAAAATCGAGAAATTAAAAAAAAATGTGAGAGCCGGTAACATGGAGTGAAACTTTCGCAGCTGTCGTGGAAAACTTAGCAGAAGCTTGACAGAAAGTTTATCTCCATTTAGCACTTTTGATTTCTCGATTGACATCTTTACACGGTCGTTGGAAACGATCTAATGAAAAACAAACAACACAACTTAACAAATGTTTTGTTTGTGCTAACTTGTCGCACGTCGCTTTTTGATGTTCCGAGAACAATGCGTTGTAATGTTTGACCTTGATAAACAAACACTGTAGCACGCATTGTAAACAATAACAAACACGTTTGTTTGGTTGACCATTCTGTGTATTGTCCTGAATTTGATTGCTGGAGCCCCGAGTTGTAATTACAAATGTTCAGGTAGTCGAGCTTTTACGTGTGTCAAACACGTTCTGAAGTGGCAAAAATGCACGGAGTTTATTTCGATTTTTATTGAATATCTCAGGATTGAAATTGAAATTTGAGGATCTGTGAAGGTCAAAAGGTGAGACATTGGCCGTCGAGGACGAGATCCTTCAAGCATGAGAAAATATCGAGGAATGAAGAGAATCGAAGTGTGCAGTTTGACGGGGCTGAATAATTCATCGGTAGATGGAGCAATATTGAGAAAGAGATGATCGACAGCCAGAAAGTCGACTGTAGTTCATAAATGACATCATTCAGATTCAGAATTGCTGCAATTTTTCTCGAAAATAAAAGCCGGTCTAATTATTAGGGGAAATATGCCCATTTTAATCACTCTAAGCCGTTCGACCAATTCTCATCACTTTTGCCGTTTCCTCAATTAAATTGACATTTTCAGTTGTTTTAACAATGGAGAGTTGCTTGCTCACTTTTATTTGATCTATTTATTACTTTGGAACAGTCAAAAACACTTTATGAAGGCTGTAATTCATGTTCAAAGGGCTGATAGGCCGATAATAGAAATAGGCTTAAAAAGGGTATAGTTCCCCTAGTTGGCTGTAAAAGTTAAAGTTATGTCTTCATTGCATGTTTCGAAGTCAGATAAAATTAGACAAAATCGATTACCTAAAATACATAGTTTGGAATAATATTGCTTCCCATTCTTCTTGTTATTAAACCCCCGCTGGCATCTGTTACGCATTCGTTCATTGCAAATGATGGTGGTGGCCATTTCCGTTTTAATGGGCGCAAGTTTTTGGGTTTGGTTTTTCAAGAGCAACCCCTGGCCTGGAAAGTTATAATTGGACGAGCGCGAGATGATAAATCGTACACAGCGGCGGTTCCGATTTAGAGCTTGCAATTTGTGTTAATATGTTTCTCTTTCAACAAAACGAATATCATGCAATTACGGTGCTACTTTTGAGTTTTGATTTGTGAGTGTGATTGTAATATTGATTTTTTTTTGTAAATTTAATAAATTTAGTTGTCAAGTTGAAGCCAATTTTGAAGCGTTTCCAATATTTTTCAAAAAGCAAATCTACTAAAAGCAACTATCTATAATTTAATTTTTATTTTTCAATGCGGGCTCTACTGTAAACAAAAAAAAGTTTTAAAACAACGATTTTCAGCAAATGTGTGTCCATGTAAGTTATTTTTTTTCTCAGTGTGTAAAAGTGACTTTAGCGGCGCTTACGTCAAACATCGAAACTAATTCAACTGGTGGTGGTGGTGTAGGGAGTTTTGGCAACACTGAAATCTCGCTGTGAGAGGACCCAGCTGTCACCGGAAACTCAATTGAAAACAAAGTGCTGTTGTTCTACAGTGGCGACCAAGTAATGTACTTTTAATGTTACGAAATTTCATTACACGATTAGTTAGGTACGACAATTTTGATTATTTTGGTATTGAGATGGTAACTTTTTTGGTGGATGGCACTAATACAGGTTCAAAGTACTGTTGATGAGAGTGTGAGTGTGTTGGTGAGAGTACACGATAATTTTTAACAACTTATTTTGGGGTTATAATCAGTTTAATTGTGTCACAATTTTCATTTTCATTAATTTCAAAGTTATTTAATTTTGGGTAAAATTTACTCAAAATTTGACATGTTTGTGTTGATTAATAATTCTCCCGATTTTGGGAACAACTTAACTCACGAAGATTTCGTCAAAACCAAAAGGAGTCTTGGGACAGGTGTCAGATATGGTAAAATTTACTGAGAATTGAGTTAAACATAAGTGAAAATTTCCCCAAATCTGGCAGATGACCCTAAAGACTTAAGGAGGTATTAGGCTATTACAAACAAACCAACAAAATCGCACTCTTTGATAATTTGAATGCTTTGTTTGTTTGCGAGTTTGTTTGTCATAGTCTAATACCTGCTTTATACGATACGATAGCTATTGATGAATTCCGGATAATTTCGGTTTAGGGTGTACTGTTTTTTCCCCAAAATGAGTTGTTCTAAATAAGCGTGTATGAATAGTTAGACATAGAGTAAGGTACAGTTTAGTTACGACAGAAGGAGGGGATGATTGTTGGGATAGCTTTAAAAATTTAGAAAAAAAATGGGTAAAGAGTACTGCTTTCAACATACTTGGTGCCTTGGTAGGTCTGGACAGGGGTTCCAAATACTGCACTATCGAGATACGAGACCGCGAATCCGTGTACGCACTAGCGACGACCCCGGCCGAAGCGTCTACAAGCTCGGCGGTCGCTGAATTTAGCCAAATGTTTGCAGATTTGTTTTTTCGAGAGTATTTCATGATGGTAGTAGTAGTAGGTGGTGTAGTAGTATTGAGGCATATTTTTGTTCGGTAGTCGGTTTGTTCAATTTAGCGTGCACGAAGAGTTTGGTGTGGGGTTTGCGAGGTTCAAAAGTTGAGATGTGGAAAAGAGAAGAAAAAGAGAAGAGAATTTCGAAAACAATTAGTTGGTTTTTGTTGTTGACGCAAGCGAATGGAGTGGGGGTGATTTTTTTTGGGTACAATGACTAAGGCTTGTCGGAATGGTGCCAGATTTGTTTTTTCACTACTTGTCACCTGGGGCGTTCATGTTACTTTAGATTGTTTATTCAAATAGCATTAGCGCCACTTGTGGCAAATAGCGAAAGCTCTATGACAGCTTGGATGATTCGCATCGAAAACATCTTGTAATTTTAAAGTGAACCAATGCAATGCAATGCAATTTTACAATGTAATACACAATAGATTTTTTCTCCACCGTGACTGCAGCACTCCTGGTAGCCCTTTGGCAGTTTTGGGAGCGTTCTTTTATTACGTAACGCAGTAGGGGAGGGGGATTGGAGGCCGTGCTGCGCTCAATTAAAACCCGATTTTGCGTTACGTAATAAAAGAACACTCCTTTGTCCGTTTTCAAATCACAACGAACTGTTTTGGCACCAGGAGCGTACCAGTCACTTGAGATACTCTCTTCAAGTTTCACTAGCACCACTGGTGGCAAATAGCGAAAACTTTTTGACAGCTTCAATGTTCGGAAACATTCTGTAATTTTGAAGTAGATCCAATGTTATGTCATTAAACAGGTAACCGACAGTATTTTTTCCTCCACCGTGACTGCAGCGCCCCTGGCGGCCATCTTGTGTCGGATTTCCAGCGAGCACGTTCAGCAAAGTCCCACCGGAGATCCAGACGTCGTCACAAAGTGCAGCCCCCAAACAAGCACGAAAGTCACGTGTTGAGTTGATCCCGGTGTACCCGCCCTTGAAATCATCTCGGAACGGAAAAGAGAAAAAATAAACTTTCCCACAAACCATCCCTCGACTGATGTGACCCATCATCGTAAAGCACAGATGATGAGCGCAAAAAAAAGTTAGGTTAATTCTGAAAATCTTGCCGCCCCTCCCTCGAGTTGGTCCTGCACAATGACACAGCCACACGGAGTGCGCACAGAAGCGGAAATAATCTCATCCAGCATCGGAAATGGAACTCTCCCAGCTCCGTGGAGTGGACGATGCCGCCCACAAGAACGTGACGGCTCACTCGACCACGTTTAGTCAGTTTTTGAGGAGCGTGCCCGAATTAGCCGTCCGGGGGCGCTCCAGAAACGGGGGTCGGGCTGTGAACGTTTTGTGACCATTTAACCGGTAGTTTAGAAGTTAGTTGCAAATGGGGGGGAATTTCCAACTATTGCGGGTCAATGACGAGAAGATTTGAGTTTGGGGGATTTCTTCGGCGGCTACTCGCTGACAGATGGCACCACCAGCAGTAAGGAGAACCTGGGCGAGCTCATCTAAGAGTTACACAATGGTTGAGTGGCGATAAATTGCATGTTTGATGCCGGAAAGGAACAATAGAAATCGTGGGAGGGAGATTCAGGTGGAAAAGTTTTTCATCCCTAGCGGATCCGCGGTGGCACGTAAAACTTTTGTAATAATCGTTACTAGTGAGTGTGTTTGAAAGTTCGTGGTAGCGGCCGGAAATGGAACTTTCGTAGGTAAAAGGTGACGTAAGAGTATGTGGAAGTTACAAGTTTTAGAGACAAGATAATATATGCTGTTAATTTGGATGCTGAACAATTTTGTATACCGAAGAGTTGAAGATAATTTACGCCAACCAGAGTTAACGTAAACATGCTTACTTTTGCTACTCACCACCAGAGGCAAGCGTATTGTTTGTGTTACACTACAATAGATTTAAATGTACTACTAGAATTGATGATTTCACCAAAAGGTTTAAATTACAATCCCAAATAACAAGTGCCAAATTGAATCAGTGAAACTACGATGCAGCACTAATTAAGGCTCAGGGAGTTGCATTACAGCTTCCCGCGGGGGTAAAAGTTATGCCAGCATGTTTGCAAAAGTATTCCAGGAGTAAAATGTAAATTAAGCAAGTTATTCATTACAGGAATTTCAACTTTACGAAGCGCAATGTAATCATAGTTACTATCAAAACATTCAAAAACTTGACATCTTATTTTAGTCAATGTTGTTGTTCATTTCATTACCGTGACTTAAACCAAAAAATGATCATTCGTCACTTATTTTAGTAAATAAGTTTTATCATATCAATTTTTATTGATTTTGGACAGACACTCTTGCCAAATAGTTCAAATTACTATCTTTTTCTAATTTTACAGTTTTCTCATAGAAAAATCAAACAAATATTGGAAAATTGTACACCAAATTGAGGTTTTGCAGCGCGACTGTGTTTCAAATGTAGGTGGCGCCAAAATGAGGTTACTTGCCAAAAATCGTATTCCTTTCTTCTGGATTGAAGAACAGAATCGCTTATTTCTCATGATTTCCTGCATCAATCTTAATGAAACTGGTTGCAAAAGACGAGAAATTTTTTTTGCTTTTGAATTACCGTTCAAGAGCCAAATGACATGCGACACCTAGTGTTGAGTAGCAGAACAGAGCGAAGAATGTCGATTGAAATTTCCGCCCTTTGAGGTTATGTATGCGAATTCTGTTTTGTTAAATTTCAGCGTTCAAAACAACTTTTGAGCAAAAATTCGAGCTGATACTTTGTTAACTTTTCATGCTCTATCATTTTAAACAATATTATTTTTTCAAAGTTATTTTTTTTTTCAAATTTTTTTTATTGCGTAAATTTATAGAGGGCAAAAAGTTTACACTCGTACTAGTTGAATTTTTTCTCAAAAGTTGTTCTAAGAGCTGTAAATTCAATTTTTAGTTTGCATTCCTATGTAACCGAACAGCGAAAATTTGAATCGTCATTCTTCGATGCTTTGCGCCATCTGTCGGAATTGTTGAGCTTTTAATGTCAATTTTTGGAAATAATTCGCGATTAAAAGCTCAACAATTCCGACAGATGGCGCAAAGCATCGAAGAATGACGATTCAAATTTTCGCTGTTCGGTTACATAGGAATGCAAACTAAAAATTGAATTTACAGTTCTTAGAACAACTTTTGAGAAAAAATTCAAGTAGTACGAGTGTAAACTTTTTGCCCTCTATAAATTTACGCAATAAAAAAAAATTGGAAAAAAAATGAAAAGATAATATTGTTTGAAATGATAGAGTATCAAAAGTTAACAAAGTATCAGCTCGAATTTTTGCTTAAAAGTTGTTTTGAACGCTGGAATTTAACAAAACAGAATTCGCATACATAACCTCAAAGGTAGGAAATTTCAATCGACATGCTACTCAACACTAGGTGTCGCATGTCGTTTGGCTCTTGAACGGCAATATAGTTGATTGAGATATTCGACAGAAACGTGCACTCATCCTGGTGGCGAGTAGAAGCACTACGCAGCGATGTTCGGAATGACAGCGTGCTTGGAAATATAATTTTTTTGCTGTTTTTGATTTTTATTTCCTTCAAATATTTTTTAACGTCGATGAAAGTTATTGTAAAGTGTGGCAATCGCATAAACGAATCGAATGATGTATAAATCATAGGGGCTGAGTTGATTTTTCATGTTTTTTCCTCAAATTCACCAAAAAGATCTTTTGAAAAATTGATTTAAATATGATTTATTTGATTGATAATGCTCCTTATGTGTGTATAATTCATAGAACAAACTATTAGAGTCATATTACAGCATAATTACAATAATTTTCTCAAAAAATTGCCAGTTATTCGATTTTTTCCAAAAAATTCCAAAAAATCACCAAAATGCATTTTTAAGGTCAATATTTTGGTCAAAGGGGAAGAAAAGTAAAGTTTAAACACTTTTACATAATATCTATCATTACTTTTAACTTTTGCAACATTTAACTCAAGTTATCCAAAATATCGATCATCTTTTTAGAAAAATCGTTAAAATAAAATACCAGTCACAATTAATCACTACAAATCACCACGCATTATGATTGTTAGCGAAATTGCCACACTTTGCAATACCCCACTTTTCTGAAAATGCTTGATATTTCATCATAAACGCGATTTTTCCCTAAAAACTGCTCAAACTGTATGGGGGCTGTCATTCCGAACACCGCTGGAACAACAGCAAACCTAGCGTAATGCGTGGTGATTTGTAGTGATTAATTGTGACTGGAATTTTATTAAAACAATTTTTCTAAAAAGATGATCGATATTTTGGATAACTTGAGTTAAATGTTGCAAAAGTTAAAAGTAATGATGGAATGTTATGTAAAAGTGTTTGAACTTTACTTCTCTTCCCTTTTGACCAAAATATTGACCTTAAAAACGCATTTTGGTAATTTTTTGGATTTTTTTGGAAAAATTCGAATAACTGGCAAATTTTTGAGAAAATTATTGTTTTTATGCTGTAATATGACTCTAAAAGTTTGTTTTATCCATAATACACACATAAGGAACATTATCAATCAAATAAATCATATTTAAATCAATTTTTCAAAAGATCTATTTGGTAAATTTGAGGAAAAAACATGAAAAATTAACTCAGCTCCTATGATTTATACATCATTCGATTCGTTTATGCGATTGCCACACTTTACAATAACTTTCATCGACGTTAAAAAATATTTGAAGGAAATAAAAATCAAAAACTGCAAAAAAAATTATATTTCCAAGCACGCTGTCATTCCGAACATCGTTGCGTAGTGCTTCTACTCGCCACCAGGATGCGTGCACGTTTCTGTCGAATCTCTCAATAGAGTTATCTACGTGCGCATGTATTGCGTGTATGTACACGAAAAAAGTGAGGTTAAATTTTGTACCCGCCAGCAAAACAAATGGTGTGCTAGTGTGTGTGAGATCGGGCTTAGATAGCTCTATAACAGATGTGTTAACGTATATTCAACAATTTTTATTGATTTTTGACCGACTTTCTTGCCAAATAGTCAAAATTACTATCTTTTTTTAATTTACAGTTTTCTCATATAAAAATGAAACATGTATTGGATAGTTGTACACCAAATTGGAAATAATTTTTCTAATCCGAATCCGGCATAAGTTTTATAAAAATGTTGATTATGAAGGAAAAACTTTTTTCAAAAAATCATACGGTTACGCTATTTGTTCATAGGTGGCGACATGTGGCTTTTAGCTTTGCTGCAAATCCTCTATAATTCGAATAGAAGTAAAGTTTTCACTACTCACCACCAGTGGCACTAGCTTCTCTAAGAGGAATAATATTAGGCAGTCCTAGCGCCCTTCAAAAGTAGTGATTTATAGCCAATTTATTGAAAAAGAGAAGACAGCAAGAATATGGGTGTATTTTTGTGTTTCCCTTAAATTGCGCTCAAATGCTCAGCCAAATTGATTTTTTTTACCGCGGACAATTTTCAATAATTTAGCCGACCAGCAGGCCGAAAATGTCACCCAAGGACACACTTGTCACAAATTCTGAAATTGAAAATCAAACCAACCGAAGCGGAGGGGGGATGCTTCATTCAATTATCGCGCGCGGTTCGGTGCGATAAAAATCAACATAACCTCCAAATAGAATCCACGTGGTGCGTGTAATGTTTTCACCAACAAATGGTAATGAAGTTTTTGTATTTTTTTTAGCTGTGTGATTGTCAAGAGTTTTAATACGGGCTCTAATTAGAACAAAGTGTGTGTGAGTGTGGGTAAAAAATGTAATCAACGACTGCTAAAAGTGTGAAACTTTCCGAGTTTCCTTTGCAGGGTTGAGGTTAGGTCGAGTTCTAGACGGGACACCAGGAGTTAATTAAATAGAAGCGACCACGTGCACAGGTGCCACTAATGGACGCAGAGATTCGGACATAAAGTCCTGTGACCCAATCCGAACTGTCCCCAAAATACACTCTTTATATCAACTGTCAAACCCCTCGTTAAAGGCAGTCAACTTTTGCTGAATGGCGAAACCCCAAAACGATTCATCATGTCACGGGGTAAAAAAATAGTCCCCACTGGAATGTCGCTCTTTAAGCCATTTTGATATCACCTCCAGAGTGGAGGGGGTCCTCCTGTCAAGCCAAACGGAATTAAATCCCATCATAAATTCAACCCTCCCACACAGAGAGACACACACACACACACACACACTCGACGATGGGGTTTGCTTACAAAGTGCGAACTTGTACTCTCACTCACACACACACACACTATTGGTATGGATGCTGTTCGTATGGGCTCGCTGTATGGACAAACCCATAATTAAATTTCGCTGTCGTGTGCAGAAAAGCACTTTGCATCAATGGCACACGTGCGTGCATTTTAATGCACGTTTGTCTACATATAAATTGGTTTCTTTGTGCACGGAAAACGCATTAAAATGCTTAAATTGTATTGTTCTTGCGGTTGAAAAGCGGTGCAAAAGGCTGCGAATGCAGTACGCCATCTATTGGGCGATAGCGATTGACAGTTCGTTGAGGCGCTGCAGTCGGTCAGGAGAGTGTGAGGCAAAAGGTTTACAGCTTAAATTGCATTTTTCTCACTTGAAAAACTATTGGCATTCATAAGCTAAACGACATGCGACACCTAGTGTTGAGTAGCAGAACAGAGCGAAGAATGTCGATTGAAATTTCCGCCCTTTGAGGTTATGTATGCGAATTCTGTTTTGTTAAATTCCAGCGTTCAAAACAACTTTTGAGCAAAAATTCGAGCTGATGCTTTGTTAACTTTTGATGCTCTATCATTTTGAACAATATTATTTTTTCAAAATATTTTTTTTCCAATTTTTTTTATTACGTTAATTTATAGAGGGCAAAAAGTTTACACTTGTACTGCTTGAATTTTTTTCTCAAAAGTTGTTCTAAGAGCTGTAAATTCAATTTTAAATTTGCATTCCTATGTAACCGAACAGCGAAAATTTGAATCGTCATTCTTCGATGCTTTGCGCCATCTGTCGGAATTTTTGAGCTTTTAATCGCGAATACTTTGTTATCTTTTGATGCTCTATCATTTTGAACAATATTTTTTTTTCAAGATTATTTTTTTTTTTCAAAATCTTTTTTGTTGCGTTAATTTATAGAGAATTTGCAGCAAAACTAAAAGACACATGCCGCCACCTATGAACAAATAGCGTAAACCTATGATTTTTCGAAAAAATGTGTTTTTACCTTCAAAATCAACATTTTTATTGAACTTATGCCGGATTCGGATGAGAAAAATTATTTCCAACAATTTGGTGTATAACTTTCCAATATTTGTTTGATTTTTCTATAGAGAATTTGCAGCAAAACTAAATGACGCGTGTCGCCACCTATGAACAAATAGCGTAAACCTATGATTTTTAGAAAAAATGTGTTTTTTCCTTCCTAACCAACATTTTTATAAAACTTATGCCGGATTCGGATGAGAAAAATTATTTCCAACAATTTGGTGTATAACTTTCCAATATTTGTTTGATTTTTCTATGAGAAAACTGTAGATTTAGAAAAAGATAGTAATTTGGACTATTTGGCAAGAAAGTCTGTCAAAAATCAATACAAATTGTTGAATATACGTTAACACATCTGTTATCAACTATATAACTGTTTATTTCATTGGTATATACGGGGAAACTCATTTTTTCGTGTTCCAAAACAAGTTTTTTAAAGAAAAAGTTCACACATTTTTGCGCGTCCAAAAAATGATGTTCATTATTTTAAAGCAAAAAATTTTTCTCGTCTTTTGCAACTAGTTTCATTAAGATTGATGCAGGGAATCATGAGAAATAAGCGATTTTGTTCTTCAATCCAGCAGAAAGGAATACGATTTTTGGCAAGTAACCCCATTTTGGCGCCACCTACATTTGAAACACAGTCGCGCTGCAAAACCTCAATTGCCGTTCAAGAGCCAAACGACATGCGACACCTAGTGTTGAGTAGCAGAACAGAGCGAAGAATGTCGATTGAAATTTCCGCCCTTTGAGGTTATGTATGCGAATTCTGTTTTGTTAAATTCCAGCGTTCAAAACAACTTTTGAGCAAAAATTCGAGCTGATACTTTGTTAACATTTGATGCTCTATCATTTTGAACAATATTATTTTTTCAAAATATTTTTTTTTCCAATTTATTTTTATTGCGTTAATTTATAGAGGGCAAAAAGTTTACACTCGTACTACTTGAATTTTTTCTCAAAAGTTGTTCTAAGAGCTGTAAATTCAATTTTAATTTTGCATTCCTATGTAACCGAACAGAGAAAATTTGAATCGTCATTCTTCGATGCTTTGCGCCATCTGTCGGAATTTTTGAGCTTTTAATCGCGAATACTTTGTTATCTTTTGATGCTCTATCATTTTAAACAATATTTTTTTTTTCAAAATTATTTTTTTTTCAAAATCTTTTTTGTTGCGTTAATTTATAGAGAATTTGCAGCAAAACTAAAAGACACATGCCGCCACCTATGAACAAATAGCGTAAACCTATGATTTTTCGAAAAAATGTGTATTTACCTTCAAAATCAACATTTTTATTGAACTTATGCCGGATTCGGATGAGAAAAATTATTTCCAACAATTTGGTGTATTACTTCCCAATATTTGTTTGATTTTTCTATGAGAAAACTGGAAATTTAGAAAAAGATAGTAATTTGGACTATTTGGCAAGAAAGCCTGTCAAAAATCAATAAAAATTGTTGAATATACGTTAACACATCTGTTATCATTTATATAACTGTTTATTTCTTTGATATTTACGGGGAAACTCATTTTTTCGTGTTCCAAAACATGTTTTTGAGCATGAGCATGAGAGACCACCCATGGTTGTCCTTCTCCGTTGCTGAACAGGACCGTAATATCCCATCAGCAAAACCGGTCACACGCTTCAACGATCAAATGATGTTTCCCTTATCAACAGCATGCATGAATGCGCTGAAAAGATAAAACATCACGATCATCAAAACTAGAGCCGGTGCGAATAGGAAACAGTCGTTGGCCACCAACGGCGCCCGCCATGTCAGTTTGTAGATCTCGAGGGGATGGGACGGGAATGTTAGTTAGCACAGGCTGCTACCAAGGGTGGGTTCTATACGATATCCACACCCCCGCGTGTGCCGGAAAACTACTTCTACTTGGGATTTTGTTAGTGGGGAAGGGTAATGGCCAGGATTCATCATAGAGGATGATGATGTGGCCCAATAATCAATGAATTTCGTTGAATAGGGTGATGTATTATGTATTCTCAAGGCAAACAGTCGGATGATGCGGATGAGACCATTCCCGGTTATTTGGTGTTGAGTTTAGCATAAATGATTCAATCTTAGACAGCCGGCTGTGGAAAGATAGAATCAAAATTATGTGTGTTTAAAAGGTGAAATATTAAACTCAGCGTTACATATTTACGTAGAGTTGACCTGAGACTATTTATACTTTTAAATTATTATAAGATGAGCGACCAATTAATGACTGATGAGTTATGATGTTATCTGAAGGACTTGAACAATCGCGTTGAAACAATATTTGTCGCCGCGATTCGCGGGAAACGAATGGTCGAATTGAATGATAATTTATATTTTGCTAACGCAATTTAAAACGAATCTTCCCGTGAAACAATTGCAAATCATTGAACAAAGATACCCGGCTGTGATGTGTATCAAATACATAACTAACGAGAAAATCACACCGACGACGATCGACGAAAACGGAACGCGAAAAAAAATGCGTCCCGACAATCGAATTCAAAAACGCGCGCTAATTGTCTATCCTAAATGTTAGTGTTTTTCGATAAACGATTCTATAGAAATGAGTTTTTTACCGTGAAAATTTAACACATTGTTTGAAAAATAATTGCACAATTTACCCGACGCCGTACCTTCTGATCAACGATGATATAGGAAGGGCTTTTAAAATCACAAAACAATTAATGTAATCTTAAAAAATAAAAAACGCAACTGATTTAAAAAAAAATCGATTTGGCGCGCGCATTTTTATCATTAATTATGAAGTTAATCTGAAAAATCTGGAAATAAATTGATTAATATATATCAAGCTCATTCATACCAACTCTTACACACAACTAATTATACCTTTAAACTTAATTACTTTAAAATAGTTAATCAAACATCAGATCATAAAAACATGAGATTTTTTATGACATATTAAAAAATATTCATTAAAATAGATAATTGTGGCCATAGTTAAAATCAATTAAAATATTCATAACAGTTCAACAGTCAAAATTTAATACACGAAAAGTTGTATGATTTCTGATATCATGGCAGTTTAAAGTGATCCTGTGCCGTCGACTTTCTAAATTCAAGCATTCCCCAGAAAGAGAGAAAAACGCAAAGTTGTAACGCTCAGTTAATATCTGTTAATATTAGCAGCCATGGACTTTAGAGGGTTAAGTAAGCCTACCTTGAAACAGCAGACCCACCCTGATCCAAACTGTCAATTTTTAAACGCGCACGCACACGCATACATGATTCATTCTCTGTCACAGTACAACACACACACTACCACACACGCACGCAATCAGAACGGGCTCACCAAAAATGTCAGTTCCGAATGGGCTTCCTGCAGCTCCTCTGGTCCGCGCGCCACCGGACGAATGGCGAAAAAACGGCCCAGCACGGCCTGGTGCAATGCCGCCTCACCACGGTCAATCCTCAGGAACCTAGCGCAGCCATTTCCTCATTTGATGATCCAACCGCCAGCGCACTCGACCAGTCATCACCCCAACATTGCTCGTATAGAACGAAAAAACACGACGATACAACGCACACACATTAAGAGTCAGAGGCCGCCCTCAACACAAATACCAGTGCAAACAACCGACGGAGCACAACCGGTATCGAAAATCCGGATTTTTTACGGAAACACGTTAGAGAACACTCAGAACCAACAGGTCTCCTGGTTCCCTGGAAAAACCCGGGCCGAACAAACCAAAATATGGGCCGAATACTCCGAAAAAAACACTTTAGAAAACAAAACCAAACTGACGCGGAGAGCAACGAACCGAACGCGGCAAACGCTCACACACCGATCTCTCATTTTTTCGTGTTCCAAAACATGTTTTTTTAAAGAAATAGTTCACAAATTTTTGCGCGCCCAAAAAATGATGTTCATTATTTTAAAGCAAAAATTTTTTCTCGTCTTTTGCAACTAGTTTCATTATGATTGATGCAGGGAATCAAGAGAAATAAGCGATTTTGTTCTTCAATCCAGCAGAAAGGAATACGATTTTTGGCAAGTAACCCCATTTTGGCGCCACCTTCATTTCAAACACAGTCGCGCTGCAAAACCTCAATAGAGGGCAAAAAGTTTACACTCGTACTACTTGAATTTTTTCTCAAAAGTTGTTCTAAAAGCTGTAAATTCAATTTCAAGTTTGCATTCCTATATAACCGAACAGCGAAAATTTGAATCGTCATTCTTCGATGCTTTGCCCCATCTGCCGGAATTATGGAGCTTTTAATTGAGGATTTGCAGCGAGACTGTATTTCAAATGTAGGTGGCGCCAAAATGAGGTTACTTGCCAAAACTCGTATTCCTTTCTGCTGGATTGAAGAACAAAATCGCTTATTTCTCATGATTCCCTGAATCAATCTTAATGAAACTGGTTGCAAAAGACGAGAAAAAAATTTTTGCTTCAGAACAATGAACATCAATTTGGGCGCGCAAAATTTTTTGAATTTTTTCTTTAAAAAACATGTTTCAGAACACGAAAAAATTAGTTTCCCCATATATATCAATGAAATAAACAGTGATATAGTTGATAACAGATGTGTTAACGAATATTCAACCATTTTTATTGATTTGTGACAGACTATGTTGCCAAAAAGTTCGAATTACTATCTTTTACTAAATTTACAATTTTCTCATAGAAAAATCAAACGAAAATTGAAAGTTGCACACCAAATTGTTGGAAATAATTTTCTCATCCGAATCCAGCATAAGTTTAATAAAAATGTTGATTTTGAAGGTAAAAACACATTTTTTCGAAAAATCATAGGTTTACGCTATTTGTTCATAGGTGGCAACAAGTGTATTTTAGCTTTGCTGCAAATCCTCTATAGAGAATTTGCAGCAAAGTTAAAAGACACGTGACACCTATGAACAAATAGCGTAAACCTATGATTTTTAGAAAAAATGTGTTTTTTCCTTCCTAATCAACATTTTTATAAAACTTATGCCGGATTCGGATGAGAAAAATTATTTCCAACAATTTGGTGTATAACTTTCCAATATTTGTTTGATTTTTCTATGAGAAAACTGTAAATTTAGAAAAAGATAGTAATCTGGACTATTTGGCAAGAAAGTCTGTCAAAAATCAATAAAAATTGTTGAATATACGTTAACACATCTGTTATCAACTATATAACTGGTTATTTCCTTGATATATACAGGGTAACTCATTTTTTCGTGTTCAAAAACATGTTTTTTAAAGAAAAAGGTCACAATTTTTTGCGCGCCCAAAATTTGATGTTCATTATTTTAAAGCAAAAATTTTTTCTCGTCTTTTGCAATCAGTTTCATTAAGATTGATGCAGGGAATCATGAGAAATAAGCGATTTTGTTCTTCAATCTAGCTGAAAGGAATACGATTTTTGGCAAGTAACCTCATTTTGGCGCCACCTACATTTGAAACACAGTCGTGCTGCAAAACCTCAATCGTGAATTGAAAATGCAAAAAAGCAATGCGCTATCTATTGGGCGCTAGCGATTGACAGTATCGACGGGGCGCTGCAACCGCCAAAAAGGAAGCAAACTTAGTGAAGCTGCTAGCCACCAAAGGCGTTTAACAAAACTTGTAAAAAAGGTGCATTTGTTTAAATTTGCCCACTACAGATGGACAGTTGTGGTACTTCCGTGCATAATCTGTGCGTGACGCACCCTGGAGCACACCAAATGGCCCCGCAAAATAGTGTAACACTTTGAAAGTGTCTGGTCGTGACACCATTCATGCCGGAATGCAAATATGGGCTTCCAGTTGGTCATTTGGACAGCGAATGGAAACGAGGGGTCCATCAATTAGTGTTTTCAGCGACTATTTGAATCTGTCTTTTTTTTTGTACTAAATTCAGAGTTTACATGAATATTCAAATTGAATAGAATACAAATTTCACGAATCCCAATCTGACAGTGGTAATCGGGGCACCCCTCGGCTTCGCGGGAAACGCATTTTCAATAAATATGAAACATAACCTGACATCGCCGCCATTATCACTATCATTTGCATTCAGGGAGGATGGTGAGATCCGGTGGCGGCCGCAGGATGCAACAGGAAAACGATAAGGCTTATGATAATCACTGATGGAGTGCAGGTGTGGGTGGGATGCACAGTCGGCAATTATGTCAAAGCCCGGACGTTAGTTTCAGGACGCAGCAGAGGGGGAGGGGGGGCGGGGGGGTACTCTGGCTTTAGTCTGTGACAATGTCGTACACCGAAAATGCTTTTCGGATTACGAGCGGATTAAATCATTTTAATGGGGCGACTATTTGGTTTGATGGAGCAGAATATGGATGAATTTTGATGATTTTTTTTGTTTGATCCAGATTCGCTTAGTTGGTCAGAGGTGCCAAAAAGACGGAAATACTTTAATGTACTTTCTCTTAAAAAAAAATAAACCTTTAGCTTTCGATAATATGTCCATGAGATAAACTAATATTCATAAATTTTTATTGATTTTCAAAAGACTTATTTTGTAAAATACTTCAAATTACTATCTTTTTCTACCTTTTCAGTTTTCTCATTGAGGTTTTGCAGCGGGACTGTGTTTAAAATGTAGGTGGCGCAAAAATGAGGTTACTTGCCAAAAATCGTATTTCTCATGATTCCCTGCATTAATCTTAATGAAACTGGTTGCAAAAGACGAGAATTTTTTTTTGCATTAAATAATAAACATAATTTTTTGGGCGCGCAAAAAATTGTGACCTTTTTCTTTTAAAAACATGTTTTGGAACACGAAAACATTAGTTTCCCCGTATATATCAATGAAATAAACAGTTATATAGAGGATTTGCAGCAAAGCTAAAAGACAAATGTCGCCACCTATGAACAAATGGCATAAACCTATGATTTTCCGAAAAAAAAAGTTTTTACCTTCAAAATCAACATTTTTATTGAACTTTTGCCGGATTCGGATGAGAAAAATTATTTCCAACAATTTGGTGTACAACTTTCCAATATTTGTTTGATTTTTCTATGAGAAAATTGTAAATTAAGTAAAACATAGTAATTTGAACTTTTTGGCAACAAAGTCTGTCAAAAATCAATGAAAATTGTTAAATATACGTTAACACATCTGTTATCAACTTTACCACTGTTTATTTCATTGATATATACGGGGAAACTCATTTTTTCGTGTTCTGAAACATGTTTTTTAAAGAAAAAGTTCACAATTTTTTGCGCGCCCAACATTTGATGTTCATCATTTTGAAGCAAAACAAATTTTCTCGTCTTTTGCAACCAATTTCATTAAGATTGATGCCGGGAATCATGAGAAATAAGCGATTTTGTTCTTCAATCCAGCAGAAAGGAATACGATTTTTGGCAAGTAACCTCATTTTGGCGCCACCTACATTTGAAACACAGGCGCGCTGCAAAACCTCAATAGTTGATAACAGATGTGTTAACGTCTATCATTTTACAAAATTCGCTATTAAAAGCTCAAAATTCCGACAGCTGGCGCAAAGCATCGAAGAATGACGATATAAATTTTCGCTGTTCGGTTACATAGAAATGCAAACTAAAAATTGAATTTACAGCTCTTAGAACAACTTTTGAGAAAAAATTCAAGTAGTACGAGTGTAAACTTTTTGCCCTCTATAAATTAACGCAATAAAAAAATTAAAAAAAAAATAATTTAAAAAAATAAATAAAAAAATTATATTGTTCAAAAAGATAGAGCATCAAAAGTTAACAAAGTATCAGCTCGAATTTTGCTCAAAAGTTGTTTTGAACGCTGGAATTTAACAAAACCCAATTCGCATTGAGGTTTTGCAGCGCGACTGTGTTTCAAATGTAGGTGGCGCCAAAATGAGGTTACTTGCCAAAAATCGTATTCCTTTCTGCTGGATTGAAGAACAAAATCGCTTATTTCTCATGATTCCCGGCATCAATCTTAATGAAATTGGTTGCAAAAGACGAGAAAAATTTTTTGTTTCAAAATAATGAACATCAAATGTTGGGCGCGCAAAAAATTGTGAACTTTTTCTTTAAAAACATGTTTCAGAACACGAAAAATAAGTTTCCCGTATATATCAATGAAATAAACAGTGGTAAAGTTGATAACAGATGTGTTAACGTATTTTTAACAATTTTCATTGATTTTTGACAGACTTTGTTGCCAAATAGTTCAAATTACTATGTTTTACTAAATTTACAATTTTCTCATAGAAAAATCAAACAAATATTGGAAAGTTGTACACCAAATTGTTGGAAATAATTTTTCTCATCCGAATCCGGCAAAAGTTCAATAAAAATTTTGATTTTGAAGGTAAAAACATTTTTTTTCGGAAAATCATAGGTTTATGCCATTTGTTCATAGGTGGCGACATGTGTCTTTTAGCTTTGCTGCAAATCCTCTATACATAACCTCAAAGGGTGGAAATTTCAATCGACATTCTTTGCTCTGTTCTGCTACTCAACACTAGGTGTCGCATGTCGTTTGGCTCTTGAACGGCAATCAGTTTTTTTACATGTCTACTCTAAATTAAAAGGACGACGAGTTGAACTTTATGTTTTTCGCTTATTGAGGTTTTGCAGCGCGACTGTCTTTCAAATGTAGGTGGTGCCAAAATGAGGTTACTTGCCAAAAATCGTATTCCTTTCTGCTGGATAGAAGAACAAAATCGCTTATTTCTCATGATTCCCTGCATCAATCATAATGAAACTGGTTGCAAAAGACGAGAAAAAAAATTTGCTTTAAAATTATGAACATCAATTTTCGGGCGCTCAAAAATTTGTGAACTTTTTCTTCAAAAACATGTTTTGGAACACGAAAAAATAGTTTCCCGTATATATCAATGGAACAAACAGTTATATCGTTCATAACAGATGTGTTTACGTATATTCAACAATTTTTATCGATTTTTGACAGACTTTCTTGGCAAATAGTCCAAATTACTATATTTTTCTAAATTTACAGTTTTCTCATTGAAAAATCAAACAAGTATTGGAAAGTAGTACACCAAATTGTTGGAAATAATTTTTCTCATCCGAATACGGCATAAGTTTTATAAAAATGTTGATTTTGAAGGTAAAAACACATTATTACAAAAAAATCATAGGTTTACGCTACTTGCTCATAGGTGGCGACATGTGTCCTTTAGCTTTGCTGCAAATTCTCTATCCACCAATTAAATAAAGATTCGCTATACTGATAAGTGGTGCTACCTACCGGAAAGTAGAATAATTATTACAGTATTCTTTTGTTCTTTTCGGTTCTTTTTATGAATTGTTAGTTAATTTTTCTTAAAATTGTCAATTTTGACTCCATTTTACAATGCCTTGCAGCACCTCCATTTGAGAAGAAAAAAATACAATCACACTTGCACCACAAAGAATGAAATCGTCATCGTCCTTTTCACTTGACTAACTAGGCAAGTTCCACATGGCTAACCAATAATGGCGTCGAATCCTGCCGAGCGTAAGTGTGAAACATATCCCCAAGCAGTCATAGAACACTGTTGAAGATCGTTTAACTCATCTGGTTACTTTGTTTAATTTTGCAGCTTTTGCATTAAATGTGCCATCCCCAAATGACGTTGGCCTCCCTTTCATAGCAGTTTTCATACAAAAATCAATATTTTTAAAGAACCGTCACACAACCTAATACCACCCCTTGTTTTGATATGCTACGTAATTTGCGGTTAGTGCCAAATGAATTTCAACGCAGTGATGCCAACCAATCACCCAAAATGAAACCTTATCTTCAATTTCCGTCTATGGTGGCAACTGTTACTGCATCTTTCGCCCAACGAGTCCGTCCATTTCCACCCCGTAATCATCATCACCACCACCTCACCGCACCAACTTGCGGTTGCAAGAGTTCCGACCAACTACCTCCTCGCTGCAATCTTCATTTTTCTTTTCCTCTCTAGAATTTTATTTTATCAGCGACAAGCCTCGTTGCCAGTTGCGCAACGTGCATTTTTTTTCATGGCATAATTTCAAAATTATTAACATTTCACTACCCCTCCACACAAAATGGAAGGCTTGCAGCTTTGCTTTAAAGAAAATGAGATTTTTTTACGAGATTTTTGTTTTGCACCTTGTGCCACCCTAATCCAGCGAGTGGACCATTAAGTGTTGCCAGCGTCCATAAAAGACGCACTCTCGCCACGAAAACTTCAATGTTGTTGCCAATTTCGAGGAGAAATCTTATTGCGTTTTCCGCCCCCTCCCTTTTGCAATTCCTTGCTGGCATTAGAAGCTAATCCACAACCGTTGAATCGTTGCAGACGTTTGAGCAAAATTGAGCGGGACGATTCCAGCTGGCAGCAGGGAGATGTCTTTGCTCGTTTTGTTTGAGGAGAAATGAAAGTTCTTCGAAATTGTAATGGAACAAAGTTTGTGTTGGATTACGATTGCCTTTTTGTTGTGGGTACTTGACTTTTTTTTCTCGGTTTGTTTTTCGACTAAACGAGACAATTTTGCGTGTTGTTTTGTACAAGTTTGAGAATTTCCTTGGTACAAACTAATCAAGTTGGAATAAAATGAAAAGCTTAACTGGTAACGCTGCCATGGAACTACGTTTGGAATCTTGGGACCATTTTACTTAACTCAAATGATAAAAATTGCATCGAAAACCCTAATGTCGAGTAGAAAATATGGTTGGTCCTAATTTATTCATTATTTCAAGCAAAAAATGAACTTTGAGGTTTTGATCCCAAATTAATGTCCTTTTGACCTGAAACACTTAACTTATTTTGACCTTTTTACAATCAATTGTTTGTCTTTTCTGCACAGAAAAAAATAATGTAAATTTGGAAGCTTTAATTTTGGAAGGTTGAATATTACCTCTTTTATGATGTAATTTTACCTCAATTTAGACTGAAAAAGTGACATTACACCAGAAGAGTGGTAAAATTACACATTTCCAGAGGTAAAATTACACCTTTTTTCTGACATAAAAGATGTACCCCTTCCCAGATGTAATATTACCATAATTTTTTTTTCTGTGTGTCTTTTCTGGGTAATTCTCTACCAAATTCTCACACGAAATCGGGAAAAGTTGTCCCGACCCCGATTTGCGTGAAACTTTGTCCTAAGGGGTAACTGAGCACGAATCCAAGGTCCGTTTTTTGATATCTCGTGACGGAGGGGCGGTACGACCCCTTCCATTTTTGAATATGCGAAAAAAGAGGTGTTTTTCAATAATTTGCAGCCTGAAATGGTGATGAGTTAGAAATTTGGTGTCAAAGGGACTCTTATGTAAAATTAGACGCCCGATTTGATGTCGTTCTCAGAATTTCGAAAAAAAGATACACAGCAAAAAATCCGATGGTAAAATCGCATGAAAAAGCATGCACATCAGCTTCGTCAAAATAAACACTTAATATTACACACTGCATGTACAATTTTTGCTAACACAAAAAAACTGCAACCGACGGGATTCAAACCCAGCACCAACAGTACGGACTGGCGCCTTAGCCCGCTCGGCCATCAGACCGATGAAGAATGGGAAGGATAAACGCATATATGAGCTTGACATTTCGGTCAAGTAGGTTTCCCATACTGATGGGCTACATATTTCAGGGTGTATATTACACATAATTTCATAAAATAAAGCAAAATTTATTTTACACCCAAGCCTTTTACACGCAGCTGGATTACTACATTTTTAGCTGTGTAGCTTTCATCGAAAAAAGCACTATTTTTTTTAAACTCTGCCATTTTCCGTTACTTGACTGAAATTTTTTTGAACATGTCATTTTAAGGGAAATTTAATGTACTTTTTGAATCTATATTGACCCAGAAGGGTCATTTTTTCATTTAGAACAAAAATTTTCATTTAAAAATTTCGTGTTTTTTTCTAACTTTGCAAGGATATTTTTTAGAGTGTAATAATGTTGTATAAGCATGAGCATGAGCATGAGCATGAGAGACCACCCATGGTTGTCCTTCTCCGTTGCTGAACAGGACCGTAAAATCCTATTAACACATCCGGTCATACGCTTCAACGATCAAATGATGTTTCCCTTATCAACAGCATGCATGAATGCGCTGAAAAGATAAAACATCACGATCATCAAAACTAGAGCCGGTGCGAATAGGAAACAGTCGTTGGCCACCAACGGCGCCCGCCATGTCAGTTTGTAGATCTCGAGGGAACGGGACTGGAATGTTAGTTAGCACAGGCTGCTACCAAGGGTGGGTTCTATACGATATCCACACCCCGCGTGTGCCGGAAAACTACTTCTACTTGGGATTTTGTTAGTGGGAAAGGGTAATGGCCAGGATTCATCATAGAGGATGATGATGTGGCCCAATAATCAATGAATTTCGTTGAGTGATAGGGTGATGTATTATGTATTCTCAAGGCAAACAATCGGATGATGCGGATGAGACCATTCCCGGTTATTTGGTGTTGAGTTTAGCACAAATGATTTAATCTTAGACAGCCGGCTGTGGAAAGATAGAATCAAAATTGTGTGTAATTAAAAGGTGAAATATTATACTCAGCGTAACACATTTACGTAGAGTTGACCTGAGACTATTTATACTTTTAAGTTTTTATAAGATGAGCGACCAATTAATTACTGATGAGTTATGAGTTATCTGAAGGACTTGAACAATCGCGTTGAAACAATATTTGTCACCGTGCTTTACGAGCTATAATGCTAAAAGGTGATTTCGCGGGAAACGAAAGGTCAAATATAATTTATATTATGCTAACGCAATTAAGAACGAATCTTCCCATGAAACAATCGCGAATCATAGAACAAAGAAACCCGACTGACAAACGAGAAAGACGATCGCGATATTTGAACTTTACAATCTAACTAAGAAGAAAAAAAGCCACGTCAATAGAAAGGAATAGACAAACATACAGGTAACCACAAAACGGACTGCCTCGACTGTCATCGTGACAACCAGAGCAAGCCGCACATTCACACACACACACGCACGCACTCACCCGACAAAATCACCGACGACGAACGACGCGAAAAAAACATGCGACTCGACGGACAGGCATCGCAAAACGGACTCGATATTTTTTAGAGTGTAATAATGTTGTATAAGGTTGTAAAACAGACAATTACAAAAACTGTGATATATCAACATAAGGGGTTTGCTTATAAACATCACGAGTTATCGCGATTTCACAAAAAAAAAGTCTGAAAAAAAATACTTTTTGTGTTTCTCTTTGTTTCGTCGTCCATGTCTGTCGCAGGTGACGATCTGGTTGCTGAATAGAGGTTCGTAAAACGGCCTCAATTTTGAACTGTCAAAGTGGAACCAATTTACTGTTCGTCAAAAGTAGAGAGTATTGTTATCGATCATTAAAAAATGTTTTTTTTGCAGGAATGAAAAATGTGTGGTTTTTGAGGACTTGGAGTTAAAGTTAAGAAATGTTAAGAAAGTTGAAGGCGAGATCTTCATTTTTATAATTATGAATAAAAGTTGTTTATGGATCGATGCGGTTGTATCCATCCAGAAGCAGTCTTAGTTTTTTTTATTTCGTTTGGAATCCTATAATCAGCTTCGCTAGGATTAGCTATATTTTTTTCGCTGGACCAGGAAGAGCTGCAGGATTCCAAAACCGGTCAGGGAATTTAACTGCGACATCGCAGAATGACACTCTCGCCGCAGTTCTTTGTCACCCGTTAAAAAAGAAAAACCTCTTCTAACCGCTCGAAATTTGAAAAAAAAAACACACACAATTTTCCAGCAAACACAAGTCAAAAACTAGACAAAATAAAACACATACCACTGAATGTAAAACAGCTCATTAATCAGTGAGAAATAAGTCATGCCTGTGCTTGATCAACCTCCTTCTTTGTAGATGTAAACAAAGTGGGATCATTCGAAAATTACGTTACGCGTTCTCTCTATGCATCACCCAGGTGACGATGAACGTCCATGATCGACGACGACAAACTATTTTTCGTAGAATCGCGATAACTCGTGATGTTTATAAGCAAAATCCTTATACATATCAAAATTTTTGTAATTATCTGCTCTACAACTTTGTAGAACAATATCACACTTTAAAAAATAACCCTGCAAAGTTAGAAAAAAACACGAAATTTTTAAATGAGATTTTTTGTTCTAAATGAAAAAATGACTCTTCTGGGTCAATGAAGATACGAAAAGTACAGTAAATTTCCCTAAAAATTACTAGTTCAAAAAAAATTTACAGACGAGTAACGGAAAACGGGAAAATTTTGAATTTTGTTTAGTGTTTTTTTAATGAAAAATACGTTTTTTTTTTGGAATTCTGAGTACACCATCAAATCGGGCGTCTAATTATACATAAGAATCCCTTTGACACTAAATTTCTATCTCATCACCGTTTTAGGCTGCAAATTATTGAAAACACCTCTTTTTTCACATGTTCAAAAATGGAAGGGGTCGTACCGCCCCTCCGTCACGAGGACGGACCTCGGATTCTTGATCAGGGACAAAAGTTACCCCTTAGGACAAAGTTTCACGCAAATCTAAGTGAGGTCGGGGCAACTGCTGTGTGAGTTGGCGAAGAATTACCCTTCTGTCTTTTCTGTCTTTTCTGTCTTTTCTGTCTTTGCTGCCTTTTCTGTCTTTTCTGTCTTTGCTGTCTTTGCTGTCTTTTCTGTCTTTTCTGTCTTTTCTGTCTTTTCTGTTTTTGCTATCTTTTCTGTCTTTAGTTTTTAGTTTTTTAGTTTTTAGTTTTTTAGTTTTTAGTTTTTTAGTTTTTAGTTTTTAGTTTTTAGTTTTTAGTTTTTAGTTTTTAGTTTTTAGTTTTTAGTTTTTAGTTTTTAGTTTTTAGTTTTTAGTTTTTAGTTTTTAGTTTTTAGTTTTTAGTTTTTAGTTTTTAGTTTTTAGTTTTTAGTTTTTAGTTTTTAGTTTTTAGTTTTTAGTTTTTAGTTTTTAGTTTTTAGTTTTTAGTTTTTAGTTTTTAGTTTTAGTTTTTAGTTTTAGTTTTTAGTTTTTAGTTTTTAGTTTTAGTTTTTAGTTTTTAGTTTTTAGTTTTTAGTTTTTAGTTTTTAGTTTTTAGTTTTTAGTTTTTAGTTTTTAGTTTTTAGTTTTTAGTTTTTAGTTTTTAGTTTTTAGTTTTTAGTTTTTAGTTTTTAGTTTTTAGTTTTTAGTTTTTAGTTTTTAGTTTTTAGTTTTTAGTTTTTAGTTTTTAGTTTTTAGTTTTTAGTTTTTAGTTTTTAGTTTTTAGTTTTGAATTCTTTTTTGAGGGTCAAAATTTACAGATTTGTGTTTATCTATTGGCTCAAAGGACCTTTTCGATTACCTATTTCCTTCCTAAAGCCTTGTTTTAAAATTTATCACCGATAAAATTTCCCCAACAGACAGAAAAAGGGTCAGTTTCCGTTTCCCAAATCGGGCCAATAACTTTTCTGTGGTGTGTGGTTTAAAGTTCCCAGGTTGTTTATGTAACCTGTCCCCCTCTTCTCTTTGCCACTTCCGGTCCACGGGATCGAATTCCTTCTCGCTGGGTTGGTTTTGCGGTGCCGGTTTATTCCCGGCGAGGGATTTCGAAAGGGGCTCAAAAATCGGAAAATGCCCTTTTGCAGGGTTTATTACCGCACACCGACCGGGGGTCATCAACTTTTGGCGCGCTGGCAGATAAATCCTTCCCTGTATAAAGTTACGGGGAGGGAATTCCAGGTGGACCATGAACAATGTGCGTTTTTTTCTATCTTCAGAGGTTCATACTTATCTTCGGCCTAGTTAGTTTGGTTGACTTTTGGTGGGTTGAAAATGTTTTGAGGAAAAAAAAGGAGTAAATCCGGAAGAAAATGGCGCGCGCGCGAAAAGCGGAAAATTCTTCGCAGCTGGTGTGTGTGTGTGTGCTTGATAGTGTAGGTGTGTGTGTTCTACATTGACTGGTGCTCACAACGCTGAATAAGAAGAATGGGAAGCTCACCTGGAAAGAAAAGAAGAAGGAAAAAAAGAATGTTACTTTTTTAACCTTTTTTTTCGCTGTGAGAAATTTTCCAGTTAGAGGAAAATTACTGCACAAGAGGAAAGGGTGGAAAGGAGCAAGCATTCTCCCAAATATGTTAAATGTTTTCGCCACTTTGAAGTGGAAGTGAGGGTGGGATTCACTGTTGTCTGTTTGGGTTGTTCATGGCAGGAATGTTTGGAAACAAAAACCAACCAGCAGAAAGCAACAAAAAAAAGAGTTTTCACTCGGTAAGCGATGGGCCCTTGTAAAAGTGCCGAAAGGGAGTGCTGGAATTTTCATGAGCTGTGAAGAGGGGCTTTTTGATTGTGACTGCTGCTGCTGGTGTCACCAATTAATTTTGGGACAAGTGGAAAAGCTCAAGTGATTAAAGGGATGTGGGAAGAGGTATTATTATTTCTGTGATTGAAATATGTTGCTTCGATTCGTATTTTTAGAACTTCTGGGAATTTGTATTTTAGATTTAAACTTCTTCTCTAGAAACGATTTTTGAATAAAGTTACACTATTTTATCAAATAAATTATCGCCGTCACCTGGGGCAAATCGGTAAAAATGTTGCTATGGTTTCGATCGATGCAAAGACCCCCAAAACAGTGTTATATCCCAGGGGTGCCCAACCTTTTGGCCCTGCGGGCCAGATCTGATTTTTCTGAAGCAGAAACGGGCCGGAACTAATATTTGATAAAAGCTGAAAAAGTAAACACATTTTTTTTAATTTTCTTATGATTGGGTTCTTCTAAAGTAAATACATAAAAGAACTAGTGTTGCGAATATGATTAATATATCTTGATTTATAGAATGAAATACAAAGATAACATTCAACAATGTGTTTATTTGACTTATTTTAATTTTTGTTTGTTTAAAATTGTATAGATATTGTTTTTGACGATTTTAATTAAATACCTTGCTATATTTTTTTAGAAAAATAAATTCAAATTTCAATGATCTTCAATTTTAAGAAAACACAGTTAAAACTAAAAGAAATAACATTAAGTCTCTTTTTGTAAATTTTAAGACAACAATCCAAGTTTTGTCATAAATTTCACAATTTTACAAAATGGATGATTTTGTTTTCCTCAACAATTTTTCAGTTAAAAAATATCAATATAATAATTACAAGAATTAAATTCAAACATGAAGAATGTTTCTTTTAATATGTTAAAATTTGATCTCAAGCTTATTTTTTTTAGTTCAGACAATTTTTTTTATTTAGTACTTCATGAACAGCCTTAAGAGCCGGTCATAAAACTATTTTGAAAAGCCGTCGTGGGCCGGACGATGGGCAGGCCTGTTATATCCACTCAAAAAAGTTTATTTAGCAATTCTATGGTTATATATTAACATTTAGACTAATTAAAAGTTAGCAAAATTAAGTTCAGATAAGTTTTATATAGAATTTCCAGAGTTATGGAAACTTTTATACTAAGTAGTTTATAAAATTTTTATATTCAATCCAAATTATATTTTTTATCACTCAAGGATGCTTATTTGCACAGTAAAAAACTAATGTAAATTTGAAAAATGAAACTTTGGAATTTAGACTCAATTTAGACTGAAAAAGTGGCACTACAGCAGAAAAGTGGTAAAATTACATATTTCCAGAGGTAAAATTACACATTTTTTCTGACACAAAAAATGTACCCTTTCCCAGATGTAATATTACTACGATTTACAGTGTGGAGTTGTGACACTGGTTTTATGGTGATTTGTCAACAAATAACTGTATTTATGTATATTTTCCAAAAGATGAACAATTTTTTTTGCACCTTTTTTGATTTTTGCAATAGTATTTGCTATTGAACTTTTTATAGGAATCATCTTTTCATGAGCTTTTTGTAGCAAAATGTTTGGCGTGAGTTTCCGAACAAAACGTACTAATATAGGTTTCTGTCAAACTTTAAACTCTTTGCATGTTAAATCACAAAATGTGCATAGTGCCCTGTTAAAAAGCATTAACCGAAGGTGTAATAAAATATAACTGTGCAGGGTTAAAGAAATAACATATATTAACTCTTTTTCGATGTAATTTTCACTTAATTTATGTGGAATTCGTGAAATTACACTTTAAAGAGTGCAAATTATAGCTGTGTACAAAAAAAATTTCTGACACAAAATCTGTAAAAAATGTTTTTTCAACTCTGCACCATTGGCAGAAATTTTGGCTTAACTCGCCTTGTTCAAATTGCGCTTTGTCATACAGAATGGCATTGATGATGCAATATTAAACGGCCAAATTATGTCGTGGAATTAGAATTGTCACAGATAATGATGACGGTATTTCTATTACTAGGGGAAATATGCCAATTTTTTTGCCCTAATAAGAGGTCATGTTTAAATGATGCTGGATAATCTGGATTGTTCCTTGAAATTCACTAAAACCAAGTACACCAACGAGTAGAGCAACTTTTTGTGAACATTTCTGTTTACTTTCACTTTTATTAAAAGTTATGCTCTTCCTTTTACAAGCATTTAAAAAAAAATCCATAAATGCATTCTAATCAGTCGAGTGCATTGGGCCACGCCTATTTTTCTATTTTCAGCTTAGTTCTTTTTTTCTTCCAGCGCTCTTTTGGGTCTGCTTAGTGCTGCCAAAATTGATTAAATTTTAAGCGAACACTCACGAAAAGTAGCATTTATAGAGAATATTTCCTGGCAGCACTTGCTCACTCCAACTGGCGCTGCACCAGCATGTTGGTGGTGTTGGTGGCCACCCTTTGTTCTTTATTTGCCTCCGCTTCTCGCTCGGTTTTCTTCAGCCTTCGATTGGAATGGGTAGTCAAAATTCAAATGTCAGAAGACTTAGGGCGTTTGTTTTTATGATGGTGCTTGCTAACTATTTACATTTTTCGGGATTGTTTTTCAAGTGAATGACTAACTAATGTGCAAAAGAACATGTTGCCGGTAGTTGGAAGCAATTTTATCTTAAGCGCTTTGAAATCGTTAGCGCAAGTGAAAAGATATTGATGGCTACATTCGTTAAGCAGTTAACCTCTGATCTTGCGTGTGGATGTGTGTGCCACAGAAATTATGATCAAAAGTGCATTAAATTTGATCTTTTTGGCCAGTAAATGGCATAAATTTGCGTGCTTACTCGAGGCGGTGCTGTTGCTGGTAAGTTTATAGCCTAAAAACTAACTTAATCCACCTATGTGGTTAGAGCCTTCCTCACAACAATGGCTGTACACAAGTTTCATCTATTTTTTAGATCCGGCTTCCAAAAAGTACATCGATATCAATTAAGTGGCCATATTTCGAGACAGGGTTGCCAGATCTTCAATGTTTTGGGCTCATTGGAAAGGTTTTTTGATAACCTAACCAACGATGGGTCAGATGATGGATCCGGACAAAGTTTACATACATTTAAGTGAGATCCGGCTTCAAAAAAGTACATCAATATCACTTAAGTGGCCATATCTCGAGACAGGGTTGCCAGATCTTCAATGTTTTGGACTTATTGGAAAGGTATTTTGATAAATTAACCAACAATAGGTCGGATGGTTGATCCGGACATAGTTTACATACATTTAAGTGAGATCCGTCTTCAAAAAAGTACATCAATATCACTTAAGGGGCCATATCTCGAGACAGGGTTGCCAGATCTTCAATGTTTTGGACTCGTTGGAAAGGTCTTTTGATAACCTAACCAACAATAGGTCGGATGGTTGATCCGGACATAGTTTACATACATTTAAGTGAGATCCGGCTTCAAAAAAGTACATCAATATCACTTAAGAGGCCATATCTCGAGCAGGGTTGCCAGATCTTCAATGTTTTGGGCTCATTGGAAAGGTATTTTGATCACCTAACCAACAATAGGTCGGATGGTGGATCCGGACATAGTTTACATACATTTAAGTGAGATCCGTCTTCAAAAAAGTACATCAATATCACTTAAGTGGCCATATCTCGAGACAGGGTTGCCAGATCTTCAATGTTTTGGACTCGTTGAAAAGGTCTTTTGATAACCTAACCAACGATGGGTCGGATGATGGATCCGGACATAGTTTACATACATTTAAGTGAGATCCGTCTTCAAAAAAGTACATCAATATCACTTAAGTGGCCATATCTCGAGACAGGGTTGCCAGATCTTCAATGTTTTGGACTCGTTCGAAAGGTCTTTTGATAACCTAACCAACAATAGGTCGGATGGTTGATCCGGACATAGTTTACATACATTTAAGTGAGATCCGGCTTCAAAAAAGTACATCAATATCACTTAAGAGGCCATATCTCGAGACAGGGTTGCCAGATCTGCAATGTTTTGGACTCGTTGAAAAGGTCTTTTGATAACCTAACCAACGATGGGTCGGATGATGGACCCGGACATAGTTTACATACAGTTAAGTGAGATCCAAATATATGTGAAAACACATTTTTATGCATAACTTTTTAACTACTTATCAAAACTTCACTCTGTATAAAACTCGATCTATGGGACCCTAAACCAAGTCGAATGCAACAAGTTCGGGTCAAATCGGTTCAGCCAGTGCCGAGAAACATGAGCTAGTTTGTTGGTCACATACATACATACACACACACATACACACACACATACACACAGACATTTGTTCAGTTTTCGATTCTGAGTCGATATGTATACATGAAGGTGGGTCTCCGACGTTTTTATACGAAGTTCACTTTTAGAGCAGGATTATAGCCTTACCTCAGTGAGGAAGGCAACAGTATTTTTGGAGCTTTAATCGAGCATAAAACCCTCCATATGATGAAGATAGGTGTTTGATTAGAAAGGGTATATTTCCCCTATTAGTTTTTGTGTCAGAAAAAAAAACATGCCTTTGAAAATGTTTGTATTCGCATATTTTTCTTATTCCACATAAGTTAAGGTAAAATTACAATAAAAAAGAGGTAAGATTGCCAGTGTTTATAAATAAAGTAAAATTAAACATATTGAAGCGTCTAAGAGAAAAAAAAAAGATATTTTTTTAATTCGCATGATGAAATTATTTCTTCTTTTGTTTTCAATTTTAATTGTTTTGCTTTGTTTTTTGTCTGTTCCAGAATGAAAAAAGGAAGCAAAATAAATCATAACAATAATACATCAGGATTTTTTTATGTGTGATTCCAAATTCCTCATAACAAACATAAATCTGTTATGCTTTAACAATTAATATTTTTTTACAGTGCAGTTCAAAAAGAATAAATTAATTTAGATATTGAAATTGAGGTAAAATCACACCACAAAAGATTTAAACTAACATCTTCCAAATTTACACTTATTTTTGCTGTTGAGAATGAATTGCGTTTTGATAGTTTTGAACCCTTCAAAAACTGCACTGAGAAAATCCACGCTTGTTTGCCAAAATGTGGACGATTCTGACTACAAATCTGAAATTGAAAAAAAAATATCGAATAGGGCAATTTCTATGGAAAAACGTTACTTAATCCACCCTTAGGTTGTTGGTGCCTTCCTCACATTTAGAGGGTAATGCTATCCAAAATAGATAAAAAAGGGCGGACCTTTCAGTGTTCTATCAAATTCATTCATTGTTCATACCATCAGATTGGTTGGTCAAATCTTCATAATTCAGGGCACTTATATGCTTATAACTTTTGATAGGGTTGTCAGATCTCGAATCTTTTGGGCTCATTGCAAAGTTCTTTTGATTACCTATCTAACGATGATAGATTCGGACAACGTTTTCATCAAATTATGTGAGATCCGGCTTTTAAAAGGTTCACAAATAAAACTTAAGTGCTTATAACTTTTGATAGGGTCGTCAGATCTTCAATCTCTTGAGCTTGTTGAAAAGCTCGTTTCGAATACCTTTCTAAAAATGTATAACATGACGGTGTTTCTTATAAATTCACCCTTTTTACAATCTTCCGGACTTTTGCTAAATCGTTTTTAAGCATAACTTTTAAAGTACTCAACAAAACTTTATAATTTTCAATAGCGACTTATGGGACCCAAAGACGGATCGAATGGGACCAAGTATACGTAAAGGTGGGTCTAAGAGGTGAAATAAAGAATTTCGTTTTTCAAGTGATTTTATAGCTTTTCCTCAGTAAGGTGATTAAGGCAAAACTGACTTAATCTACCTATGTGGTTGATGCCTTCCCCATTCCCTCTCTTTTTTAGGCCCGGTCTAACAAAGTACGTAAATATCACTTTAGTTGTCAAAACTCGAGACAGGGTTGCCAGATCGTCAATGTTTTGAACTCGTTGGAAAGGTCTTTTGTTGGATGATGGATTCGGACATCGTTTACATCAGGGGTGCTCAAACTTTTTGAATGCCGGGCCAAGTTAGGCCAAATGCATAAGAAGGTTATTTAAAAAAATAAATAACGTTATTTTATTTTTAAAGACTAAGAAATACATTTATCACTTCAAGTTTTAAGAACTTTCTGATATTTTTCGAACATTTCCGTTGTTCAAAAATAAAAGAAAATATTTTTTTCCGTCAGATTTGTTGATTTTTTGGGTATTTCAAAAAGATATTCAAATAAATGTACATGTATTTTCATTGAAATTTGTATATTTTTTCGTGTGAGTGTTTCAATTGTTTGAAAAGTTTCGATTCTAATTGATTAATTAAATAAAAAAAAATCAACCCTGAATTTTACTAAAGAGTTCTCGGTAAGATGTGTAGTCAATGTTTAAACAACCATGCGTTTCCATTTTTTAAATTTCTTATTACTATATTTTATGGAGACGCTTGATATTTATCGCTACTTTGAAATTGATTGTCTCATGATAACTCATGAGATTTGCGGAGCCTTTTTTGTGCTTCAAATGATCCTAATCAACAGTTAATCAGATAAATTGTCCCAAAGGTGCGATTTTCCTCCACGGGACCAAAAGTGTCACCAATTTCACACTTTACGCCATTTACAGAGAGCACCGCTATCGATTTAAATTTTTCCCCATTTTTTTCACCCAAAAGTGCCAAATGTTCTCCAGCCTGCCATCTGTTTCAAAAAAGGAAAGCGAGCACCAAATTTAAAATAAGTACCAGCCCCAAAATAGATCGTCGGCGCAGGAGATGGGTTCCGAATTGCTGCTGCTTTTCCGACCCGGCTGGGGTAGATAAAAATAATTCCTTTCCTAGGAAATTTGACTTTTCTGCGAGATCCCAAACTTTTACACACAGACCCAAAGAAAAAAAAAAGGTAAATAGACACCCGAAAAAGGATGTGATGAATGAATGTGGGAGTGATTCACCTAGCAGGAACAGTTTAAGATTTTTATTGAAATTTATCTGTTTTTGGAAAATTGTGCTTTTGTTTTTTTCAATTTAAAAAATTGATTAATTTTACCCTTCCAAAAAAAGAAAATCCTGGTGGGAAAAAAATCCTTCACCATTAAAAAGTCGTTTTTCTTTGCTAAATAGAGGGCGCGCATTTATTTATTTCCGTTTCCTTTCTCCAGATGTTTTCCGGAAGAGCAGGAGGCTGGCGTGATGTATTGAACGATTACCTTCGCGGAAAATGAGTGCAAAGATCACGCGCCCCCAACGACACGGAGGGAAAATTTCCATTTTTTTTCAAAATAAGAAAAAAAAACGAATCTCGTGGAAAATCACGCAGCTGAATCAATTGGCCATAGTGAGAAAAGAACTTGCTGCAACACGCGGGATCATGAATAATTTTTCGATAAATTTACCCGACGTTTTTGAGAATGTGCTAAGTGAAAGTGGTTCCAGCGTTCGTTCCTTCTGGCTGGCTCAAGCTCGCCAAGTGGCTTTTGGGAGGAATTGTCGTACGAACCCCGCGCCCCCCACAAATTCGATTTTTTATTTTCTGGCAGATCTCGTCGGCGGATTTTTTTTTCTCATTTTGATCTCATTGGTTGTATGCAAATAGAATGGAAAATTGTCATGAAACTTTTCTCTTTTTGTCTCGGTGTTCTTACGAAGAAAATTCAACTGGAAAAGGATTTTTCTTGCTTCTTTCTCTCGTTTCTACCGTGGACAAAACAATAGGACGTCACTTGCAAATTGATTGACTTCAAGTTGTTCGACAGATTGCTAAATGGATATTCTATTATCTTTATTGCTTTGGTGGGTGGAGATGGCAACAATATGTTTCGTAATTAAATGTTTTAGCATTTTTAAAAATACATCGCCCGAGTATAATAAAGCAGCAGCATCAAAATAGGGGAGAAAGAGGAGTATTAATTTAAAATAGTACTTAAATAATGTTAAGGGTTTTAAAAAATGATCTCAATTCAACCGAGCTAAAAATTGCAATTTTTAAGGAATCATAATTTTAAAAACCAAATTTTGCAAAAAAAATCTACGAAGCGTGAAAAATGTTATAGTTATGAAGAAAGTCATATGTTAAAGAGCAATTCCAGCTCAAACCAGGAATTTTTCTGGTACACCCAAACGAAAAATATATCTCAAAATCTGCAACAGTGGATTTGCTGCAGAAAATGTTATATTTTATTACATTTTTTGCAGCAAGCCCATCGATCAATTTTGCCCGCGTGTAAACACGTCAGCGATCTGCAGTTCTCAGCAACACATAGAATGCTGGCGCGTTCCCGAGCAACACTCTAGAGAGAACATTATGTTCGTGCTCTGTCCATCACCATTCGTCAAGCGTCCATGGCGCGGTGGTAGCGTGTCGGATCAGCAACCTAGAAGTTGATGGTTCAATCCTCGTTCTGTTTAGATTTTTTTTCTGCAATACAATTAATCAGCCGTCGGTAATGTCGATAATTGTCGGTAACGGGCAAAAATGTCATACCCTTATTTCGCAAAAAATGCATGAGGACAGATTTCATGCAGATTCTGATATACTTTCATGCCGCCATGTATCACAATCATGCGACCGCCGGTTGGGTGTACGATTCCTTCGACCAAGAAACACTGTTGGATGACTTGTTTTTACCATATCGTTGTATTTGAGTATCATTTTAGTTTCATTTGACCCAATGTCACCCCTTCTAAGGGGTGAGATTGGGTCAATTTTCAAACTATTGGCATTTAAGGTAGTGTTCATCAAAATCCCCCATATTTTGGGAAAATGTTAGTAAACTATCTAAGAACAAATCTACGTTAAAAAATTTTCGATGTTATTTAAATTGTTTTTGTTAGGGACCATCCATAAACCACGTGGACACTTTAGGGGGGGGGGGGTATGGCGTTTGTCCACGATCCATACAAAAAAATTTTTTTTTTGTATGGACAATTGTCCACGAAGGGGGGGGGGGGGTTGAGATTCCCAAAAAAGTGTCCACGTGGTTTATGGATGGTCCCTTATTAAGAAATTACAAGAGGCGTATCGTTTTTTGACACACAGTCACCCCCACTGACGGAACTAGATATAAACGAATAAATGTGTCCAATTCAGTGTATTGAATAGACGAATATAATATTTCTCGCGATTCCACGGAAAGACCAAAATTTCAAGAATTTTCACGCGTTCCACGAAATCGTGAAATTTCACTAACCTCACTCATTCGTTGAGTCATTGAAACTAGATTTTCAAATCTATCTATCATTCCTATCACTAAATTTCTTACTCACTAACAATTCATCAAGTTTAAATGACACTCACTCGCTTTATCATTTATTCACTCACTCATTCACTCACCCACTCAGTCATTCACTAACTCACTCATTTACTCACTCACTTACTCGTTCACTCACACACTTTGCAAAATCATTCACTCACTCTCCCTCTCACCCACCCACTCAGTCATCAATTTAAATTGCTTAAAAATGTAAATATTACAAATAAATAAATCTGATTGCATGTTTCTAGTCCAATTTACCTCTTTAAAAATTAAAAAAGAAAAGAGAAAAGAATTGAAGAATTGAAATTAGAACATTTTTTCAAAATCCACCTTGGTCTGTTCACATTGTTTTGCTTGAAATAGCCTTTTGTTGGTCATAAACTAATTGAAAGTGAGACGATAAGTTCTTTGGAAATTACAGACCCCCTCCCTCACTTCGACAATTATCAACGTAAAACATTTTTTTGTAAGAAGCGTGGGAAATTCCCAAACACCTTTTCCTTCTAAACTGTCCAAGTAGTTTATGAGTGGTCCTTTGCCATTTTGTTTTGCGAGAAATGTTGTCTTGCTTTCATTTAAAAAATATATATATTTCTTTTCATACTTCTGTAAACATCAATTGGGTCCTAAAATGAAGCTTAGATTGCTGATATTCAGGGAAGGTATTTGCCGATGGGCCTCCAAAAAGCTTTTTAAATTTATTTTCTTCCAGTTAAGGAATTTACTATAATCATGTATGGAGCACTTGTAGATATTTTACTAATGAACAACTTTGTAGAACATTGTTTTGTTCTAAACTGAATGCTGTTGACATTAGAGCGTAAACAAAATCCCCTCACCATCGCGAGTGAGGGACGCCGATGGTGGCATTTTTAGACACTGTTTACGCTCTAGTGTCAACAGCATTCACTTTGGAACAAAACAATGTTCTACAAAATTGTTCTTTTGTACAAAATCTACAATTGCTTCATACATCATTATAGCGAATTCTGTAACTGGAAGGTAATAAATCAAACGAGGGCTTCGCGATGGTTTTTTGCCATTTGCCTACCCTGCTGATATTATTGTTTACAGCGATAAAGCTTATTTTTCTGAGTACAATGAACCTTTGTACGACCACAAAGAGTTTAAAATGGATTTTTAAACCAATTTTGAAAAATTAACCTCGCGGTCCTTCTTGACAGAAAAGTTCCTACTTGACAGCTCGTTCCAAGGGGACCATAGTTGATCCATCGAAAAAATGTTGTCTAGTCAAAAAAAAATTTTGCATTAAAATGAAAAAAAGTGATCAGAAATTGTTTTTAATCGTGTTATTTACCGTTGTACATAAAAATTGTCATAGGGCTTTAGTACCCAATTGACGTGAGCTTGTCCATCCATGTTGATTACTTTTCGTCTGTGTCCCATTTGCATTGTTTTGCTTGATTTGCTATAATTGTTTTTATTGAAGAGTAGATTCGCTTATTGGAATGTCCGCAAATTCGAACGTATTCGAATAAAAAAGCACTCAAATCAGCTGTCAAACGGCTGATGACGTTTTAACCCCAAAAAGATCAGTAAACCATGACGTAGCAAATGAACCAAACGAACTCAGTGTTCCATTTTATGAGTGCCTTTTGAGTGGTTTGACAGCTAACATGGATTTTTTGTTTTTTGTTGGATCGTTGACATTTTTATCCGGAAAAAGTTGTTTAGCGTTTCCCAACAAGGGGCCATCGATAAACCACGTGGGCACTTTTTGAAATTCAAAATTGTTTTCACCTCTATTGCTCGACGACTTTAGAGCACGTGGTTTCGTGCTTCTGACAGCTGTCAGTCGAGTCAATGAGCGAGATCGGATTTGCTAAATCGCATGCTGTTGCGATTCGTATGGAAGAATTCCTAGAAGAATTCGCTATTTCCTATAATATTTTATGGAATTCAACATGATTTTGTAAAAAACCAACTACAGTCATCCCACATATTCGGAACACCCACAAATTCGGAACACTTTTGTGAAAATTTGTCAATAACATGCCAAATGCAGCTTTTCTCTTGCCCCAACTATTTTAAGGTCCTTTATTTGGACATTCTCTTGCTATTTCACTAGTAAAAGTAGTACTTTTTGAACAAAAAACTTCAAGATTTCAAGACTATTTCATTCAGAGCAGCAAAACACTGGCTCCAAATTTCCTGTTCCATAATTGTGGGATGTTATTGTGCCTCCCACAATTGTGGAACACTTAAATTTAACGGATAATTTCACAAAAAATGTTATCAAACCATTCATAAAACATAACAAAGCTTGAATTTCGTTGGTTTTAGTGCGTGAAGTCATTATTTTGTAAAAAATATGTACTTATGGAGGGAACATAAGTTTGTTTACATCCGTAAGAAAAAAAAAATGAAATTTGCAGTTGTTCGATACAGCATTCGAAAGATTGCAAGAAAAGCTTTCAAATGAAGGTAAAAGCGAATCATTAAGTTCAATTATCGATTTGCTATGATTTTTTGAACATTGGCCGATCTGTAAACTGTTCCGAATATGAGGGGTGACTGTACGCGCAGGTAATAATCCCCGTCGGCAAATTTCGGCGCACCTTCGCAATGTGTCACTCTCACTTTCGCTTCACACAATCGCACAAAGCAATAAACAAACAAATTCACAATCCCAAAACAATGGAGCACGGCGCTTCCACAAAAAGGACCCACCTCCCGGGAGAGGAGCGCAGGTAAATTCCATAATGCCCCGAGCTCGACGGTTCCGTTTGCTTCGTTGCGCTTTTGTTTGCTTTATTTATGTTGCCTTTATTTCCTCTTGTTGTTGTTGTTGTTGCTATTTGCCACGTCCCGGAGGGGATGTTTTTGTTGTTTATCCGGGGTGTGTGTGTGTGTGTTCTATAATGTGTACGTGGGAAAACAAATCTCCCGTCGCCACCTTCACTACCTGGAAAGTGACAGTTTTTAAGAAAATTGTGGAAAGGACGCATCGGAATTTTGACAGCTGAAATTGTTTTGTAACGTTACGCCCTTTTCAAATGTTGCTCATTTGTTTGGTTGCAGACGACACGTTCCGTCACCTTGCAGAACCTAACATCTCTTCGGGGCGTTTGTCAGAAAAGAGCGCACTCTCTCATTAAATTTTAACACGTAACACGTTTAAATCTCGCAAAAACGGCCCGGCAGCGCTTAAGGGGCACCGGTTTCTGTGGCAAAAGGACGACGGTTAAGGGGAAACGGGAGGGGGGCCTGTGTGCAATCATGATTCTGCACGGGACGATCGTGAAATTAAGGCGAAAGGTTCGTTATTGTGAATGTGAATACGTTGGCACTTTTTTTTCGTTGGTCCGTGCATAATTTATATCCGGTCCCAACAAACCGACGAAAAGTCACGACCAGAGACCAAGGTTGGTCCTGCAGCCATGGCTTTTGTTCCACCGCCGTGGGTTTTTAATTTCTGGTCAAACCGTTTTGTGTGGTGTGAATGTGTGTGTGTGCTCTGTTGGGAAATTAAAATCTTTAATTAAGTTTGCTGAGGGTAGGTCAAATGAAGCCATTTTGGAGATGAAATATTTCTTTTTCTGACAGTTGGCAACATTTACAATATTCTAAGGAAGTGTTGCCATCCATACCTGCCTGAGGCTCTAAACAGGAAGTGAAATCCTTCTGCAAATGAACAACATCAGTGCAACGGTGCACTTCCTGCCGATAAAGTTCCAAGATACGAGGAGAGCTTGATGGACCGTTAGGAAGAGGACACCAAAGCCACTCCATCTATCTCTAGTTCTCTTGTAAAACGTGTATGTGCAAAGGCTTCCGACGTTGGCATCAACGTCATCGTCTGGCTGATAATCATGTTTGCACGGAAAAGTGCTCTGAGCTGCCTCGAAACTCGATATCTAGGCATTTAAACAAGGTTGGAATCATTCTTTGAAATTTATTTTCAGAAAATATGCAAAAAACTAAGACTGAATTTGAGTTTTAAAGTTTCTAACGTAAACTTAGATTGCAATGTTTAAATTTGTTCCAACCTTACATTGAAACATCTTGCTGCTAGTGTATCCAGCTATTCAGAGGGTGCTGCCTTTTGTGTCAGATGATGATGCCAATGATTACGTCCCATCTGATTTGTGTGCATCGTCGGTGACACTGCTGCAGCCGTGCACAGCGATTTGTACGTTTTTACATGAAATTACATGCACACGTGGAAATGGGTGATGAGATTATGTACTTTCTACAAGATTTTTTTTTATTCAAGCAAAATGTTTTTTTAATGAGTTTAAGCATTTCTTTTGGGAAAATCGCTCAAATTGCTTTCCTCAAAAATTAAAAGAAAAAAAAAACAAATTATGACATTTAAAGATTCACAAGTGTCTGTAATCTTGTGCGAAAAAGATTCACAGTGGAAACCAGGTAAATAAACAAAACCAGGTAAAAGACACCAGGTAAATATAATTCAATCAAATCTTCACCATCGGTTAGGAAAAGTGTCGCACAGTGGGGTGCGTTAGCAAAGAAGTAGTAATGTGACTTGTTCCAAATTTGACCTGAAATGGAATTTAAAAAAAATGGTCAAAATTATTACCTTCTTTAAAAACTATTTGGTCAAATTTTGATAAAACGCGAAGAGTAACATGCAAACCTCTAATGTTTGTACATCAACATTTTTGTTTTTGTCTGCTCTACAACAGATTCAAAAAGAACAAAACAATTTGGCAGTGAACGTTGTCAAGTACGCCATCAAATCGGGCGTCCAATTGTACGCAAAAGTCATTTTGTCACCAAATTTCTATCTCTTCACAGTATCAAGCTATAGAAAGCATTGGAAAATGCGTCTTAGTAAAAATCGAGAATAAAAGGGTCGCCCCACCGTCACGAGATAACGAAAAAAAAAGACCTCGGATTCGTGATCAGGAACCGAAAATACCGCTTATATGGAAATATTATTCTGCCCAAACTTTTACGGGTTTGTACAGATTTGCGCTGGGTGATGCATAGAGAGAATGCGTAACGTGATTTTCGAATGATCCCCCTTTGTTTACATCTACAAAGTAGATGTAGGCTGTTCAAGCACAAGCATGACTTCTTTCTTACTGGTGAATGAGCTGAAATCATTAGTACCGTCATCAGGGGTGACATTGGGTCTGGGGAGTGAGATTGAGTCATAAAAATTTCTGCATTGGCGGTATGTGTTTCATTTTGTCTAGTTTTTGCAAATTTTTGCTGGAAAATTGTGTGTGGTTTCAAATTTCGATCGGTTATAAAAAGTTTTTCTTTTTTACGGGTGACGAAGACTGCGGTGAGATTGTCATTCTGTGATGTTCCCTGGCTGATTTTGGAATCCTCTTCATGGCCCAAAACATCACTAATTCTAGTGAAGCTGATCCAACAAACAGAGAAGATTTTCACTAAACCAAAAAAAATGACGATTTCGCCTTCACCTTCTTCAGATTTTTTGATTTCAACTCTAGGCCCACAAAAGCAACATATTTTTCATTCTTGAAAAAAAAAACAATTTTTAACGATCGATAACAATACTCTCTACTTTTGGCGCACAGTAAATTGGTTCCACTTTGACAGTTCAAATTGAGGCCGTTTTGCGAACTATTCAGCACCCAGGTTATAATAACACAAAATAGTAAAAGAGATTTGTTCGAAAAATATCTCATTCTGTTATGGAGAATTTTTGCAAGAAATTCAAAACAAATCAAGACTTTTCAATTTAATATTGGTAACATATGTTTTTTTGGCAATGGTAAATATTTTGATTTTGTGTTATTAGCTAATTAATTGCTGGGTTCCAATTAAATATTACTAATTTTAAACTGCTGATTTTTTTATGATAAATAATAAACCAAACCAGGCACCGCAGTGAATTTATCATGAGAAGTAGGAGTAGATTGAATTTACTTCCAGATCAGCAATAATATTACAAATTCGAATAAATTACATCACTTTGTTATCTCCCACAGTGTGGCCCCCATCTCCTCTCCCTTGCCACTGGAATATTTTTCGCAAAAAGTCCCACTGAAGAAGGATATTACACTTCGCACAAACCCATGTGTTCTGAAGTGGCTCGGAGTGCGGTTGCACCCGGAAAGCATCTCCAATGGCCGGGATGGATGAGCTACGTGCCATTTATCCACATTTCAGTTCCCCTCCTCTATCCCATGACCATCATCTCGACAGACAGGACCAGCTGAGGGGTTTGGTCTCGAAGGACGAATTTCAGGCCCTGCTGCACGGCAAAAGGCCTTTTGATACGGGCGACCTGGCGCTTGATTGAATGCTAATTAAATTGCGTTCCATGGGATGATGGCGGCCTCTCTCTTTCGCTCTTCGATGAGGGGGGGGGGCTCTGGAATTGAGGTTATATGCACTCTATACCCATCTATCTCACTCACTCTATGGATGGGCCCGATGCCAGGGTGGGCTCGAAATGCTGTTGAGTTATCGATTTTCGATGCTCTTATTTCTGCAGAATGCCTTTTTTTATCTCCCCGTCCACACAAATGGGGGCTGCTCTTGATGTGGTTGGAAGTGTAGGAGGATTTTTTGTGTGTGTGTTTGTGTGCTCTTCTTCATCAAAAAGACACACGTACGCACACGGACACGTACCACTAGGGCGGCTATGATATCCATCAGAAAGGATGTCTGTAACTGAGATTAAGTCGTTCATGTTAGATATCCGAGCAGAATCCAGAGTTTGATTATGGACACCTTAAGGTATAAACCAGTCAAGGCACGTTGGGAATTACGGCCGAACAAATTTGATGTTGTGACCCGGGCAGACGGTAATAACAAAATTCATGCCATTTGAATTACTGTTCAAATAACAGAAAGTGTCATGGAATCTTCTTGGAAAATCCATTTTTGCATAAGGGCGCAATAACAGTTTTTGTTATCATAACAAAATTTGTTATTCGTTGAAAGCCAAAACAACTTTGGAGTAACATTTTTTGTTATGGAAGAATACCTCCAACTAGAATATGTTGGTGCTATGTCCCTCTCAATTCATCAAGTGTCCATGGCGCGTTTTTTCGTTTTTTTTCCATGGCGCGGTGGTAGCGTGTCGGATGAACATCCAAATAGTTGATGGTTCAATCCTCGTTCTGATAAGATTTTTTTTCGCAAGACCAGTAAACATAATTGTCGGTAACGAGTAAAAATGCCATACCCCTACAGTATGTAAAAAAAGTATTTACACCCCTTGGACACTATGCACATATTGTTATGAAACATCTAAACAATTTAATGTTGACAGAAACCTAGTACTACGTTTTGTTCAGAAACTCATGCCAAACATTTTGCTACAAAAACTTAATGAACGATGATTTCTATAAAAAGTTTTATTAACAAATACTATTACGAAAATAAAAAAGGTGCAAAAAAGTTTGTACACCTTTCGAAAAATTAACATAAATAATGTTGTTTGTTGACAAATCACCATAAATCCAGTCTCCCAACTCCAAATAGGCATCCTTGACCGATTAAAAAAATAATTTGGATTGATTATAAAGTTTACTAACTACTTAGTATTAAAGTTTATATAATTTTGGAAATTCTATATAAAACTTATCTAAACTTAATTTTGCAAACTTTTAATTCAACTAAATGTCAATATATTACCATAGAATTGCTAAATAAACATTTTGGAGTGGGTATAACACCGTTTTGGGGGTATTTGTATCGATAGAATAGATTTTTCGTTGGAATTTCGTACCAACCCGGAATTACGTCGTCGGAAAATCCGCTGGCATCTGAACCGGTCCACAATTCACAAGTCAATCTATGTGGCATCGGAAAGAGCATACAATTTCCGATCTTTTGATACTTAGACATCTAGGTTTTCTATAAAACCCACGTTTTTAAATACCTAGGCAAAAACGTTTTTATGGTTTCGTTTGAGCAATCTGCCAAAAATGTATGGACCGGTTCGGATGCCAGCGATTTTTCCTACGACGTAATTCCGGGTTGGTACGAAATTCCAACGAAAAATCTATTCTATCGATACAAATACCCCCAAAACGGTGTTATACCTACTCCAAAATGTTTATTTAGCATTTCTATGGTAATATATTGACATTTAGTTGAATTAAAAGTAGAGGGTGACGAGCGGGAATTCCCGGGAAAAAATCCCGGGAAATCGACCATTTTTGAACCTCTCGATTCCCGGGAAATTCGGTCGAGACTCCCGGGAAATTTTAAACATATAAATATCGAAGCAAAATTATATAAACTATATATTTATATTTTCGGGGAAAAAACTCTGGCGATCTTTGTGAACTTATTGTCCGCCAATTGTGAACATTCGGGTTTTCCGGATAACTGTAAATTTTTCTTCAATGAATATTTATAATTGACATTAAAAAGGAAAAAAAAGTTGTTTAAGTCGTTATTTATCATATTGCAAAAATCTCGATACAGGGAAATTACATATTATTTCTAAACATGTTAAACTAAAGTTTTGAGTAAAAAAAACCTCAAGATACGATCTTGTTTTTGCAGATTCAGAAAAAAGATAATCAATATGTACATATAGTTTCTCCAAATAATAAGGATAATTAAAATAACGTTTCATAGAATAAGTATGAAAACATTGTAAGTAATTTCATTTAAATTATTGCCACTATGGGCATAGTAAAAAAACTCCCGGGTTCCGGGAATTCCCGGGAAATGACCAAATTCAACTCTTGATTCCCGGGAAATTGAAAATCTCGAGAATCGTCACCCTCTAATTAAAAGTTTGCAAAATTAAGTTTAGATAAGTTTTATATAGAATTTCCAGAGTTATATGAACATTTATACTAAGTAGTCAGTAAACTTTATATTCAATCCAAATTATTTTTTTAATCAGTCAAGTATGCCTATTTGGTGTTGGGAGACTGGATTTATGGTGATTTGTCAACAAATAACATTATGTATGTTAATTTTTCGAAAGGTGTACAAACTTTTTTTGCACCTTTCTTATTTTCGTGATAGTATTTGTTATAAAACTTTTTATAGAAATGATCTTTTCATGAGCTTTTGTAGCAAAATGTTTGGCATGAGTTTTTGAACAAAACGTAGTACTAGGTTCCTGTCAAACTTTAAATTTTTTACATGTTTCATCACAAAATGTGCAAAGTGCCCAAGGGCTGTAAATACTTTTTTTACATACTGTACATCGCAAAAAAGCATGAGGACAGATTTCATGCATTTTCTGATATACTTTCATGCCGCCATGCATCACAATCATGCGACCGCCGTTTGGGTGTGCTGATTTCAATTTCCAAGGTTGCCAGATCTACAGTTTTAATGAGGTTCGATAAACGATAACGATAGTTCTATCGACGATAACGGACGATAACTAATTTATAATATATTTCTAAAATTGACTCAATCCCACCAAATTATGTTGAATTTTCAAACTTTCTATTAGAAAATATTTGTTTGATATTATAGTAAAGAATCACTAAATACCGTAATTTTTACTCAAATACTCAAATTTTTATAGTTCGGAGCAAATTTTGCATATTTTTTCACTGTTTTAGAGTATTTTTGCCTTCCTCACTGAGGTAAGGCTATAATCCTGCTCTAAAAATGAACTTCGTATAAAAACGTCGTAGACCAACCTTCATGTATACATATCGACTCAGAATCGAAAACTGAACAAATGTCTGTGTGGGTGTATGTATGTGTGTATGTGTGTGTGTATGTGTGTGTGTATGTATGTATGTGACCAACAAACTAGCTCATGTTTCTCGGCACTGGCAGAACCGATTTGACCCGAACTTGTTGCATTCGACTTGGTTTAAGGTCCCATAGATCGAGTTTTATACAGATTGAAGTTTCGATAAGTAGTTCAAAAGTTATGTATAAAAATGTGTTTTCACATATATTTGGATCTCACTTAAATGTATGTAAACTAAGTCCGGGTCCATCATCCGACCCATCGTTGGTTAGGTTATCAAAAGACCTTTCCAACGAGTCCAAAACATTGAAGATCTGGCAACCCTGTCTTGAGAAATGGCCACTTAAGTGATATTGATATACTTTTTTGAAGCCGGATCTCACTTAAATGTATGTAAACTATGTCCGGATCCACCATCCGACCCATTGTTGGTTAGGTTATCAAAAGACCTTTCCAACGAGCCCAAAACATTGAAGATCTGACAACCCTGTCTCGAGATATGGCCACTTAAGTGATATCGATGTACTTTTTGGAAGCCGGATCTAAAAAATAGATGAAACTTGTGTACAGCCATTGTTGTGAGGAAGGCTCCAACCACATAGGTGGATTAAGTTAGTTTTTTTAATAATGTAGAAATGTAGCAGCCGGGACCCGTGGTATAGGAATAAGCGTGAATGCCTCTCACCCAGTCGGCCTGGGTTCGATCCCAGAAGGTCCCGGTGGCATTTTTCGAGACGAGATTTGTCTGATCACGCCTTCCGTCTGATGGGAAAGTAAATGTTGGCCCCGGTCTAACCTAAAGGGTTAGGTCGATAGCTCAACTCAGGTGTAGGAGTCGTCTCCCTGGGTCCTGCCTCGGTGGAGTCGCTGGTTGGCAGTTGGACTCACAATCCAAAGGTCGTCAGTTTGAATCCCGGGATGGATGGAAGATTAGGTGTAAAAAGAGATTTGCAATTGCCTCAACAATCAAACCTTCGGACACCTAGTTTTGAGTAGGAATCTCGCAATCGAGAACGCCAAGGCAATGCTGTAGAGCGAATAATTTGATTTTGAGAAATTTTAAAAGCATAAATACTCAAAATATCACAAAATACCGTATTTTTTCGGATCCCCTAGTGGAGCCGACGCGCATTTTTTCACAATTTTTCAATATTTTAAGCACTTTTTCATAACCCTTTGTACAAAGCAATGAAATCTGAAGTCTTTTGATTAATTGTGACTGTTTGTTTCATCAGTAATTTGTTTTTTAAGCAGAAAAATAGTCATTTGAAAAAAAAGTTTTTTTTTGCCTGTTATGGATCCCCTTTTCCTACAGTGGACCCGGGTCCATAATAAGATTGTGGACCCGGGTCCACTATAGGAAAACTGTTATTTTTTTACCAAATTTAACCGATATTTGGTGTTTTGATGCATGGTTACGGTCTTATGATAGATATAATGAATAAAAGATGGATTTTCCATCATAAACACATTTATTTCCGAAAAAGATCATAAAAAACGTTTCAAAAACTAATGTAAACATTTTTTTTGATATTAATTAAAAAAATAGTTGACCGAAACAAAACAATAGATTATTTTATAGTTGCTGATAAAACTACGCATGTAAGCAATTCTCTACCAAAACCGAGATGGATTTTATTTGTATTTTTGCCATCCTCACTGAGGTAAGGCTATAATCCTGCTCTAAAAATGAACTTTGTATAAAAACGTCGTAGACCCACCTTCATGTACACATATCGACTCAGAATCGAAAACTGAACAAATGTCTGTGTGTATGTGTGTGTGTATGTATGTATGTGACCAACAAACTAGCTCATGTTTCTCGGCACTGGCTGAACCGATTTGACCCAAATTTAATGCATTCGACTTGGTTTAGGGTCCCATAGATCGAGTTTTATACAGATTGAAGTTTCGATAAGTAGTTCAAAAGTTATGTATAAAAATGTGTTTTTACATATATCCGGATCTCACTTAAATGTATGTAAACTATGTCCGGGTCCATCATCAGACCCATCGTTGGTTAGGTTATCAAAAGACCTTTCCAACGAGTCTAAAACATTGACGATCTGGCAACCCTGTCTAGAGATATGGCCACTTAGAAATATTCATGTACTTTTTTATTCTGGATCTAGATGAAATTTGTGTACAGCCATTGCTGGTAATAAGTGAGGAAGGCCTCAACCACATAGGTGGATTAAGTTAGTCTTTATTTGACTCAGACTTTGTGGGAGCCTTCCCTATCACCAAATAAGCTATTTTGCGTCATTGGTTCACCCATACAAGTCTCCAAACAATTTTGGCTGCTGTCCATACAAAAATTGTATGTAAATATTCAAACAACTGTAACTTTTGAGTGAATTTTCCGATCAATTTGGTGTCTTTGGCAAAGTTGTAGTTATTGTTGAGGACTTTTGAGAAAAAAATAGGTACAGGAAAAAAATGCAGATTTTTTAATCAACTTTTTTTCACTAAAACTCAATTTCCCAAAATACGTATTTTTTGATTTTCGAGATTTTTTTATATGTTTTAGTGGACGCAACTTTTGAGCCATAGAGAAACTTGGTCAAAAAATCTGCCGCTGAGTTATGATTTTTGAAAAAAATATTGATTTTTGGAAAAAAAATCGAAGTTTAATGCAAAAACAAATTTGACATTATTTTTTAATGCAAAATTGAATTTCAAATCGAAAAGTACTTAACAGATTTTTTGATAAAGGGCTCTGTTTTCAAGATATAGCCACCGAAAGTTTGATGTTAGCGAAATATTTGCAGTTTTTCGATTTTTAAAAATAGTGACCATGAGTGACCCTTTCTAAAAATATTTGTTTTTTAAAGTTCAAAAAATTCGCTATAAAATTGTCTGAGAGACATTGAAGATTGGACCTCGGGTTGCTGAGATAGAGCCGCTTTAAGAAAAAAAAAAAACACGAAAATTGAAGTTTTCTAAGTCTCACCAAAACAACCCACCATTTTCTAATGACGATATCTCAGCAACTAATGGTCCGATTTTCAATGTTAATGCATGAAACATTCGTAAAATTTTCCGTTATTTTCGAAAAAGTTAGTCTTGATTTAAAAAAAATAAAATATACTTTTTTAAAGAGATCGGAAAATTTCACAAATGTTTCCTCACCTCACTGAGGCGAGGCTATAAAATCTCTCAAAAATTGATTTTTTTAAATAAACCTCCAAGATAAGCTAAGAATCAAATTCTGAGCAAATGTCTGTGCGTGTGGATCGACGTAGGATTTTTTCTCACTCACTTTTCTCGGAACTGGTTCGACCGATTTTGTACGGATCTGGGTTTTTGGATTCGTCTCAAGGTCATTTAAGTCTTTTTTTATTATCATTCGTTTCGGTGCAGCACTTTAAAAGTTATGATAAAAAAAGTGATACAAATATGATACAAAAAAGGATCATTATTTACATAATTTGAAAGCTCCGACGGATACTGTCGGAACTTTCCGCTCAGTGCACGCAGACAAACACTGCAGTGCTGTCAAATGGTTCATTACATTTATCATAGATGGCAGCACTCAAATGTATAGTGCCTGTACTATGTAAGCGCTAGCCAAAGCTTTCGTAGTGTGTGGTTGCAAGGCTTTTATGAGGAAGGCAGCAACCACCTTCTGGTAGATTAAGTAACGTTTTCGAAAGATCTCGCCGAGACATGAAAAAAGTCTTCTGGACCAACTCTCTAAACCCCGGGGTACAAAAGTTACCAGCTCGGTTACAAGCTGTTGAAGTTTGAGCATTTTGGGTGAAAATGTCAAAAAACGTATTTTGGCATTTTCTAAAATCATTCATAAAATCTTTATTTTATTATGGATTTCGATCATCTCGACTTCATTCGATGCATCGATTTTATGACAAATTCTTCGTTCAATTTTGCATCACCCTTTAGCGTGTACCACTAAATCTTTCGAGTGATTTCTTTCAATTGCTCCTGTTTTCACTTAGTGAGACTGTTAGCAGCAGATCCCAAATTTCACCCACGTAGAAATCACCTGCAGCTGTAAAACAATCCCGAAATAATAAAATTTATTCCCACGCACGTGTTTTCATGGCGTGGAAACAAGTTTCGATTTTCTTTTCTTTTACGCGCAAAGAAAAACACATAAAATCTTTGAAACGCCCGCCGCCGCCGCCGCCACTCAGGTATAAAAGTGTTTCCACGAGCATAAGTAGGAGAGCCAGCCAAATGAATATTTATTGTTTTAAGCATGGTTTCGCTTGCTTTTTTGTTTCATGTTGAAGAAAGAGCATTACTTCTTGTTGCAGGTCGGCATCCGGTCCACAAATAAAACGTGTAACAAAAATATGTTAACGAGCCGAAAGCCCATCCAAATTTGGGGAAAATCGAGAAGAACACGATCAAGAACAGTATGTTTTCCATGGGGAAAATTTTGGGTGAGGGCGGTTCCATGTTCACATGATCCCCCGGGGTGCGTACATTTGCGGAAAGGGGCGGCTGGCTTTAATGGATAGCTATGGCAGAAACGGTCCTAAATGTAGCGAGGATATCCGGTTATTGCCACAATTCTGATGGGAATGTGCAAATTTTATTCCTTTTTGGAGATTGTAAAGGAAAGCCTGACGTCCAATTGCTAAGGATACGTTACGGCATAGTTAATGTTTTTCTCACTCATCCAGTCACTTACTCACTCACTGAATCATTCACTCAATCAGTTGATAAGTGTCTTACCCTCTCACTCTCTCACTCACTCACCCACTCCCTCACTCTCTCACTTAATCTCTCTCTCACTTACTCATTCACTCACTCACTCACTCACTCACTCACTCGCTCACTCACTCACTCACTCACTCACTCACTCACTCACTCACTCCCTCAATTTCCTCAAGAGTAGGAACGATCTACTTTTTGTTTTCATTTTGAGTTACGCCCCTTTAAAAATAGCTGGTAGATAATTAAGACAACATAAAGACACTTCAGCCTACACCTTAAAAGCTGTTGCGTGTTTCAAAATGTCAAAATTAGCCTCAAAAAAGGGTTCCACTTTCGTTCCTAGAACCCGTGTCATCCGAAGTTTACTTTGGCTTCCCCTTAAGTGCGCTCGCACTATTGATTTCTTAATTAAAATTTCATCCCCTCGGCTTAGCCTCGCTGCCCCTAATCCCAACGCGTTGGTGTTGATGTGTAAAAAGGATTTCTTCAACTTCCGGCGTACATCAAATCCGTGTACCGGGAGGAAAATCGATACGCTTCTCCTTAACCGTGATTCAAAGCGCTGAAGAACTTTGCCCAAGCAAGACAAAAAGAAAAGAGTAGAAATTAAATATTGCCTTCTTTTCTGATTTTTCCCCAACCCAAGCTCGTCAAAAGAGAGAGATTTTCTTTCACCCCCATTTATAAAGCTCTGTTTCAAGAGTTTTCCCCTTCCCGCCCCCGGCGTCACCCCTACCGCAATGGCCACCGCAGGAAAAACCTGAAGTGTTTATTCCTGGCTTTTCCAAGAGAGAGAGATAGAGACAGACGCCGAGCGATGGCTTCGGGGACCTGCGGCTTGGATGAGCTTTTGCGCTTCCACGTCCTTGCCCGCTTTTGTCACTGGGTGGAGAGGATCCTCGGCTTGATTTTTCCTTCGTCTGCGGCACAGACAAGTGGATTTGACACTTTTTTACATACATCAAATCTCGCCTTGCAACGTTCATTTCAAACACCCTAGCGGCGACTAGCGGAATTAAGGAGTGCAAGTGCGCGCCCTCTCTTGGTCACTAGCAAAAAAACTCACAAATTTTGTCAAATTCACCAAATTTAACTCCTTGTCTGTGGCCGGGAACCGCCGGTTTTGACACGCACCGGCGGTGTGTCGGGTTTCGTTGTCTCGGTTGAACTGGAGTTTACACTCTTTTTTTTCTTCTTCTACGGGGAAAGGGGGGAACCATCCGGGTCGAATAACCACTTGGCACACAGTAGCGAAAAGTGGCCACTCGGCTCGGCTGCGGCGCCGAAGTCGAGCTCCCGCTCGGGGTCTTGTGAGGGTAACGGTGTCAGATTGGTTTCCAGATATGGGCGCTGTGGTCTCTGCACGGACTTCATGAGGGATGAAATTGGAAAATTTGTGGCGTCCATTTTGGAAATTGAACTCTGAATTTATCGAAAAGACTCCGGGAAAATCCAAGCGTCATTTGACAAATTCATTTAAGAAAACAAATGCTTAAAAATCCAGTTCTTGGTCTCAAATTAAAAGTTGATTCCCTAGTCCAACCTGGCCGCTGGAAGAAATAGTAGGCCTTCAAACATATCAAACTTCATGAAATTGAAAGTTATGATAGTTTTGGACAGGCCGTTGTTCTCAAACCAATGTTGTATGTGAAATTTACCCAAAAATTAGTAAATAAAATAAAAACAGTTGAAATCACATTTTAGTGATTTTAACTAGAGAGCCTATATGGAGAGGCGAAATGTCACTCTCAGGGTTCCAATCGAACTGTCAAATCGGGGTTCCAATCGAGCAACAAGATCATGCAAGAACAAGGTTGGAATCAATTTAAAATAATTTTGGCAAAAAAACGAGACTTATAACAATTACAAGTATTGTAAAACTGTTGTTGATAATAATCTGGTAGTTTTTATTATGTTTGTGCTTGTTCGATACAAGAAAAGTGCCAACACCAAAGAAAAACTACAAGTTTTTCAACCTTAAATTTGAATGACTTTGGGTGTTTGAAATTTCTCCCAGAACATTTCATTTCCCTATGTAGGTCCCTAATTTTAACGATTTAAAGATGTATTTATCGATCATCCTTCTTCCCTAAAATGATTGATACAGTCAACTCTCTGGCTGTCTATCTTCTCGATATCAATATTTCTCCAGTTGTCAATTGCCGTTCAAGAGCTAAACGACAGCGACACCTAGTGTTGAGTAGCAGAACAGAGCGAAGAATGTCAATTGAAATTTCCGCCCTTTGAGGTTATGTATGCGAATTCTGTTTTGTTAAATTCCAGCGTTGAAAACAACTTTTGATCAAAAATTCGAGCTGATACTTTGTTAACTTTTGATGCTCTATCATTTTAAACAATATTATTTTTTCAAAAATATTTTTTTTCAAATTTTTTTTACTGCGTTAATTTATAAAGGGCAAAGAGTTAACAATCGTACTACTTGAATTTTTTCTTAAAAGCTGTTCTATGAGCTGTAAATTCAATTTTAAGTTTGCATTCCTATGTAACCGAACAGCGAAAATTTGAATCGTCAATGCTTTGCGCCATCTGTCGTAATTTTTGAGCTTTTGATCGCGAATAAATTGTTCAGTCCCTTCGCGTAGCATGCTTTGATTTTTTGTGCTATAATTTCTGGAGCAACACGAGAAAAAGGCGGATAAGCATTTTGACAGCTGGAACAATTTGAAAATTCCGGGCCAACGGGTAACTTTTTCACAAAACTCGAAATGTTAAACAATAGCTGGCGTTCCCAGCTACCGTTTAACACTGCGCGTTATGTTAAAATAGTTACATGTTGGCTAGGAATTTGCAAAATTGTGCTGGCTGTCAAAATGCTTATGCGCCCTTTTCAAATGTTGCTCAGATTTGATACCTCCCGCTCTCGACGGTCCCTTCAACGAGAGAGTCCACTCTATTGTGAGTATAAAATGATACCCGCAGAAAAATAAGGCATATTTGAATCAACAAAACATTTTGTTGATTTGAAAATCAAGATTTTTGTTGAATCAACGCTAAACGTCAAAGCAACTTTTTCAAAACAACAAAAGATTGTTGTTGAATAAGGCTTTCTAGGCCCAGTGAAAAAAATATAATTTAACCCAAAAATGACGAACTTCTCATCACAGTGTCCTGATGCAAACATAGATCGAGCTCGAGCTGTCACTGCCCTGTGAAGTATGTTTTCTGACATATCGGGCGGCCAGTCAAAAAAACCAGCTAGAAGTCGCCGGACAAAAAACTTTTGCTAGAAAGAGATAGGAAACCTGATGCAAACAAACGTCCAGCTGTAATGTAAACATACTTTGAATGTATTGGTAAATCTCTGACTAGAAAGCCTTATTGAGAAAATCAAGGTTTGTTTCAACGCAAAATCGGCGTTGATTATATTCAACAAATTTTTTGTTGAAACAAACCTCGTACACACGGAGAAAAAAGAGTTCTTAAAATCGTGAACAAGCGTTCATGAAAATGGGAACCTCGAACAAAGTTTTCAAATTTCATGGTACGATTTTGAAAAACGTACCATGAAATTTGAACACTTTGTTCGTGGTTCTCATTTTCATGAACGCTTGTTCACGATTTTGGGAACTCTTTTTTCTCCGTGCAGACTGATTCTACAAAACATTTTTCTGCGTGTATGTTAACAGAGCGAATTCGCTTATTAAATATTTGCAACTCCGAATATACGCTGATTCGGACCGCAATCGAATCATAATGCTTACAATTTTTGACAGTTCTAGTGGTGTGATTTTGTTGCGGGTAAATGGATCGTGGCACCATCTCTGTCAGAAAAGGTCAATATCAGTAGTATTTTTTCAAAAGGGGTCTTGAATGTAAACATTCAGTCTATCCCACTTGCTCTAGTGACAGTTCACGTTGAAGTTCAATGGCTACTTGTTTACATCCGTATTTAAATGGAGCCATTCGAGCAGTTTTTGCTTATTTTTCTACAATGTATTCCTCATGGGAGAACTGTCATTTTTACCACTCGAATCCGTTGCTCTGCTCTGCTGACAAAATGATGTTGAAATTTCAATCCCATAGAGAATTTGCAGCAAAGCTAAAAGACGCGTGTCGCCACCTATGAACAAATAGCGTAAACCTATGATTTTTAGAAAAAATGTGTTTTTTCCTTCCTAATCAACATTTTTATTAAACTTATGCCGGATTCGGATGAGAAAAATTATTTCCAACAATTTGGTGTACAACTTTCCAATATTTGTTTGATTTTTCTATGAGAAAACTGTAAATTTAGAAAAAGATAGTAATTTGGACTATTTGGGAGGAAAGTCTGTCAAAAATGAATACAAATTGTTGAATATACGTTAACACATCTGTTATCAACTATATAACTGGTTATTTCCTTGGTATATACAGGGAAACTCATTTTTTCGTGTTCCAAAACATGTTTTTTAAAGAAAAAGGTCACAAATTTTTGCGCGCCCAAAAGTTGCTGTTCATTATTTTAAAGCAAAAAAATTTTCTCGTCTTTTGCAACCAGTTTCATGAAGATTGATGCAGGGAATCATGAGAAATAAGCGATTTTGTTCTTCAATCCAGCTGAAAGGAATACGATTTTTGGCATGTAACCTCATTTTGGCGCCACCTACATTTGAAACACAGTCGCGCTGCAAAACCTCAATTGTTCGACGATATTAAATACGGCTCCGACTCCGGAAATGCACGTCGCCTTCTTTTGCAAATTTCAAGCAAATCGTGATCTGTAAAATGCTTGCAACACAAATCAAAAATTTTGTAATGCATTTTCGTGAGTCGCTTTTCTTTTCGATACAGTCCTTAATGAAAATGTACAAGAATAGAAAAACTGATCATTTGTTCTAATAACATAACTCACATGTTCAGGTTACATTTGCGCATAAGGCTTTCTAGTGAGAAATATACCAACACATACATAGTATGTTTACATGGCAACTGGAGGTTTGTTTGCATCAAATTTCATATATCATTCTAGCAAAAGTTTTTTTGCCAGACGACTTCTAGCAGGATTTTTAACTGACCACTTGATATGTCAGCCAATATACTTCGTAGGGCTATGATAGGTCGAGCTTAGAGGGTGACGATTCTCGAGATTTTCAATTTCCCGGGAATCGAGAGTTGAATTTGGCCATTTCCCGGGAATTCCCGGAACCCGGGATTTTTTTACTATGCCAATAGTGCCAATAATTTTAAAAGGAATGGTCATAAATTTGTTTCTTTTCAATAAATTCAGTTACAATTAATTCACACTTATTCAAAGAAATGTTAATTTAAGAAGCCTCATTATTTTAAGGAACTAGTTCTACTAGTTCTGCCGTTCTACGCATAATTGTCCCATGTCAGTTTTTGACGATTTTGACTTTATGTCATTTTTAAGGGTGAGTGTGCTGAGTAGTGAAAGGGCAAAAAAAGAGCTGAGCTGCTGTAAAGATGTGATAATGCGATACCCGAATTTTGCGTGAAGAGGGGTTTTTCGGTGTTTCGGAACTTAATGGCCTTTCTTGGTGTTTTCTAAAAATGGTGTCTACGGGGGAAGGCCTCAAAGAAGGCTGAACGGCCGAATGTAAGTGCTGATCCATCAAGCTTCGCATGTGGTTTCGGAAGCCGGTGTGCGTTGGTAGTGTGGAAACCCGGTGGTCGCGTCGAGCGCACGGCAATGTGTTCGATTGTCAACACGGATGGCACGCGCTCTTCGTCGTGCTTGTGTGCAACAAGGCTTCGGAATTATGTGTACGGGTGGGGAGAGCGGAACACCCTCTCCGCTTGTCAGCACGAGGCAAAGCAGCGATTCTGGCGCTGGTCCGCAGCAGTGGCGGCTCTCTCAATGCCTTTTCTACCATGCGCCGAGGATCACGTGGGTAGTGGTTAAAGATAATGCGGAATTCGGGTGAGATCAGTCTTATTTGTATTGTTATTATGTAGCCCTACGAGTGACAGTGTGTGTGTGCTTGGTAAAGCTTGAACGGATGAGAGAGAGAAAGAGAGAATCATGTTTACTAGCCAGGGATGCAAGAACGGAGCATTAATCGACGGATAAAAAATAATGCCAGAAGTTTTTTTATTTGTTATTATTGAATTAAATGCAATCTCAAATATTGAAACAAATAGAAGGAAACAAAAATGAATTTATGTGTTACATGTATTGTTTTGCTGGTTGCTTCTTCTACATTCAATATAGCGTCAACAAACTTCAGAAATAAGCTTGAACTAACGTGAATTTGGAAATTAAAATGAGATAAAACAGAGATTACTGTAGTTTTCAAACAACTTGCAAATTTTAACGGTTAAGGTCTCGGTGAGTGAGAGAGTGTGGTGTGTAAGAGTTTGTATGAATGAGTTTTTTTTTTTTTTTAATATAAATCAAATTATTTTTCAGGGATTGATTCGATGCTGTTAAACGTTCGCGTCGTGGTCGGTTCTCCCCGCTAAGTAATTTCGTCGTTATCGTTTCGTACCGCCGGTTTGTCGTTATCTTCAAATTGATTAGGACTGATCGAAAAGTTGTTTATTTTTGTTCGGCTTCGATTCGGGCGCATTTGTTTCTGTTGATTATCCAGTCATCCTTATTGTAATCATCGGTTTTATCTATTTGTCGCGCGTGGTTGATTCGACTTAACATTGCTTTTTGAATGTTTTCTCATTTTCTTAATGGCTTAATACTATTCTTTTGCCGCGAAACAAATAAAAATCGGTCGATAATTAAAAATGATTTCTTGTGATCAATGGGATCATCACGATTGAGTGCGTGACGACCGACTCACGCAGGATTTTCGTTACCGTTGTCGTCTTTATTGTTACGAGTTCGGGTTCGTTTTCGTCCAAAGTTTGGTTTGCCACGTTTACCGTCGAGTTTGCCACGCAATTTGCATTTTTTCATTTAATATTAAATTTGTTTTCGCAAATCAAAAGTCCTTCCCACAGCACCAATGCTCGGAAGGCACGCGTTCGATTAAAAGTTTCTAAATAATAAACATTGTATCTTTCCGCAGCCGGCTGCCTAAGATTTTAAAAATTCAACCGATAAACAAATTGCTTATGGTCGCATCACCTACCACAGTGAATCCTGACCTCATACCCATCTTACTAACCCCTCAAAACTCATGTGATACTTTGTCGGAGACGCAGTCGATTTGGCGGTCCCATCACTCAAGTATCGGCTTACATTCCCATCCACTTCCCCGTGTCTTACTACTGGTCGTGGCCGGCGTCGGTATTGATCAGCACGATAGGGACCTTTGAAAATTGCGAAGGGGTGATGATTGGTTCCTACATTTCATCTGTGGTCCACGGAGCAATGATTGGGGGTCCTGGTCAATAACGAAGTAGCAGCTACGGGTAGACACCAATGCTATGCTATGCTATGCTATGCTATTTTGACTTTATGTCATTTTTAAGTTTAGTCTGATGTGTACTTTAAGAAAAACACATAAAATCTGATACTTTGTTCGGAAACTCATCAAAAACAACTCCAAGTCTGTTTGTCCCATCGTTGAACTTCTACGCATAATTGTCCCACCAAGTATTTTCTTACACGGAATCATTAGTTTTTCTAAGCATTATCCCTTGTTTACCTGTTGTATAGTAAGAGGATCACTAATAAGGGTGATAAACTGCTAACTGGGGCGATTAGGGACACATAGGGCGAATATAGGGCGAAATAGGAACCCACGGGACAATTATGCGTAGAAACACAGAAATCGGTCGAAAAATTTCAATCGCGTTTTTCTCAGCTGCACTTTTTTGAACATGGGACAATTATGCGTAGAACGGCAGTTCAACCTTTAGAATTTTTCTTAGAATCTGTAAATACAAGTTCGTTTTTTGAGCTTTTGAGGACTCAAAATTGCAGTTTAAAATTTTACGAATCTTAATTCGTACAGAGTGATTTTTCAAAAGTTGCGCAAGCTTGTTGCTGAACTTGTTATTAGTTTTTCGTGAAGTTAAAAAATAGCAAATATATGATTTCCCAGTATCGAGATTTTTGCAATATGATACTCAAAACAACTATTTGAACTTATTTTTTTTTCTTTTTAAGGTAAACTGGAAATATTCATTGAAGAAATAACATTTATCAGGAAATGCGAATGTTCACAAAAATCGGACCTTAACAAAGATTGAGACAATCTTTACAGATTGCTAGAGTTTTTTTTCTAATATATAATCTAATATTGAGGTTGAAGAGAAACACAAAATGACTTTATGAGGATATGGAAATTGAACTTATTGAAAAGGGTGTTCCCTCTTAGAAATAACAAATAAAAATAATTTAACAAAAAAACTTTATACAACAAAATTTCACTTCGAATAAATAAAACTTCAGATAATCGAATCTCGAAAAAAAAATCACTGTCTTATTTTTTATTTTTGAGCTTTAAACTACTCCAAACTACTCGAAGATTATTAGGAAATTTTTAAATTCAAGATTAAAATTTGACTAAAGTGTTGTTGCAAAACTCGAATTTGATGTTGAAATACGAAAAAAAAATTTTGATCGGGATTCGATTATCCAAAGACCCATACAAACCTTCGGATAATCGAACTTCGGATAATCGAAACTTCGGATAATCGAGTCTGGACTGTATTTCATTTCTGAGATGTAACTGCTACTTTTAGGTAAATTTTGGGCTCCAAATTTTTTTTGGGCTTCTCTCAATTATAGTTATTGGAATTATCGACAAGTTAAAATTTACACTTTCTGAATAACAAGAGAAAAAACGAAGTTGACTTTATAGCTGTCGGCCACCATTGCTAGTACCAACCACTAGTGTCTTCCTTTTATCTACAAGGACTTCGCCGCCCTGGGCTCCTAAGTGTATGAAAGTATGGCACGGAGCGACGGCGCCGAATACCCATATTTACACAAAGAATTTTAGAGCGCCCGCCGCGGGATTCGAACCAGCGACCTCTGGATTGTGAGTCCAGTGCGCGGTCCGATTGATCCACACGGGCGGGACAATACAACAAGAGAAGCAAAGGTTTATTCGAACTTGAACATTGAACATCCAATGTTCTAAACCATTTCGAATTTTTAAATGTTTTTTTTTTTGATTAGTTTATAACATTTTGCTTCGATATTTATAAGTAGAAAATTTCCCGGGACTCACGACCAAATTTCCCGGGAATCGAGAGGTCTAAAAATTGTCGATTTCCCGGGAAATTTTTCCCGGGAATTCCCGCTCGTCACCCTCTAGTCGAGCTAGATCATTGTTTGCATCAGGACATTGTGACGAAAAGTTCGTAATTTTTTGGTTAGATTTTATTTTTTCACTGGGACTGGAATGCCTTATACGATCTATTTTTGCCTTCCTCACCTCACTGAGGCAAGGCAATAAAATCACATTTTAAATAAGCCTCCAAGATATGCCTTTACGTATACGTATCGGCTCAGAATCAATTTTTTCACGTTTCTCGGAACTGAGCATGAACATGAGCATGAGCATGGTTTTTTCACGTTTCTCGGAACTGACTCGACTAATTTAGTCCGGATTTGGGGTTTTGGATTCATCTTCAGGTCCTTCAAGTCTTTTTGCCTTCCTCACCTTACTGAGGAAAGGCTATAAAATCACTCGAAAACTGAACTTCTCAATTAGACCTCCTAGACCCACCTTCATGTATACCTATTGACTCAGAATCGAATTCTGAGCAAATGTCTGTGTGTGTGTGTGTGTGTGTGTAGGGATGTGGGTCTGTGCACCAAAAAATATGCACTTGATTATCTCAGCACTGGCTTAACCGATTTGGACCATTTGGTCTCATTCGATTCGTCTTGGAGTCCCATAAGTCCCTATTGAAAATTATGAAGTTTAGTAAAGTACTTCAAAAGTTATGCTAAAAAAACGATTTTGACTAAAGTCCGGAAGATTGTAAAAAGGGTGGTTTTTGTAAGAAACCCCAGCATGCTATACATTTTTAGAAAGGTATTTAAAAGACCTTTCCAATACATTGAAGATCTGACAACCCTATCAAAAGTAATTAGCAATGAAGTGTTATTTATGCACTTTTTGGAAGCCGGATCTCAGATATCACAATGAAAACGTTGTCCGGATCTATCATGCAACCCGTTGTTGAACAGGTAATCAAAAGACCTTTCCAACGCGTCCAAAACATTGAAGATCTGGCAACCCTATCAAAAGTTATAAGCACTTAAGAGTTATTTATACACTTTTTGGAGGCTAGTTCTCAGATATTTAGATGAAAACGTATTCCAAATATATCATGCGACCTATCTTTGGATAGGTAATTTAAAGACCTTCCCACGAGCGTGTCTATTTTGGATAGCATTACCCTTTGAGTGAGAGGAAGGCACCAACCACCTAAGGGTGGATTAAGTAACGTTTTTTAGTTTCATCCGGTTTGGTGCAGTACTTTAAAAGTTATGATCAAAAAACTGGTTTGGTTGATACAAAAAAGGGTCATTATTTACATAATTTGAAAGCTCCGACGAATAGCTGTCGGAACTTTCCGCTCACTGCACGCAGACAAACACTGCAGTGCTGTCAAATGGTTCATTAAATTTATCATAGATGGCAGCACTCAGATGTATAGTGTCTTTACTAAGTAAGCGTTAGCCAAAGCGATTTACGGGAAATGATTTTTTCTGTGGATTTTATGTTTTGTGAATGGATTACCCGACGGGCCAAAATTTCTCATAGATGGCGTTGTTCGTTTGGTAGTAAGAAATTCAAATTTGTTCTGAGAAATTTACTTTTTTGTGAATATCTCAACAACTACAAATCGCAGGGTGACAAAAATTGACCTGCTGATTCATAAAAAAATTAGGTTTCACCAGGTCAAATTTTATCTCGAACTGACCTTTAATTTGGGAAATATTTAATTTAAATTGATTTCCCCCATACATTTTTTAAATTGCTTACTACCAGCGTGACAGCGGCAGCCATGTAATTTTTTTCTCTTTCTCGCCCAACATTTGACAGCGAGATCTGTCAGATCGAAGTGTCAAACCTTGGTTTTGTTTTCTCCCATCGCAAAATCGTCGACGGATTGGTCAAAACGGACCAACAGCCGGTTAAATCCTTTCCGGAAAGGTTTTGCGTCGAGGTTTAAATACGGTGCGCGGTTGGTTTGTTCGCCGGTAAAGCTTTGGTGATGTGGAAGGTGCGCTAGAACAAGTACACGTGGTGGAGTGTGCGGATTTGACCGGGAAGGTGGTGTGAGTGGGGTGGCGAATCGAAGACCCGGATCGCGAGGACTTTGCGGACCTCGCATGCTTCCGCCGCCGAGGAAGGTCGAATGACCGAGGTCGGTACACTGTGCGGATCTTCCATCGTGATTGGAGACGGCGGATTGTCATTGAAGACATTGAAGATCCGCTAAAGATCCAGCCCGCCGTCGGTCAGCAGTACGAGGAGGACGTTGTTAAGAGGACGAAATGGCCGTCTACCGGAGACGATCCCAATCTGAGAACGACAATCCGCCGTCTCCAATCACGATGGAAGATCCGCACAGTGTACCAACCTCGGTCAATCGACCTTCCTCGGCGGCGGAAGCATGCGAGGTCCGCAAATTCCTCGCGATCCGGGTCTTCGATTCGCCGCCCCACTCACACCACCTTCCCGGTCAAATCCGCACACTCCAGCCTCTCCTTACCCGCAAGGTATGGGTGGACGTGACTCCCAGCACCACCCCAACTTCAACATGACTTTAACCCCACTCCACACATGCCACATCCCTCGCCAAGTGTGACCTGATGCCGTCATCCCCGATGAATCCTCAACCAAGACCGATGGCTCACTCACCGGGAACCACAAACATGCCGTACATGGGCGGACAATCGCACACCGATGGAAGCCCGTTTACAGTGTCACACTCGCCAGCCGCTTCCAACTGGCCCGGATCACAGGGAATGCCGCGACCATCATCACGACCTTGCCAAAATCCGGACCACAAGGCGAAGAGCGAGGCGAAGAGTGAGTATTTTTGATTGGTTTTTGTTAGCGGTTGATGTGATGATCGTAACTTTTCCTTTCAGCTCCACACCACAAAACTTCCCGCGTTCTGCCAGCTGCAACTGCAGGCCAATTATATCCATCAGCTGATTCATGGCCGCATCGTGGATAGTCCGGACGCGTTGGCTGAGGTGTACAACTGCTTGCACTATTTCTCGCGGGTGAGATGGTCCGAAACGAAACACCCGACTGGGAAATGTAAGATTCTAATTATTTTTATTTGACCAGTTGATTGTTTACCACCGAGGACGCGACGTGCAAGTTGAACTCCACGCTGCAACTGCTGTGCGACAAAGTGTTGGAAATGCACGTGACCGCCCTGCTGGATGCGGCCCCGAAATTTCTGCGCAACCGGCTGAAGGACGTCCTGCAGGGAACGCTGATAGAAGTTGAGCTCGGCGTGTTGCTAATGTTTCACGACCCGGATAAGGCGTGATGAACCAATTGCTTGAAGTCGAGTGATGATGGTGCTGAGGTCATCTCGGTTAATCCGATCTTCTATTTGCTGTGTCTTGGGCTGGAAGAAGTGATGATGGAACTCCTCGGCGGGCGCAGCTTGCTGAATCTTTCAACTTCTGATCAGTGCAAGTCACGCCCAGCTGGGGACGATTCGGGTTATCACGTTCAACACGGCCCGGTTCATCGTGCAGTCGTTTCCGCTGATGGCCTCGGCACGTTCCGGCAAGGATGCGCAAATTCTGCAAGCTCCGCTCGAGTTCATCAACCTTATGATGCTCCGATCGACGGAGTTCACCACCTTCTATCGCGAGATGATCTACGTGTTCAGCGCCTATTGGAAGCACCGCAGTCAGATCATGCAGCGAATTTCCCCCAAGAACGAAGGTATCGAACGGATAAAGAAATACCTGCTGAAGATGAAGGCCTGGCGATGAGCGGCATGAACGAGTTCATACTCGTCGAACCGATCGCGAACAAGTGAAGCTGATCCGCGAACCAAACGTACCGCGCAATCACTGACCGGCTTCTTCCGACGAGTCTCCCTGATCAAGGAATCGGGATGCTACGAAATGAGCCTTCCGGAGGCGTTGTGGATGAACCTGATGGTCGTCATGATTAGCCAAGACTCGCCGAAAGCTGTCGAACAACTTCAAGCTGCTCCTTAACGCTGAGTTAAAGGTACCACAAGTGTAAGTTTTCGTATGATAAATTAATATTAGACGGTCACTTATGAAATGCTTCTTTTCATAGAAATTCCCGCGCAATCCTGTTACATAGGTTTGATCTGCGGCGTTACAGAGCACACCTCGCGGCTACTGTCCAGCGACGAGAATATCTCTAGGACTCCGAATTTGTGTACTCGATCGGTTTCAAGCACGCTAGAGAACGCTTCCAACTCGCTAGAGAAGCAAAAACGGCGGGTGAAGAACGTCGCAAAGTTCCTGGCACCAGATCCAGAACTTCGTGCACGTTTGTCTGGACCACACCGCAGCACCGATGGAAGAAACCTAGCACATCAACGACATATGGACATATCGCCAACCTACCTGACCATTTACCTGAACGATTACCGGATTACGATCGCCGTCTTGGAGCTGATCATCCACGCCGCGATCTTCTTAATCTACATTTGTTCTCGATGTGTCGATTTCATTCATATTAAATAATAAAATTATATGGGCGGGGAAGGATGGGGAGAGGGGTGGGGACTCAAGGTTGTCTTCTTGTATTATTAGTGAACAAAATATGATCCTCAAGGGGCTTCGTCACTTCCCGGCGAATGAATTCTCGTTTGCTAAACGGGCATGGTGCTGGTGATCTGTTGAACTGCAGTCCTGCGGAGTTCGAGCTTCGGCCGCTGTTGGTGTTAGAACCTGCTCCGGATCCGGACAACCCGACTAACGCATCGAAGCGGCAGCAATGCACCTGATGGGGGCAAACCCAGCCAGCTCGAATCCACACAGTCCTTGGACATCGGATAGATCGTTACGTTGCCATCGTGCAAAAGCAAAACTTTGTCAATCGGCATTATCCGTGGGAAACAGTTTGTCCTGCTCCTGTCTGTGGAACTTAATTGCTGGATGCGGAAGAGGTGAGCCTGCAGCTGCAGGTTTGTCTTGATGTGAGGGTCGATGTATCTGAATGGGGATTGCTCGAAATTGATCTTCTGCGAACATTTAGTATTCAGACATACCTACTTGGGAGCAGTTTCGTTCGGTCCGGTCAGCTTGTTTGGCAACTGTGCGGTCAAAATGTTGTCCTCGAAGATGATCTCCTGAAGCCTATAGATTCAACGACAAGTTGAACAGCTGATCGTGGCGATCATGCCCAGATTCAGCGGCAGCGTATCCATATATCGTCCTCCACGCTGATGCATATGGACTGCTCCAGGTCGGAGAGGGTCGATTTGACCAATTCGGACAGGTGGTCCGACAAGTGTCGGTGGGTGACGCCCTGCAGGTTGTAGTAGTTCGGGTTCTGGGTGAGTCGCCGGTACAGGAACGTCCAGGTAAGGTAATCAACGGCGTCCTGTTTGTTTTCAATGGTTTTGGTGACGATCTCCGCGTTGAAGTGATTGTGCATACGATGATCCAGATGACTTTCCAGCGGTAAACTCTCGTTGAGGAACTTCTTGAAGAAGTCCTTTTTGGAGCTCTAACACATCAGCACGCACTTGGCGTCGTCATCCTCTAGCGGACGGTTGGCCCTTCCCACCATCTGCATGACATCCGTGACCGGGTAGTCGTCGTACGAGTGACTCTTACCGTTGTAGAACTGCGTGTTCATGATGATCACCAGGTAGGCGGAAATGTTCAAGCCCCAGCACAGATCCCGCGCGACGACGGCAATCTGCACCGCACCGGAATTGAACAGCTGCTCCACGATGCGATGATCAGACGCCGTCAAGCCTTCGTGGATGTACGCAACCCCCAGCGAGAGTGTCTCCTTCAACGTTTTATCCGTCATGCGAACCAAAAACGGCTTAATGCCCTCCTCGGCCTGGAAGAACCGGTTCAGTTGAGCTTCAGCAGCACAGTAAGTCAAAATATCAATCGCCGTCAAACGACCCAACTTCCTCGAGCTCACAAACACAATCACCGGATTGTGCGGGCTGAACTTGGTTACGGCGTTGTACACCGGTTTGGACATGGCCGCAATGCGCGACGCGTTGTGCGTAATGTTGAATCCCTGCACGTGCAATTCCAGCGGAATTGGCCGCACGATCGGATGGAAGTTGAAGGTCGCATTCGCGTTGCAACCCAGCCATTGAGCTACGTCCCGGGCGTCCGTCAGCGCGATGATCCGGATCTGCTTCTCAATCTGGGACGAAATGTACCGCATACGGGAGCAGACGACCTCCAATACAGGACCTTCCTCACCGCCAATCAACTGCAGCTCGTCCACAATAAACAGCTGGATATTCTGGAGTTCTTCCTCTGCTTCCAACGCCGAGACAAAATGTACCACTTGTCTGCCGTGGTCACGATGATTTGCCCCTTGGCGATCAGCTTCAAGTCCGTTCCGGTTTCTCCCGTCAGCTTGACCACCTTGCAGCCCAAGTTCTGGCCAAACTTCTGGTGCAATTCCATGAAGATCAGCTCGGCCAGCGCGTCCCTCGAGACCAGATAAACAACCCGACCGTGCGGATTCTGCTGCAACATCCGCAGCACGGCAAACTCCGCGATCGTCGTCTTGCCCGACCCGGTTGGCGCACCCACAAACACATTGTCTTCACTGTTGTACACCACGTTGAAGACCTGCGTCTGGATCGGATTGATCTGCGGGAACCGGTCCGCGTACAGCTCTTCGAAGCGTGGTTCACGCAACGCACTGATTGGCAGCGGCTGCAAATCGAGCAGCACCGTCGGCGGCAGGTTCTTCTCTGGTAGAATCAGGTGACGGAACGAAACCGGAAGTTGCGTCTCCGCGCCAATCCACTGGTCGGACACGATGCGCAGGAAGTACTGCGGTGGCAACGGTTCAAACACCGGCACGAAGAACTTCACCAGGTGATCGTCCTGGCAGTACTTGTACTTGAGCAGGAAGTACTCGTGGTGCAGGATAACCTCGGAGTCGACGTCCTCAACCAAAATCCAGAACGCCTCCGACTGGCCGTGAACCTTCTCATCCCACTGGAAGTCCGGCGTGATGGTCAACTCGACGCGCAGCGTATAACGCGTAATCGGTTGAATGTGCGTGGACAGCTCCAGCTTGGGGAACTGGTGCACGTACTTGTAGATGGTCTTGCCCAGCTTCGGCACGCGAATCAACTCTCCGATATCGTTCGCCTCCAGATCGTACAGCCGCTCCCAAGGGAAGTTCTTCTTCTCGATCTTCTCGGGCATCTTTCGGAACTGACGCAACGGGGACATGCTCTGCCACATGCGCCGATCGATCATCTTGCACAGCGTTAGGCACATGTCCGCCAGCTGGGCCCACTCGCGGTTCAGGACAATCTCGAAGATGGCACGCAGCAGACGGGACGCGGACTGGGTCACGTACACCATGTCGGCCATCAGGGCAAAGCCCTCGAGCTTCAGCTGGGAGATGTAGGCTTGCAGGAGGACGTTAACCTTGGCGCTGGGTTCTTCCATGCTTTCCTTGATCGGGATCGGAACGCGCTCCATCAGCTTTTGCAGCTCGAGTGTCTCTTCCTCGCGAACCGTTATGTTCCGGAACTCGCCGGACATCCGACCGATTCTGGTGACCTGGAAGTGGTCACTTTTGCGGTCGTACTTGATGAGACCACTCTTCCACAGGTTTGCACCAAGTTGGCGCGGAAGTCCTCCAGCAGCGGGTAAAAATTCAAAACAAAAACATCAAATGTTTTTGCCATATTTGTAAACATTAAAGGCAACAGTATTGTACCTACTTGTGGAAGCTGGATATTTTTTAATCAATTTTATTTAACACTAAGATTTATTGCATTTTTATGGATTGACTTATCTAAAACTATTTATGCATGCATCAAAATTGTGTTAAACATCCAAAAAGTATTTAAAAGGTGCAACATTAAATAAAAACTGAAAAAATAAAAATATATTTTAAATCCAGTAAAAGGTTCTGTACGGTAGGCATGTTTGGGTACAGTGCCGCCATCTATGAAACAAATAAAGAGTTCACAAAACTGTCGATAGAGGGCCATCGTGCACCAACACTGCGAACCTGGCGGTAAAAAAGAGAAACATGCCGTCATGTGTTCCATTGAACGACATTCTAACAACAATTTAAGAATAAAAAAGTTCATAATATGTGTTAAATTTTCGATGACTCCGACTCCCACTCCAACTTCGGGGTACCAACGTTTTCCAAATCTGCGCTGTATTAGTGTTCTACACATTTCTAGCAAACAACGTAATAGGGGCATTGTTAAAGTGTAAACAACGAACATCAACATCAACTGACGTGAGCATGATAGACAATTTATCTTTGGCATGACTTATTCATGACAACAACAAAGTTAGTTAGTTTTATTTTTTTATCGAAGTGTTTATTCCTAAAATAGAATAAAATTAGATAATTATTTACTCAATTTAATTTATGATTCATTTTTTTCGGATTTGCGTAACCAGAACTAAAATTATGCTAAATTTAACCTAACATTTTTCTGTTTATGTGTGTTTGTGCTAGCACAATGGCATCACGTTCCCACACACACTTTAGGTTCCCACGTGCAATAAATAATTAATCAAACGTGATGTGTATGTGATGTTTTATCGGGCGTGGTGAATGACAGCAGGCCCCTCGAGCCCCCTCCCCACGCCTCGTGTCGACCATTATGTCGGTGAAAAGTTAATCTTACGATGATGATGGTACGCCACGTGGGTGGAAATTTAATGTTTGTGTTTACATATGTTAGAATTTAGTCCCCGTGGGAATTGTTGATGATTGAATATTCGAAGTCAGGGTTTAGAGTGCATTCGGTGACATTTGACTTTTTGGGTTAAATGGACTGATGAATTTATTAGCGAAGGGGTGTAGGTTGATCTACTTACGGTGAAACATTGAGTTATTGCTGAGTTGGATTGATTACATACCTGGAATGAAGGAAAATAATCATTTGATTTTAATCTTCTAGTAGATTTCTCCGGAAATCACAGAAAAATTTATAAGTGTATTTCTTTTGACAGCTTTAAACTCTACGTTACCTTATAGTTGAATTACATTGAGCTTTTGTTTTGGTTAAATTCACAGCTAAGGCCAATCAACTATGAGGTTACATTTAGTTATCGGAATGTGTCAAATCTAGTTAACAATTAATTTTTTCTTGAATTGATTGTGTTAGTGTAAGTGTAGTTTTTAGTGTTATCTTGAAGATTTAAATAATTATAGAAAAGTTGTTTTACTAATGACAAAAACGGAAAACATTTTAATATTTCGTTTGAGTAAACATCCCATTCATATTCAAATCGCTTCGACAGATATTATTTTTTCACGGATTTTACCAGAACACAAAGAAATCCACAGAACAATGCATAGAACAATATCCAAGATCGGAGATTTGCTTTTAAAGGCTCTTTCTGACATTCAACGCCAGTGCTGCCAGCGTCCAGATTTCCCCTCTATGGCTCAGCAAACACGGCATATTCTTAACGCTCATCGAAAAGGATTAGCAGGCTTTTGTTTTGGACCGGTGGTGGTCGGCGGTGGTTCCGGTTCCTTTTGTGGAACCTGGCTCTGAAAGACTCCACGAGTGGGGGCTGGGATTTTCTGCTGAAAATGAGAAAACTTGGCCTACTTTGCTCACGGAATGAATAACTCATCACTTTTGGATTGCCGGGCGGGATTTTTTTTCTCGAAGGAGGAGGGGCGACCGTCAAAATGAACGTCTCTTTGCGTTTGGGATTAAACGATAAAAAAGCAGTAGCACACGCTGGTTACCCACTTTTGGGTAGTCCAGCGCGTCAAGTCTACATGTGTGGTCTCCCCTTAAGCCGAGCTGAATTGCTTTTTGATGGCAACGCAGCAAACGGGAAGAATCATGTTCCGCGCGATTGATTGTGATGAAGGATGGGCGAACGATTTGACAATACACCTGTCAAGTTTGACAAGGTCAGGCGGTTTGGTGTGGCACTTTGTCACTGTCGCGTCTTGAGAGATTGCGTTTGCCTTCTTTTGGTCTTGGATGAATTCACTGTTTGATGAATTGCGACAGGTGTCAATGTAAAAGTGACGCGCCCCTCGGTTTGATGACAAACAAAGCTTGACGAAATGACAGTGCCTGTCTGTTTAGTGATGAAATCAGCAAAACATCAATGTTTTGATTTAGCTTAACAATGTAAAAGGGCTGATCACGAAGTGTAAACAAAGTTTGGCTCATACTAACGTCTATTGATGTTTTCATGAGGAATAAGCAGGATGTACTGTTTGTTTACACTTTGCCTATTGTCCTTTACCTATTCTGTTAATAATTATAAAGATTATCATGTGTTTGTTTCGATCTGATTTTATTGAATGCAAACAATTACAATAGATTAAAGTTTGAGCTAAACGTCAAATTTTAGCTAAATTTGCTGGAGAGTCGAAAAGAGGGGTTATAAATGTGGCGCACGTGTCAAACCTTCCTACACTGCTATTTCCATTTGCTTAAGATTTGCACAAACTCAACAAACGATAACCGAAAGGGGGGTAGCCCACTCCAAATGCCAAAGCGCATTTCGCTGTGGGTGGTTGCATTTACGTATAACGTTATAATAAATAAAGTCAAAGCTGGTGTTTGCACAGACGCATTCAAAAAAGAGAACTTCCCGTCCTTCTTCGCCGTAAATCCGCACCGCAAAGCTGTCGAAATGAAAAGATTTGCGCGCGCTCTCTTTCAGCATGGTACCCCAAACAGATAAGGCGCGTTCTTTTCACTTGTCAAAGTGACGGCGGAGCGAGGGGTAAGTCGCTCGAATAAATATGAATAAAATATCCTAGTTTTATTTGTGGTTGCGCTGTTTGTATCGTCAAGCTAGAAATAACAAACTCTACCCGGCAGTTATTCAATGCAAAAGAAGAAGACTCACATTTTCCTACGGGGTATCGTCCAGCAGATGGCAGCACTGCGCTGCGATGAAAGCACTTCCGGTGAGACAAATCGAGCATCCTTTCGACGACAACGACGGAATGAATTTCGGCAAAACAAATTATCACTGAAAAGCACTCTTTCGGCGGGTTTGTTGGATGGTGGTGGGAATAATCCTGCTTGTTTCACGGCAAAAGTTCTGTTCTGGCATGGCCATTATGACGATATTCACGAGAGGCGAGTGGCGGGGTTTGTTTATCGCACTTTTGGGGATTTACACTTCCATTCCGGTGGAGTTTGTTTGATTTGGTTGGCCGAATCGTTGCGAAACGATAAGTTTGTATCGTTTTACGATGTTGGAGCACACAAACACACGCGCGAGCGAGAACAATGCGGGCGCTTATCGTTGTTGTCGTTTTGCTGTCATCCGATGGATCCCACACTCGCAGCGTCACGTAGCGGCCGCAAAGTCAACTGTCCGGCAGCGCCGGAAAGTTGTTTTCTGCGCTTTCAACTCGGCGGAAAATATATCGCTCTCCCGGTGCGTACTCTCTCCTCCAGCATGACAAGACCGGAACGTGACCGCGTCTTATCGGGACTTTAATTAATTACTCGCCGGGCGATGGCCAGTTTCTTCGAGCAAAAATCTTTCCGATTAATTTCCACTCAAAGTTGGCAACACTGCGCGCGTATGCGGAGCTGTCTAAAATCAGCAAATTTTGAGGAGGTGGATTCTGAGGTTAGGGAAAGGGTGGTCAATAAATAACGTCCCACTTGTGTCGCAAGTGAAGTTGAACTGCAGTTGGAGCGGCGCCATGTTTCTTTTTTGTTCCTGAGCCGGGATCAAAACAAGACCAACAGAGATCCCAACCCGAACCCCGAGAAGCGTGTAATAATTTAATTTCTAATGGTCGTTAGGCGGCGTTGATTTATGGGGAAGATCTTGGGACGGCCCCCGAATGGCAATGGTTTTGACATGTCCTTATGGCCCCTCGTGTGTGTCTGAGGTTGAGGTTATGTATGAAACGGTTGGGCCCTCGTCGGCACGTGACGTGGAACATGTGTTTTTGGGTGCACCGTTCTTGGCGTTGTTGTTGTTGATTTGTGGGTTGCTCTGGGAGTTCTGGAGTGTGGTAATATTCTCGGAAATTGTCGGATCGTGTGGTTTACAGACATTTGTGGGGGGCTTGGAATGGGTGATTCATTTGTGCGCCGGACCTTGCTATCGGGATTCGGGCCGGCAGCTTTGGATGAGTGGTCAGGTAATAAATTCAGCATTTACTGAGTTATGGCTTGACATGCTTGTTTGGCGGTTTGGGGAACGTCTTTTTAACTGGTTACATGTTGCCGTAATGTGAGCGTCCGAAAAGTGTGTGTTCAAAATGAAAGTGTCGTATCCCTCGTTAAGAGTTGTCAAAATGGCATTGCACGCTCAACTGATGTTAGTCAATTTTCGTTAGAATTTGAACTACTTGGAAAAGAGTAAATTTTACCCAAATTCCTACTTGGTTTGTTTTGACATTTTGACAGTTGAGGAGTACGCAAATTCTTTTAAACATTGTTTTTGTACACAAAGTGTCAACTAAACAACAACCTTATCTTATCTGGTACACACACAAAGCTACTGCTTGATTTCAAGAGTTTTCGACCCCAACCAACTTAGGTTCGCGGTCTGGGAAAGCTACCTTTAGAACTGTTAATTTTGTCCGGTTTCGATTTGCCACAGTGTTTATATGTACAAGCTGATCACACCGTGGACGGTCACTAAGTACACGCACACTTATAGGTTAGATTTCGATAGTTAGAAAAAAGGAAAAGTGTTTTTTGTTGTTCTCACAATTTGAACTCACTACGGAGCAAGAGACTGTTGCTAAACATTCAAGTGCGCTACGGTTTATAGATAAACACCCTACAGAGGGAATACACAAGGAAGTTGCGTTTGTTTTCGGAGGTTAGGTTTGAGCAAACACTTTTACATGGTTGATTAGGTGGAGGATCTTGTCCCGAATTGTGTGTGTGTGTGTGTTTTAGTTGAAAAATTGTAAAATCTAATTAACGACTTAGCTAACACTCTTTCTATATGTAAAGTATAAGTTTTCTTGTCTCTTAAATGTTGAGGGTATTTGTTTGCGCTAACAATAACGATGTTTGTTTACCTAAGTACTTTTGTTGCATTTCTTCAGTCGGTTTTTGTTAAATTGTTCTTTCCCGGATTTCAGTTTAAAATATCCTCAAACATTCAATTTCAACTGGTAATATCAAACAACACATCTGGTATCTGGGTTAAATCTCTCCTGTAAATTTGTAAATATATATTCAACAGTAAATTTATTGTAATTTTCCTTCTGTTATTCTGATCTTGTTGTGTGTGTGTATGCACGTCGGATCCGGAAAGTGGTTGCACTTTGCCGTGTCCCTGAACTGTTGTAAAATGTTTCCAGAACCTGCTCCCACTCACTCTCCGGCTCTTTGCGTGTCTTTGTCTGTCATCTGCCTGATTCTGTTTAAGTGTGTTTTGCTGTTTGTGTCTGTGTGTCTGTATTATACGGGGAACAACATATATTATCTCAAAACGTTAACTATCATTACACACATCTCGTAACCTTTTCTTTCTCTCTCGCTGTATGTGTGTGTGTGTGTCACCCTACCTCAACCTTAACTGCCTTGCTCTGCCGCACTACCCCCCTCTTTGTAAGTACTTTGTAATAGTTTTGCAGCTCTTTTGTTCTGCCGTCATCGTTTTCCGAGCACACACATTTGCAAAAAGCTCCGTTTGATGGCCGTCATGCTTTTGATCCTTTTTACCCATTTGAGAGTGGCTCCATAGAATTGTGTTCAAGATTGAGTAGTATTTGAAATGCAAACCAACCCCTCGTTCAAGAATATGGCGACGCCATTTTGACGACAGTGGTGCCAATTTTTAAAACATTCAGTTTTCACCAGAATTGAAGCTACTCAGAAATTTACTCATTTCTGATTAGGTTCGATTTTGACAGAAACTGAGTGATTTTTTATGATCTGAGTTATGATCTAACTTGTTGTAGAGATTGTTGCAAGATTTACACTATTTGCAAGCCAAGAAGTGTCTTCAAACTCGTCTATGTTTCCACAATCCTTTGTTTACATTAGAAGTATTTAGTACCACCGACAGCGCGAATTAGGTGCCGAGTACCCGAGACAACCCAACTGGAAATGGGTACGAAAAAAAAGTACACTCTGACAGTTATTCAGCACTGGCAGATAGCGCTGCACCCAGCATCCATTGTGAGCGTTACGTTCGCTTCGCGAACTGTCAATTGTGCGCGCAGCCTCTACCTCGCTTAAAAACAGAGAAAAAACAGTTTCGCATTCGCGTCGAACTAGGCCAAACTACTTGGGGCTGTAAAGTTGAGGAAAAAAGATGGCGCACTTCCGACCGCTTTCACCGTACTTTGAGTGCGGAAAAAGGCGAGTTCCGGAGTTCTGTTGTCGACAATTCGAAAATGCACTTAAAAGGTTTGCGAAATCGAGTTTATCTAGAATTTTGACAGTTTCACATCTAATGGTAACGAAGTGTTGTGATTCATCTCAATCAATAACAGGTTCCGTCAATTGGGTAGTTTGACAAGATGCTCCCGATCAACTGAGACCAACAAAGAAATTCATTTTTCATCAGAGTCAAGCCTGTACGACATTGTGTGTGTGTGTGTGCACATGACAAGCTGATCATTGGCGTCGTAGCCGCCGCTTACCTAGATGGCGTCGTTCGAAAGGTACAATATATAAAACTGTCAAACTGTGAAAACATGGCGGTCGACAAAAAAAGGGAAACAAGACTCCAGGAACGACGAACGTGCCCAAGTTGTCAAGTTGGGGGGGGGTGATGTTCCGGTATAGAAGAACCGGGACGACGACGACGGTGCGGGAAGATTTGATTTTAGAGAGTGCTTTTCCCATTCAATGACAGAGACATGCCGCTCTGTGTGCCAAGCTAGCAGAGGTAATGTGCAGTCAGTTCATTTCACTGTGACTGGCAGCTGGGAACTGGGACGGGAGACTTCTCGTCATCAAACAGACCGAATCATGATGAATCCGCCCGTTTCCGAGCTGGCTCCAAGCTGCCTCCGTGACGAGTTGAAGAGCTGGCAAGGGGTCATGCCGAGGGACCGTGAACTGACTTTGATCTAAATTTATATATTCTGACGCTGATGTTGACCTGATTTTGCCGAGAGGGTTGTGCAGAACAATTGTTTAGTTAAAGCTTAAGGCACTTTAAATTATGCAAAGTTTAGTGGAAGTTGTAAGCACTTCTGTAATGGAAGCATTTCATGGTCGAAAACTACTCCAAGTTGGGTGCTCCAACTTTAGCGTGCTCCGTTTTGACAGTTCGATGATTGCTTAAAGCGTTAAACTTTAGGATAACCACCACCACAGTAATGACACTCTAACCGCAAATTCCCGATATCATCTACCCTGAAAAAAGGGTTGCTCATTATCGGTAGAGGGCGCTTCGGAAGGCCAACTTTGCCGTGGCCGATCAAATTTGGAGCATTCTGCACTTTTTTTGTCTACCCTCTCCACCCGATTTAAATACAGCTGACAGGAAGGAAGACGACGACGACGATGACGACGCCGTGAAGCTGCTTAATTAAAAATGATCCCATTTCTGAGCGGTGCAAACTATGCGAGACCTGGGTCGCTAGAGAAAGGGTGGGATATTGTGGTAAAGGGAAATAAACCACATGAAAGCGTCCTCTGGCGACGAGTTTACCTAACGAATTTGAGATAATCCAAAGGCGGCGTTGCCGCCCGCCGTGAATGAGGACAGGAAGAAGCTCCTGATTGTTGTGATGTTTAATGGAATATAATAATACGTTTCCAGCACGGCAAGGGCGCAAGATGAGGGGGGCGTATCCTTTTCTTTCTTATCCTCTTGAAAATGAAGAGGCACCGGGTTGTGCAAGGCGACACTACCTGGAAAGTCTACAAATTTCAGCGTAATAATGATAATAATGATAGCATTTCCTTTTAGTTGAAGTGATCTCAAGTTTTCAAGGGTGGGAATAGCCGAGGGGCGGGCTCCTCGATTGGGGCTCAAGTTTCTGTGAGCGAACGAACGAACTGAAAAAGAGGCCAAGGCTGACGGAGCACATCGATATCGCGCCAAACCGGTCTGTGCTTGCATTAATTAGTGAAAGTTTTTGCGCGAAACTTACGATGGCGACCAAGGTGCTGAAGTTGGGGGTGGGAATGTGCATCGCAAAGGCGCTTAATTATGTGTCGCACTGGTGCACTTGTTTGGCTGTTTTCGAAGATGCAGTTCAGGGTCTTCCAAGTACTTGGGAGCTTAAGAAGTTTCATCATTAGTGGACATAAAACTGGCAACACTGCTCAAAAAGTTTGACAGCTTGTGTCCTCTTTTAGAATGTTTTTTTTTCTTTGAAAATTTCTCTTAAATACACGTCTATGGAGCAACTGTCAAACGGCAGTGCTGCCAAACTGTCTTATTCACACTACATCACCCTTCCCCTCACATAACTACTCTACCGTAAACGCCCATATCGAATTGTTTGTTAACCTACCAACACACTCCTACAGTTTTAAAAACTAACCGCGCCAATTCCTACAATTTGTTGATATACTATATAAAACGTCACTTTTTGGCACATTTCAACTGTGCACGCGCCTTCAGAACAAAAAACGCCTGTCAACCAGCCCTAACACTCCGCGCCACTCACACAATTAACTTTCGCTACTTTGAAACTAATTCAGGCGCCGCCATTTTGTATAACTTCCTAACAACAACAACTACACTTGTCTCGCGTGCCCAACGAATATCAACGCCGAGAAAATAATACACACACACACACACACACGCACCAGTCCGTCTTCTTTTGATACTATAATTGGTGGCAAAATTGCCGTACTCTTCACATGATGAAAGTTGTTTTACCGTTCCGACACAACAAAAGAACTGTCATCATTTGTCTTAGCGTCTTAGTCTAGTCTAAACATCTGTGTAATTTTACAATTTCTTGCTTTCTCGATATGTTTTCTTTTATATTTTTTTTTCACCTAGATAAATGTATGCTTCGTTTTGTTAGTTTCTATAATTGTTCAACCGATTCCTATCTTTTATTCACTAACCCTAACTTTGTTTCTGTTTTTGTTTTGTTTGTTTGCTTTGTTCTTCGCCGTGAAAGAGTGTGTTTCCGTGTGTTTCGTGTGCAAGCCCCCTACTGGCTGTGTAGAATTGATGAGAAAGATTTTATTCCATTTGCGTTTTTTTGGTTGTATGTTTGTTTTGCCGGTAAAGTTGTTGTTGTTATTTTCTTTTGTTTGCTGTTGTTGTTTACCGTGATGGTGTTGTGCGGTGTCAAGCGTCGTGTGTCAGAGCGTGTGCGTGCGAGAGATAGAGGAGGAGGATAAAGGATGATCTGAGTAGGCTGTCAGATTAGGTTTGCAGTGTAGTGTTGCCAACAGGAAGGAGGCGTCTGCTGCGATTTGAAGTGCTGGATTGAAGCGAGCGTTGAAGTAGGGACAGTGTTGCCAGAAAGGGAGAGTACGACCGTGCGTACAGCGTACAGTTTCCGCTTCGCAATCTTCGTGTGAACTTGAGGGGGATCTCTTCTCTACCGTGGCGTTTGACGTTTTGGCGTTACGGAGCGTTACGCGACGTTATGTCTACTGGTTGGGATCTTCTTGACTGGATCATCAGGACGTCAGCTGACCGTGGGAATGGTAGAGGGACCGAAGAATCAACGATGTGGTGGAGGTGGTGGTGACGGTCTTCCGGTCAGCTTTCCGCCGTACTGGGTCGACGCTACCCGCGGTTAACGAGGTTGTGGAACAAAATTCATCCAAATTCTAACAGCCGGGGGGCCTTGGCTATCCATCGGCGAAGTGACCTGGCCCCAGTTGGAGCTTATCTCACTTCGGTTCGCCCATCGTTTGGCCGACTACTATGATCAGCACGATGAATACTGCCAGCAGTACCAGAATACAGCAGATGGCCACCGCAACCATGGCGCTGTTACTCATTCAACTATCTGGTGTGGACAAGAGTGCCTATACTGAAAAGCTTTGTGGAAGCTCGGCTACCGCACCGTTGCCAGCTGCAAGGTGACAGCTACGTCGTCGTTTCCGCCGTCTCCGCGGTACAGCCTCCGGCTAGAACTCAACAGCTTCCAACACTGCCCGAGCTGTCAAACTCATCCGAGCGCGTATATCATTCGCACCTCATTGGCTGCCTCTGTGAATGTTTCGCACTTTCAACCGCCCACAGCTATGAGCACAACACAATACACTTCAATTTTCGATCACCAATCTCACTAATGAAAACGCGCAACCCCTCGTCTCGCAACAGTGGCGTACCCCTCGCACACACTCAGTCGAGATTCATTTCAACTCGTTACTTTTTTTTCACTCGCAAAAAAGGGAATAGCACTAATTTGAGTTTCAACCAGACCGCTCTCCGCGCCTTTCCTCGTGTCGATGTCGGTGTGGGGGATCTGCAAAAATAATTGTAATTGCAGGCTCGTTTGATCTATTTATACAGAGCGCACTATTTACGTCCCGCTGACCGTTCCGAAACACATTTCTCTATTGGCACACCCCTCGCGTTTCCCCTGGTTTTGTTTTGGTTGCTGATTGGGAAAAAGGCTGTATTTTTGTCGAGTTTTGGCTGATCGGGAAATTGTTTTCAATTTCGGTGAAAAATAAACGCATTTGTTTACTCGTTTAAATGCGGCTTCAAAGTGCTGAACTGATCTCGTTTTGAGAGTCGTGATTGAACAAAACGTGTCGATTTTAGTCAAGTCTGCTCGTTGAAACATTTTAAATGATTTTAAAACAAAGTTAAGTAGTGTCATACCGCTTGTACTATTATCAGATTTGTCGAAAAGTGGATTTGTTGCAAGGTACACTCAAATCCCGATGGTTTGACACCAACCGTTGTTAAACAAACGGGGTCACTTTTTAGTTTGACACCCTTTTTACACGGAGTTCACACACTACCAAACGTTTGTTTTGATAGTGCACATGAGCACCGTGTGAAAATTGACAGTTTGTCATTTTTTAGTTTGACTTTGACCAACCAACGGGGTACAAACTAGAAAAGTGACCAACCATCGGGGGTTGAGTGTATGTAGATTAGTAAGGTAAGGTGGGTTTTCCAGCTGTCAGAATAGATTTTCAGAAAAGTGAAAATTTGATCATTTTCCGGGGAAATACAATTTGAGCGTACCCGGTTTTGTGGGCCCATTGGGCCTAAGATGGCGGCCATTCATATTGTCTAGCCAAACATTAAATAATGGCTCTTTGGATCATAGAGAAGGTCGACATTGAGTTAGAGCCAAATAAAATCCATTTATGAAATTCGTGGAGAATACCTCATTAGTTCCTCAACAGAACTTTTTTTAATTATATATTTAATCTAACATCCAAAAGTTTAAATTTAGTTGTTTTAAATACATTTATATAAAATCTTCAGGAGTCAAAATTTGCTTTGACATGAACCAATCTATTTATGACACTTATTTCAGGGGTAATGAATACAGTGACTTGACCCTTGGTAAGAAAACAGATTTGTCAAAAAAAGTTGAGTGCTGTCAGTTTGAGATGAAAGCATAATTCTCTAGAGTAACAAAATTCACAAAAGTCCTAACATCAGTTGTAAACATATAAATCGTCATGCCTAAAGTAAGGAAATGACTAGATTTTCATTTGCATTTTCATCAAAAACTGTAAAATGGTAAAATGATAATTGTTTCCAAAATGACCGAGTGTCGATCCCCTAGGGCATTCAAGTGACAGCTTCTTCAAATATTGTCAAAATAAACTGTTTCACAGATGAACAGACTTTAAACTCGGTTTTTCAAGTTGTTGATTCATGGAGACATTCTAAACAGCTGAATTCACGTAGGATTTCTCCAAATGACAATTTTTCGCATCCGCTTGACAAAAACCTTGACAAGCGTCTGAATCTGCACCGACTTGCCACAGCTTAAATGCAAAACGAATCAATTTTTGCAAATATTTTTATCCTGTCATTCCACCCATCTTCCCCCTTCTCTCGAAATCCCAACCCCCCTCTGACGTTTGCCGCCTAATATTATGCACCCACCGTCCTCCCTTCTGCCAGCATTTCCCATTTCACGCTTGGCAACGGTTGGCAACATTGTCGTGTAAGGAGCCCACGACTTCCCAAGGGGTTTTTTTTCTCTCCCCCTGTCGGCAAGCGATTATGCGTAATACCCAACAAATCAGCATCACATCCGGTGGAATACAAAATTTGGCTGGCGAAGGCGCTTTTTTCCCAAACCCCCTCCTTACTGCCAAGGAGCGGGACTGTCATACTGACTTTGGCAGGCAAAAACCCGGTGACAACGACGTTTCGGGGATAATCTTGGCTCAAGATATTAAATTCACATATTGTGAGCGAGAGTGTGTGAGGGTAAAAGCTGCTGGTGCTGCCACCTGGTGTTTTTGGTTTGAATATTTGCAAACTTTAAGGACGGGGTTTTGTGGGCGAGATGTCACTCTTTGCGAAAATTGGCTCCACGTGCAATTGAAATTAATGGATCGAAAATTTAACGGTTATTTTAAAGTCGTTTGACAGTTTGTTTCACGCATACTAGCAAAAAACGTTTGAGTGTCTTTGATGACGGTTGACATTATTGAAATTCAGTGAAAAATCCAAGGAAAATCACTTTGTTATGCGTTATGTGAAACTTTTCAGCTGTGATGGACACAAAATGTGCACATCTTCAGGAATTTCTACTACTATTTCCAGCAATGAACTAACATGTTGCAGCACAATGTATTTGCCTCATGCTACGTCATGTCAGTTCTTAATGCTGTGAAATGTATCCGTTTCAAAGCTTACACACCAAAAAATAATCATGTAATTTTATGTCGTTTTGATGCACATAACTGGAGCGTCTGATTTGACACAATATTACATCAGATTTGGAAATTACATGAACCTAACGAGACACCTATATAAGCGTTGAATTTTACGTTAATTGAATATAAGATGATGTAATTTCAAGTTGATGTAATTTTGCTAAATTGAAAATAAAATCGCTGGGTTTTCAGATTAGAAAATTGAAAAGAGGCACTTTAAGTTTAATTTTTTATTTCACGAACAGAAGCGCTACATTTTTTAAATTTAGATAATTTTCTTCGCTTGTTTCAAGCAACACTTGCACTGGATCAAGAAGTTACCGAAAATACACTTTCTAACTTGATTTGAACACTGATTCACTAAAACGCCTTCCCACGTTCCGACTCAGAAGAACCATCCCCCGATTGCTGTTCTTATTATCCGAGCTGGGCACCGAGAACGTAAATAGTTCTGGGGAAATCAAGACCCGTTTTGTTAAAAATCTAAAGCCGGTTCCGGATCCAGCCGGATGATGATTGGCGATGCAATTTAACCTAGAAAAACATAAACACAATTTTCACTCAACTGCTGTTATTCAAGGTAAAATTTCGGCTTACCTGGTTGACCACCCGTGAAGTAAGCTGCGGAACAACGAACGCCCGTTTTGTGGAAAATTGAGTGTCCTGCTGGACGCTACCGTGGACGGACAGTTGACGTAAGCACAACTTAATCCATCGATGTCCGTACGGCGCCTGACCGTGTTCCGTGACCTTGAGTCGGAACCGTCGTCGTTGGGTCTAGGATCGTCCAATATTATTGTCCTTTCCAAAGAAGTCACGAAGATGACTATTCCCGACGATGAAATCCCAAAACTCTTCGGATTCATGTTTCGGAAGATGTCTCAGAACGTTCTGAGGCAGGTTCCAGTCAGACCACCGGGAGAGTTCTTGCGGTTCTCCAAGCTGCTGCTCATGATTGTTCCGAAATTTTACGAAATGCAGCAGGGAAAATCCGTCCGCTTTGTTTTTTTTTTTTTGCATCCTGAAACAGAAACAAACAACAACCAATAAGCAACAATTATAAAATTAATTCAAACTATGTTTATCTTACCTTTGAATGTGATTTTGTTGGTTTAGTTGTCAGGTACTTGCCAGATCTGCCCTAATTATCGGAAATTGTACCACCGGCCGAGCTGTTCCGACCGTTCCGACAGCAGCTTGTCTCGCGTTCAACATGGCTGACATTTCGAGTGGCTCGCTACACTGTTAGATGAACTGACGTGAAGTTCAGTTAAAGTACACTTAAAATTACATCAAAATACACGCTCCAGCTATGTGCATCAGAAGAGACGTAAAATTAAGTTTAAAGAAATGGATTCTTACGGCTTTAATTATTTAATGTTCAACTTTGATATTTTAGCCGTAAACTGGCGATGTACGTGAAAACAGCCATAATTTTACATCACATTTTTGATTAAATGAATTTATTTTACATTAGTTTTATCTTTACGTTATGTGTGGAATTCATAATTTTTTAGTGTGTATGTTGCTTTTCACGCTTGACCTTTTCACATCCCTAAGTGATGGACGTGGTTGTTTCACTTTGGTCAGCAAATTGACGTTATTGTGGAAGGATGAGTTTGCACTTTTGCGAAGCGAAAGCACTGTTGAAATGTTTAGGAACTGATTTCGACAGTTTTACATCTGATTAGTCTGTGTGTTTCAAGCTAAACGTCAAAAAACCAAGCGTCTCCTTTGAAATTCACTGACAGCAAAAGAATTTTTTTACAGTGTTGCCAGATTGTTTTATCATTCCGTTTTCCGTGTCATACCAAATATAATGCCAATTGTGTGCAAACTTGTTTTTTTTTTATTTGCGATTCCGTGGTTCAATTTTTCACACTCGATTTACGGTGAAAAAATTAATACCTATTTAATTGAAATAAATGGCAAGCAAACGTGGAAACCGCAAGCCAGGTGTGGGTGTGCGTTGTGCTGAATGTGGCAGTTTTGGTTTGTTTACGTCTTTTCTAGAATGAATTTCTGCATTCAATTTCAGGTTATTAATTGAAACGGAAGAGCAATTGCAGGTCAGATGTCGCTGAAAGCTGTTGATTTGTTTTTCCGAGGATAACGATTTTTAATGTTGAACTGCTTTTTGTCAAGCAATTAAATGACACATTTTCGAACATTTTCTGAAAATTAAAAATCACAAATATAAATATATTGGAATGAAAACAATTATATTGATCAAAATTTGTTTGGATTGCACAAAATTTACATCGAAATTTTGAATGTTTTTACAGAAAATATTGTTGTTTGTCAATCTTAATAGAGTTTTTTTACCAAATCAAATCAAATTGAGTAAACTTGTAATGTTAGCTTATTTCATGTTTCTTTTTCTCTATTGTGTGAGAAATTTATTGTTAAAATTTTGAAAAAGTTTCTAGAAAAATAGCACAACTTCGGGCATAGATAAAGATGGTTGTTCTCTTCGACTTTTTTTCCGAAGGCTTTTTCTTTTACACTTATCTCGTATACACTCCAAATCACTCGGAAAAAGGAAAAAACTCGCAAAGAAAATAACTGGAGCAAGGAGAGTGGCGTTTATTTTTAGTCACAAAAAAAAAAACCTCGCCAAGGATACTACCGAGAGTCTTTTCTATTTCTTTTTGTGGCCAGTTTTTACCTTATTTCTTCTGGAAGATTTTTTTTTCAGAAGAAGCCGATGGATGTGCTCTCTCGTGTGTGAAATGGGGATCACCCGAGTGTCATTATTTTTATTATCATCAGCTCGCAAGGTCGATGGAATTGTGTTTTGTCCTCGCTCGTTTTTTTTCGAGATTATTTACGCTCCCTCAAAAATTTTGACACAGTTTATAACGCGTCGAAGGAGAAACATTACAGGAAGTGGTGCCACCTTCCGGACGCACGGCGCAGCTAAATTATAAACATCCGCAAGAAGGTGGAAATTACGGTGCGGTACTAAAACGACCAGGACGAAAATACAATTAATTTCGAGAGTAACTCTTTAACGACTACGGTGCGGACGATGATGATGATGATGCGGCGGCAAAGCACCCACCCACGCCACGTGGTTTGGGAGTCGGTTAGTGGCAGTGCTGCCAGCGTTGGCTTCTCGGCTTGTCATAAATTTATTTTTTAATTATTTAACCGTTATCTTGCCGGGGTGGGTTGTTGCGTATCGCGTTTTTGCTTAAATTTGATGCTTGTGTCTTGCAGAACATTAGGCCGTTTCATGCTTTTAATTTTGTTAGATCAATAAAAACATATTTAATTAAAAATACTCTTTCAGTCCTCAAACTATTTTTACTTAAAAGTCCAACTAATATCTTTTCATTTGCGTCCAAGGGGGCTAAAATTGGTTAAAACGATGAGAATATTTGAATTTTTAAAAGAATGTTCTGATCATTTTTTGTTACACTTAAAAGATTAACCTTGCAAAGTTAGAAAAAACACGTAATTGCAAAAAATAAATAAAATAAAATGACATATCTCACGATTTTTGACAGTTTAGTATTGGGAAATGGCAGCGATTTTAAAACTACGTTTTTTCGGAACTTACGCCATCAAATCGGGCGTTTATTTTTACACAAAAGTCCCTTTGACACCAAATTTCTATCTCATCACGGTATAGAGCTACAAATCACTGAAAAACGTGTCTTAGTAAGAACCCAGAAAAATGAAAGGGGTCGTACCGCCTCTCCGTCACGAGACATCGAAAAATGAATCACGGCCCCATCCTAAAATGACGAAGCAATTTTTCGAAGACTTTTGATCCCTCTCTTAGCCCCTAAATTAAATAATAATAGAGCAATTCCAGCTCAAATCAGGATTTTTTCTGGTACTTTTGTACCCGACCCTCTCCGATTTCAATGAAACTTTGTAGACATGTTATCCTAGGCCTATATAAGCCATTTTTGTGCATATGGAGCAAATAGTACTCGAGAATAACATTTGAGAAGGGCGTTAGGTATTTAAATATTTTAGTATTTTGCAATTTAAAAATTACTGTATCTCGAAGCCGATGCATCGTACCAAAAAGTGGTCAAAGACAAACTTGTAGGAAATTGGACGAGCTTTCTGATAAAAATATACTGAAACAAAAATACACGCCACTTTTATGTCATTTTTCAATTTTTATGTTTAAAAGTTAAATTTGAAGGTGATGTCACGATTTTTTTTCGCTCAAAATTTTTGAGGAAATACTTTAAGATTTTACCAAAAGACTGACGAAAAATGCAGGATGGTATGCCTCTCCTAAAAAAATACAAAAATCATTTACGAAAACTGTTTTTTTGAAAAGTGGTCTAAACGTCAAAATTTTTAAAAACCGGTAGTGGGAATCGATTCCCCAGATAATTTTACATAAAAGTCTCCATATTGACCATTGTCCTATGTCCAATCCTTGGGAAGATACAGCGGTTTTAAAAATAAAAATGTTGAAAAACTGGATTTTTGGTGGTTTTTGACAATTTCTATACGACAGACTTGGTTTTTCAGTCTCGTAAATATTTTTACCGGAAAGCTCGTCCAATTTCCCATAAGTTTGCCTTTGACAGCTTTTTGATTTATATCGTTTTTATATTTACGTAATCAAATGTACTATCCTGGTTTCTACCACACTGAAAAAAATATTCTATTTTCAGTTATAAGCAATGTAATTAAGCTTATATCTGTAAGCCCTTACATCCAATTGAAATGCTGTCAAAGGCAAACTTATGGGAAATTGGACGAGCTTTCCGGTAAAAATATTTACGAGACTGAAAAACCAAGTCTGTCGTATAGAAATTGTCAAAAACCACCAAAAATCCAGTTTTTCAACATTTTTATTTTTAAAACCGCTGTATCTTCCCAAGGATTGGACATAGGACAATGGTCAATACGGAGACTTTTATGTTAAATTGTCTGGGGAATCGATTCCCACTACCGGTTTTTAAACATTTTGACGTTTAGACCACTTTAAAAAAAAACAGTTTTAGTAAATGATTTTTGTATTTTTTTAGGAGAGACATACCATCCTGCATTTTTCGTCAGTCTTTTAGTAACTTTTTAGGCTATTTCCTCAAAAATTTTGAACGAAAGAAAATCGAGACATCATCTTCAAATTTAAGTTTTAGGCTTAAAACTCAAAAAATCTCATAGATGTGGCGTGTATCTTTGTTTCAGTGTATTTTTTCAGAAAGCCCGTCCAATTTCCTACAAGTTTGTCTTTGACCACTTTTTGATACGACGCAACGGCTTCGAGATACAGTAATTTTTAAATTACAGAATACAAAAATATTTAAATACCTTACGCCCTTCTCAAATGTTATTCTCGAGTACTATTTGCTCCATATGCACAAATGGCTTATATAGGCCTAGGATAACATGTCTACAAAGTTTCATTGAAATCGGAGAGGGTCGGGTACAAAAGTATCAGAAAAATTCCTGATTTGAGCTGGAATTGCTCAATAATAATAATAATAATCAAATGCTACGTCATTTGTACACAGAAAAAAATGATGGTAATATTCATCAGGAAATGGTGACAGATTTTGTGGCAAAAAATATGTGTAATATTACATCAGGAATTGATGAATTTTCATCAGTTTCTGATGAATATTCCTCAGGTTCCCTTTTTTACACTTTTTTTTTTGTAATTTTACTCAAAAAATGATTAATATTCAACCAACCAAATTTTCAACATTCCAAAATTTAACTTTTTTTTGCTGTGTAGATGACACTCAACATAGAAAAAAATAATCCAGAAAATTTGAAAAATTTACTCTCCAAAAAAAAATTTAATTTTAATTTAAAGTGGAGAGTTAATAACAGCTTAAAAAATGTGTCCATTTCAGAAAATAATTTTCTCGAAATTTGAGAAAATTGTCAGCAATTTACGGTCTTCAATAATCAAAAAATCATTTGTTGAGTAATGCAATTCAAAGAATTTAATAAAAATAGATTACCCAAGTATGTTTCATTTGGCAACTCAATTGCCAGTTTTCAATATCTATCCGATTTTCAATTAAAAGCGTTACTTAATCCACCGATGGTGGTTGGTGCCTTCCTCACAATTATGTACATATTTGTTTCTGTAGTAAGAATGTCAAACCTAAAAATTTTATCTAAATTTTACTTCTTACAACATATCTACATGGAGTATGGGGTCTAGAATCCCAAAAATCATTGGTCGTAATATTAGAACAACACCTACGGGGCTGTTTCATGAAAATTGTTCACTTTCAATAGTTATATTACTTTAAAGTTTTTTAAGCCTTAAGGCAGTAAAAAAATATATCTGTTAATTTTTCCCGGGAGTTTCAAATCAACAAAATTCCGAGAGCCAGATCTCCGGATAGATCCGGACAACTTTTTCATCAACATATTTGAGATCCGGCCTCTAAAATGTGTACAAATGACACTAAAGTGCTCATAACTTCTGATAGGTTTATCAGATCTTCAATGTTTTGGGCTCATTAGAAAGGTCTTTCAAATACCTTTCTAAAAATGTATGATCAGACGAGTTTTCTCACAAAAACCACCCTATTTATCTTTCAAACTTTAGCCAGAATCGTTTTTTTAGCATAACTTTTGAAATACTTAACAAAACTTCATAATAGTTAAAATAGGTCTTGTGGGACCCTAAGACGGATCGAATGAGACCAGAATACCCCAAATCGGTTCAGCCAGTCCTGAGATAATTGAGTGCATTTTTTTCGGTGCACGGACTTACAGACATACACACGCACAGACATTTGCTCAGAATTTGATTCTGAGTCGATAGGTATACGTGAAGGTAGGTCTACGAGGTCTCATTAAGAAGTTCATTTTTCGAGTGATTTTATAGCCTTTCCTCAGTAAGGTGAGGAAGGCAAAAAGAGTTGATGTCCCTATTTTGGACCTACTGTGCAACGCTCAACCCTTTACTGGCTTGTTCTGGAAAAGCCTATACTGCATAGTTGGATTACTTATGCCCTTTACTTGGAGTCAATTTGGACATCTTAAATTGAATGTAACTATTTTGTTGAGACTGGGGTGCCAAAATATTAAAAGTGGTTCCAAGAATGTTCTTCAAGCGAACGATCACAATAAAAACTTCAGAAATTGATGAAATCACCGTAATTCTACCACGTGGGTCTGAAATAGGTAGTAGGTCCAAAAATAGGGACATCTTCCATATGATTTAAGTTTTAGTTTTCATTTTGAAATTCGTAATTCCCTGGTTTTCTTCCACTTTTTAACTGCAATATAATATCATTGAAAATTTACAAACGCATCATATTATTGATTGTTGGTAAGGAAGGCATCAATCACATAGGTGGATTGAGCTAGTTTTTTTTTTATATGAGATTTTTTAAGTGTCACTTAACATGACGATGTCTCGGCAACTATTAGTACGAGTTTTATTATTGTTTTGAGCTTTAATCTTAAGATATACTGAAATTTCCGAAATCAGTTGTATTTTTCGAATTTAATTAAACAATTCAAGCCAAAATTAGCAACACAACCATCCGCCTACTAACATTTGGAAGTATCCCAAGGAAAATGCCATAACTTGTACCAGCCTAACCTCGCATTCCTTCAACTTTTGCCAATAAACGTTAACTGCTCTTGAATCTCTCTGCTGGCTCGCTACTGGCCTCGGTTGATGTTGTCTAGCACCTGCGTCACTCTCAATGCCGAGGAACGGTGGCCACCGGGGACAACGTCCCAGCCCAGCCGGTTTGGAAGGGTCATTTGTTACGGCCCCGAACCGAGAGCAGCCATCATCTTGAGCGCGGGGGAGGTCGTTCAGGTGGAACTTTTGGCGTTCGCGGCTCGTAAATACAGACTCGGGAAGAGTTGTTTCAGGGGCTTTCGTAACATAACCTGGCAATAACCTGGAAATGTGCTGGGACTATGAATAAATCTTGCCCCTTACAAATCCCGGACCCGGAGTCTGGGCTGCGCGGCAATTATCGACAAATCTCCCCCGGGTTTAATTAGAAAGTTGGGTTGGCCTCTCCCTTTTGTGGGACTCTGATGTGTTGTAGCGTGGCATGTGGGTCGATTAATCACAGTTATTGTTAGTGGGGATTCGGTGAGGGGAGGGGCGCAAGTTAGGGGACAATACCTATTTTGGTTGCTGTACATGATGATGAAACTTGGCCAAATGAGAAGTTTTTGATTGTTTGGAACAACTTTTCTAAATGGTTAAGGTTAATTTTGCCTCGAAGAAATCGTTTTCTTAAAGATTTGTTAAGCAAATTCTTGTCAAATTTTCTTGACTAACATAAAAAAAAACAATGGACAGTATCAAACCCCTCCAACTTTTCCGCTCGGTAAACATAGTTTAAACGCCTCCCCTTAACGTTTTCCATCAAATTTGATGACGTCACAACCAAGTAGCAGCGACCGCCAAAAAGAAGAAGAAGAACAAGAGTGACAGGAAATGAACACTCTGACGGCGAGGCCTCACACTTTAAAATTTTGGAGCCGAAAGTGACACTTTTTCATCGGTCTGCCCTAGAAAGTGTGTTAGGACGTCAGCTTGTTTCGTGCTAATGGCAAAGGACACGAAGACCCGGGGGGCAATTAGAGGGTGATACCGACGTGGCACTCTTACTTTTTGAGGAGTGAATTTGGGCAAGTGCGGGCACACGGTGTGCTTTAACAAGTTTTCTCAACGAAAATATAAATTCCCGTTGACTTGACCGAATAACATTGAAATCATGTAGAATTCGGTGAGAAGTAACCGTGTCGCAAATTTGTTGAACAACAGTTCTAACAACCATTGTTCAACTTTTTTTTAGTCATCCAACGGTCATAAGAAACTACTGTTCAGCAAATCAATAGTTGAATTCATAAATTCAAAAAAAAAGTTTATATACTAGGATAACATAAGATTATTATTTTTTGATGAAAGTGCTTTCAAATCGCAAAATTTACACATTTTCTCTGAACAAATATTTACTGAGAGTAATTTAAACAAGTTACCTAACTAGAGATTTTAAGACGATTTTTTATTAAATAGCTTTGGGATAAATAAAAGGGAATTTTAAGTACTATTGAAAGAAATAATAAAGTTCAGGCTCGAATATCCGAATGTCTTAAAAGAAATTTCGCAAAATGTGTTTTTTTAATATTTTTTTTATACTTAACATCAAATTCAAGTTCAGCGACCCACCATATTGGATTTGAAATTAAGCTGATTATTTCATTTTTTATGTCACTTTGGGCTAGTTGGCCCAAAATAAGACAACGATCGCTTTATACAACTTAAAAATAAATGATTTTAAATAAAAACAAAAAAATACACCAGTTTGAGAATTTTGCTGTAAAGAATGTTAAAATAGTTAAGCAAATTATAGTTTTAAATTACATCTAAATGGCAAATTAAGGATTTTTTACGAGTGCGATGTATTCGTGATTATTACGAAATAAAAACCGAAGATTTGATTTTCACACAAGATCAATTCTCTACGAAATCGGTCTTTATTTTAGAATTTTAATTTTTGTATTTTTTAATCCGACTGAAACTTTTTTGATGCCTTCGGTATGCCCAAAGAAGCCATTTTGCTTCAGTAGTTTGTCCATTTAATTTTCCATACACATTTGGTAGCTGTTCATACAAAAATGATGTATGCAAATTCAAAAATCTGTATCTTTTGAAGAAATTTTTTGATCGACTTGGTGTCTTGGACAAAGTTGTAGGTATAGATTAGGACTACACTGAAAAAAATGACACGGTTAAAAAATTGAGATTTTAAATTTCACTTTTTGTCACTAAAACTTAATTTGCAAAAAATACTATTTTTTAATTTTTTGATATGTTTTTGGGGACATCAAATGCCTACTTTTCAGAAATTTCCAGAACGGGCAAAATATCTTTGACCGAGTCATGAATTTTTGAATAAATACTGATTTTTTTTTCAAAAAATCAAAATATTGGTCATAAAAATGTTTTAACTTCATTTTTCAATGAAAAATCGAATTTGCAATCAAAAAGTACTTAAGTGCAATCTAGATGAGCAGTTCTCTACGGAATCGGTCTTTTTTCTTTAATTTTAATTTTTGTATTTTTTAATCCGACTGTCTTCGGTACCCGAGCAGACGGAAATAACTTGGGAATAACATTTTTTGATATTTGAAAATACTAAGCCAATAACATTTTATGTTATTTATAACAAGATTTGTTATTGAACGTAATGAAATTGTTGTTATTGGATTGTTATTGTAATAACAGACTAATCACATTTTTAGTTAAAATCTTTGTTATTATTTTTTGTTATTTTAACAATAACATTTGGGGATATTCTTCCATAGCAAAAAATGTTATTCCAAAGTTGTTTTTGCTTTCAATCAATATCAGACCAATAAAAAATTTGTTATGATAACATAAACTGTTATTCAGCTATTATGCAAAAATTGATTTTTCAAAAAGATTCCATAACATTATCCGTTATTTTAACAGTATTTGTTATTGAAATGGCATGAATTTAGTTATTACCGTCTGTTCGGATATGCCCAAAGAAGCCGTTATGCATCATTAGTTTGTCCATATAAATTTCCTTACAAATTTGGCAGTTGTCCATACAAAATGATTTATGAAAATTTAAAATCTATATCTTTTGAAGGAATTTTTTGATCGATTTGGTGTCTTCGGCAAAGTTGTAAGTCTGGATAACACTGTAAAAAAAAACGATACACGGTAAAAAAAATTTGGTGATTTTTAATTTCACTCTTTGTCACTAAAACTAGATTTGCAAAAAACACTATTTTACCTGATATTGTTTGTTGGTGAACATTTTTAGGTAATTTTTTTTTCAAAATAGTCGCAGTTATTCATTTTTTTAAATTAATGCCCATGTTTGCAAACATTTGAAAAAAAAATATTTTTGAAAAGCTGAGAAAATTCTCACTATTTTGCATTCTTGAGCTTTGTTGATAAGACCCTTAGTTGCTGAGATATTGTCATGCAAAAGTTTAAAAACAATAAAATTGGAGTTTTCTAAGTCTTACCTACACAGAAAAAAAATGATGGTAATTTTCATCAGGAACAGATTTTGTGGCAAAAAAAAAAAAAAGATTAATTTAACCCTAAAAAACTAACTTAATCCACCTATGTGGTTGATGCCTTCCTCTTTTAACAACAATGGGTAATATGAGTGGTTTGGACACATATATCAGCTATTTTTTTGAATCTAGAAAAAAGCGTACACACATATAACTTAAGTGGACATATCTCGAGACAGGGTTGCCAGATCTTCAATGTTTTGGACTCGTTGGAAAGGGTTTTAGATAACCTAACCAAGGATGGGTCGGATGGTGGATCCGGACATAGTTTACATACATTTAAGTGAGATCCGGCTTCCAAAAAGTACATAAATATTACTTGAGTGGACATATCTCGAGACAGGGTTGCCAGATCGTCAATGTTTTGGACTCGTTGGAAAGGTTTTTCGATTACCTAACCAACGATGAGTCGGATGGTGGATCCGGACATAGTTTACATACATTTAAGTGAGATCCGGCTTCCAAAAAGTGCATCAATATCACTTAAGTGGCCATATATCGATACAGGGTTGCCAGATCTTCAGTGTTTTGGATTCGTTGGAAAGGTCTTTCGATTACCTAACCAACGATGGGTCGGATGATGGATCCGGACTTCGTTTACATACATTTAAGTGAGATTCAGCTTCAAAAAAGTACATAAATATCACTTAAGTGGTCGTAACTCGAGACAGGGTTGCCAGATCTTCAATATGTTGGACTCGTTGGAAAGGTCTTTTGATTACCTAACCAACGATGGGTTGGATGATGGATCCGGACATAGTTTTCATGCATATAAGTGAGATCCAGATAAATGTGAAAACACATTTTTATATATAACTTTTGAACTACTTATCGTAACTTCAAAAAATTCAATAGCGATGTATGGGACCCTAAACCAAGTCGAATGCAACCGGTTTGATCAAAATCAGTCCAGCCAGTGCTGAGAAAACTTGGCAAGAATTTTGAACACATACATACATACACACACACACACAGACATTTGTTCAGTTTTCGATTCTGAGTCGATAGGTATACATGAATATAGGTCTACGAGCTGTAATTCAAAAGTTCATTTTTCGAGCAGGATTATAGCCTTACCTCAGTGAGGAAGGCAAAATGATGAATTTTCATAATTTTTGATGAATATTCATCAGGTTCAGATTTTTACACATTTTTGTGTAATATTACTCAAAAAAGAGGTAATATTCAACCTACCAAACATTCCAAAATTCAACATTTTTTCTGTGTAAACAACCCACCATTTTCTAACGTCGATATCTAAGCAACTAACGGTCCGATTAAAAATATTAAAATTTGAAAGATTTGTGAAATTTTCGGATCTTTTCGAAAATAATGAAATTTAAATAAAAACTAACATTTCAAAAGGGCGTAATGCAAATAACAAAAACGCACAAAAATTGCGGGTTTTGGTTCCCTAAAATGTATTAAAAAATCTCGAAAATCTAAATAATATAGATTTGGGAAAATTGAGTTTAATGGAAAAAAACTATATTAAAAATCAGCATATTTTTTTCTCAATAGTCCTCAACTTTGAAAATATCAAATTGATCAGAAAATTAATCCTAACTTGCAGATTTTCGAATAATTACGGACCATTTTTGTATGGAAAGCTGCCAAATTGTATGAAGACTAGCTTCTTTGGTCATAGGGAAGGCCCCGACAAAATTTGAGCCAAATATAAAAATACAAATAAAAACCATTTCCGGGTTTGTTACAAAATTGCCCATCTTTTCAAATGAAATTGATGGCTGATTAGAACACACTTTCGAAGAGACGTTTTTATTTTTTGCGATATTACAACTCTGCAATAAGTTAAATGAAACGTTTCAGGTTTCAAATTGGTTTGTTGAAAGAATGTCTTTTTACTGTTAAACATTTCTTTAAGTTTTGTTTGCTCACAAAACCCACCTTCGCCAACTCAATCGACTCAACGTTACAAAATTGATCCCACAAAAAAAGTTCTATTCGTTTTTTTTTTGCCCCGAAACAGTTTCAGCAGTAATAATGTGGTCAAAATAAGGTGGCTTTTTGTCACGTGCGTGCGCTTTTCCGGAAAATGCTGGGGGGGGGGGATGGATGGAGAAGACTAAACGCTAAATTGCTTCCGGTTTTTGTTTGTTGGTGGTGGTGGGGATTACTGATTGTCTGAAAGAGGAAGTTTTACAGTCGCTGGAAGGTTGACTAAAAGAGCGGTTAGTCACTGTGTTGAAATTTGCTCGTTACTTGGAGCTTTCTGGGAGAATGGGGGTGAACTTGCACTTTTTGAGGAATTTCGTTCTATTTTTAAGCGTTTCAACAATGGTTTCCCCTCACAACACTTTTTGCGGGAGACGCACGGTACTCCAAGTTAGTTTTTCTTTCCAAGAGCAAAAATACCGAAATTTATTGCCCCTCGGAAAACTGTCGGGTTTGCAAATGAAATTCTGTCCCGACAATCAAAAACAAGCTCAACTTCCACGAATCTAGGAAACTTTGCCCAACTCCTTGCGTCCAGAGATTGCCAGAAACAACCTCGCAACTGTGGTAATTTATCAAGTCGCGCCACCGTTGGGTTGGATTATTCAAACCCCGTCTTATTTTACCCAAGGAACTGTTGACCCGCCGAATATTCATGAGAAATAACGTTCGATTACGGCGCGACACATAAATTTGGAACTTGATTGATTTTTTTTCCTTTCGCTGCTCTGCTCCTTGAAGTTCTAGGTCTAGGAAATGTCCACGTGGCACGCAGTGGCTAAAGGGCCACGCGTGCTTGTCGCCAGGCTGCCCGAAAATAGGCGCGACTCCTCGGTGGAGAGGTTCATGACCATAAAAAGGGCAATAAATAATGAAAAAGCAAATTTTGCTGTCGGAATTGGGTGGGATGATTTGTGAGCGCAACAGTGTAGGGAATTGTAATAGGGAAATTGCTGAATTTATTTGATTGTGTTGATTGATGATAGAATCGCAATGTGACCTTTTATTGTGAAATAAGTAAAATCTTGAACAAATTCTAAAAAGAACAAAATCACTCAAAACGACGCTAGCGCCACCCAAAAGAGAGCGGATGCAGAGCAAACTACACAAATGTCAAATTTCTTGTTTTGTTTTAGCTATCCGTCTGTCTAGATTGCAAACAGTGTTTTCTGCAAGCAATGGAATACCACACCTTTAGAGATCACCCGAAGAAAGATTCTGACATCAAAAAGACACAATTTGTAGCGCAACACTTGCTCAGCAGAGCGGGCAAAATGTAAACAAATCGTTCATCCACGTGTTTTTTCTCACTTCTTCAAACCTGTGAAAACGTGAGCACGCGAAACAAATGTGCCTCGTCATGGTTTTCTCCTCGTCTGCTTTGAAAACATTTTTAGCAAGAAAAAACGTTACTTAATCCACCCTTAGGTGGTTGGTGCCTTCCTGACATTTAAAGGGCAATGCTAACTAAAATAGATACAAAAGAGCGGACCTTTCAGTGTTCTATCAATTTGACTTATTATTCATACCATTATATTGGGTAGTCAGATCTTCATAATTCAGGGCACTTATGTGCTCTCTCTGTCAGATCTCTAATCTTTTGAACTCATTGAAAAGGTCTTTTGATAATTTATCCAATGACAGATCGCATGATAGATCCGACAACGTTTTCATCGAAATATCTGAGATCCGTCCTCAGAAAAGTGCAAAAATAACACTTTCTAAAAATGTATATCATGGTGAGTTTTCTTACAAAAAAAACACCCTTTTTACAATCTTCCGGACTTTTTTTTAAATCGTTTTTTAGCATAACTTTTGAAGTACTTAACTAAACTTTATAATTTTCAATAACGACTCATAGGACTCCAAGACGGATCGAATGAGACCAAAACAGACAAAATCGGTTGAGCCAGTGCCGAGATAACCCAGTGCAAATTTTTTGATCAACATCGCACCACACACACACAGACATTTGCTCAGAATTTGATTCTGGGTCGATAGGTCATAAAAATGTTTTAACTTCATTTTTCAATGAAAAATCGAATTTGCAATCAAAAAGTACTTAAGTGCAATCTAGATGAGCAGTTCTCTACGGAATCGGTCTTTTTTCTTTAATTTTAATTTTTGTATTTTTTAATCCGACTGTCTTCGGTACCCGAGCAGACGGAAATAACTTGGGAATAACATTTTTTGATATTTGAAAATACTAAGCCAATAACATTTTATGTTATTTATAACAAGATTTGTTATTGAACGTAATGAAATTGTTGTTATTGGATTGTTATTGTAATAACAGACTAATCACATTTTTAGTTAAAATCTTTGTTATTATTTTTTTGTTATTTTAACAATAACATTTGGGGATATTCTTCCATAGCAAAAAATGTTATTCCAAAGTTGTTTTTGCTTTCAATCAATATCAGACCAATAAAAAATTTGTTATGATAACATAAACTGTTATTCAGCTATTATGCAAAAATTGATTTTTCAAAAAGATTCCATAACATTATCCGTTATTTTAACAGTATTTGTTATTGAAATGGCATGAATTTAGTTATTACCGTCTGTTCGGATATGCCCAAAGAAGCCGTTATGCATCATTAGTTTGTCCATATAAATTTCCTTACAAATTTGGCAGTTGTCCATACAAAAATGATTTATGAAAATTTAAAAATCTATATCTTTTGAAGGAATTTTTTGATCGATTTGGTGTCTTCGGCAAAGTTGTAAGTCTGGATAACACTGTAAAAAAAAACGATACACGGTAAAAAAAATTTGGTGATTTTTAATTTCACTCTTTGTCACTAAAACTAGATTTGCAAAAAACACTATTTTACCTGATATTGTTTGTTGGTGAACATTTTTAGGTAATTTTTTTTTCAAAATAGTCGCAGTTATTCATTTTTTTAAATTAATGCCCATGTTTGCAAACATTTGAAAAAAAAATATTTTTGAAAAGCTGAGAAAATTCTCACTATTTTGCATTCTTGAGCTTTGTTGATAAGACCCTTAGTTGCTGAGATATTGTCATGCAAAAGTTTAAAAACAATAAAATTGGAGTTTTCTAAGTCTTACCTACACAGAAAAAAAATGATGGTAATTTTCATCAGGAACAGATTTTGTGGCAAAAAAAAAAAAGATTAATTTAACCCTAAAAAACTAACTTAATCCACCTATGTGGTTGATGCCTTCCTCTTTTAACAACAATGGGTAATATGAGTGGTTTGGACACATATATCAGCTATTTTTTTGAATCTAGAAAAAAGCGTACACACATATAACTTAAGTGGACATATCTCGAGACAGGGTTGCCAGATCTTCAATGTTTTGGACTCGTTGGAAAGGGTTTTAGATAACCTAACCAAGGATGGGTCGGATGGTGGATCCGGACATAGTTTACATACATTTAAGTGAGATCCGGCTTCCAAAAAGTACATAAATATTACTTGAGTGGACATATCTCGAGACAGGGTTGCCAGATCGTCAATGTTTTGGACTCGTTGGAAAGGTTTTTCGATTACCTAACCAACGATGAGTCGGATGGTGGATCCGGACATAGTTTACATACATTTAAGTGAGATCCGGCTTCCAAAAAGTGCATCAATATCACTTAAGTGGCCATATATCGATACAGGGTTGCCAGATCTTCAGTGTTTTGGATTCGTTGGAAAGGTCTTTCGATTACCTAACCAACGATGGGTCGGATGATGGATCCGGACTTCGTTTACATACATTTAAGTGAGATTCAGCTTCAAAAAAGTACATAAATATCACTTAAGTGGTCGTAACTCGAGACAGGGTTGCCAGATCTTCAATATGTTGGACTCGTTGGAAAGGTCTTTTGATTACCTAACCAACGATGGGTTGATGATGGATCCGGACATAGTTTTCATGCATATAAGTGAGATCCAGATAAATGTGAAAACACATTTTTATATATAACTTTTGAACTACTTATCGTAACTTCAAAAAATTCAATAGCGATGTATGGGACCCTAAACCAAGTCGAATGCAACCGGTTTGATCAAAATCAGTCCAGCCAGTGCTGAGAAAACTTGGCAAGAATTTTGAACACATACATACATACACACACACACACAGACATTTGTTCAGTTTTCGATTCTGAGTCGATAGGTATACATGAATATAGGTCTACGAGCTGTAATTCAAAAGTTCATTTTTCGAGCAGGATTATAGCCTTACCTCAGTGAGGAAGGCAAAATGATGAATTTTCATAATTTTTTGATGAATATTCATCAGGTTCAGATTTTTACACATTTTTGTGTAATATTACTCAAAAAAAGAGGTAATATTCAACCTACCAAACATTCCAAAATTCAACATTTTTTTCTGTGTAAACAACCCACCATTTTCTAACGTCGATATCTAAGCAACTAACGGTCCGATTAAAAATATTAAAATTTGAAAGATTTGTGAAATTTTCGGATCTTTTCGAAAATAATGAAATTTAAATAAAAACTAACATTTCAAAAGGGCGTAATGCAAATAACAAAAACGCACAAAAATTGCGGGTTTTGGTTCCCTAAAATGTATTAAAAAATCTCGAAAATCTAAATAATATAGATTTGGGAAAATTGAGTTTAATGGAAAAAAACTATATTAAAAATCAGCATATTTTTTTCTCAATAGTCCTCAACTTTGAAAATATCAAATTGATCAGAAAATTAATCCTAACTTGCAGATTTTCGAATAATTACGGACCATTTTTGTATGGAAAGCTGCCAAATTGTATGAAGACTAGCTTCTTTGGTCATAGGGAAGGCCCCGACAAAATTTGAGCCAAATATAAAAATACAAATAAAAACCATTTCCGGGTTTGTTACAAAATTGCCCATCTTTTCAAATGAAATTGATGGCTGATTAGAACACACTTTCGAAGAGACGTTTTTATTTTTTGCGATATTACAACTCTGCAATAAGTTAAATGAAACGTTTCAGGTTTCAAATTGGTTTGTTGAAAGAATGTCTTTTTACTGTTAAACATTTCTTTAAGTTTTGTTTGCTCACAAAACCCACCTTCGCCAACTCAATCGACTCAACGTTACAAAATTGATCCCACAAAAAAAGTTCTATTCGTTTTTTTTGCCCCGAAACAGTTTCAGCAGTAATAATGTGGTCAAAATAAGGTGGCTTTTGTCACGTGCGTGCGCTTTTCCGGAAAATGCTGGGGGGGGGGGATGGATGGAGAAGACTAAACGCTAAATTGCTTCCGGTTTTTGTTTGTTGGTGGTGGTGGGGATTACTGATTGTCTGAAAGAGGAAGTTTTACAGTCGCTGGAAGGTTGACTAAAAGAGCGGTTAGTCACTGTGTTGAAATTTGCTCGTTACTTGGAGCTTTCTGGGAGAATGGGGGTGAACTTGCACTTTTTGAGGAATTTCGTTCTATTTTTAAGCGTTTCAACAATGGTTTCCCCTCACAACACTTTTTGCGGGAGACGCACGGTACTCCAAGTTAGTTTTTCTTTCCAAGAGCAAAAATACCGAAATTTATTGCCCCTCGGAAAACTGTCGGGTTTGCAAATGAAATTCTGTCCCGACAATCAAAAACAAGCTCAACTTCCACGAATCTAGGAAACTTTGCCCAACTCCTTGCGTCCAGAGATTGCCAGAAACAACCTCGCAACTGTGGTAATTTATCAAGTCGCGCCACCGTTGGGTTGGATTATTCAAACCCCGTCTTATTTTACCCAAGGAACTGTTGACCCGCCGAATATTCATGAGAAATAACGTTCGATTACGGCGCGACACATAAATTTGGAACTTGATTGATTTTTTTTCCTTTCGCTGCTCTGCTCCTTGAAGTTCTAGGTCTAGGAAATGTCCACGTGGCACGCAGTGGCTAAAGGGCCACGCGTGCTTGTCGCCAGGCTGCCCGAAAATAGGCGCGACTCCTCGGTGGAGAGGTTCATGACCATAAAAAGGGCAATAAATAATGAAAAAGCAAATTTTGCTGTCGGAATTGGGTGGGATGATTTGTGAGCGCAACAGTGTAGGGAATTGTAATAGGGAAATTGCTGAATTTATTTGATTGTGTTGATTGATGATAGAATCGCAATGTGACCTTTTATTGTGAAATAAGTAAAATCTTGAACAAATTCTAAAAAGAACAAAATCACTCAAAACGACGCTAGCGCCACCCAAAAGAGAGCGGATGCAGAGCAAACTACACAAATGTCAAATTTCTTGTTTTGTTTTAGCTATCCGTCTGTCTAGATTGCAAACAGTGTTTTCTGCAAGCAATGGAATACCACACCTTTAGAGATCACCCGAAGAAAGATTCTGACATCAAAAAGACACAATTTGTAGCGCAACACTTGCTCAGCAGAGCGGGCAAAATGTAAACAAATCGTTCATCCACGTGTTTTTTCTCACTTCTTCAAACCTGTGAAAACGTGAGCACGCGAAACAAATGTGCCTCGTCATGGTTTTCTCTCCTCGTCTGCTTTGAAAACATTTTTAGCAAGAAAAAAAACGTTACTTAATCCACCCTTAGGTGGTTGGTGCCTTCCTGACATTTAAAGGGCAATGCTAACTAAAATAGATACAAAAGAGCGGACCTTTCAGTGTTCTATCAATTTGACTTATTATTCATACCATTATATTGGGTAGTCAGATCTTCATAATTCAGGGCACTTATGTGCTCTCTCTGTCAGATCTCTAATCTTTTGAACTCATTGAAAAGGTCTTTTGATAATTTATCCAATGACAGATCGCATGATAGATCCGACAACGTTTTCATCGAAATATCTGAGATCCGTCCTCAGAAAAGTGCAAAAATAACACTTTCTAAAAATGTATATCATGGTGAGTTTTCTTACAAAAAACACCCTTTTACAATCTTCCGGACTTTTTTTTAAATCGTTTTTTAGCATAACTTTTGAAGTACTTAACTAAACTTTATAATTTTCAATAACGACTCATAGGACTCCAAGACGGATCGAATGAGACCAAAACAGACAAAATCGGTTGAGCCAGTGCCGAGATAACCCAGTGCAAATTTTTTGATCAACATCGCACCACACACACACAGACATTTGCTCAGAATTTGATTCTGGGTCGATAGGTATACGTGAAGGTGGGTCTAGGACGTCAAATTAAGAAGTTTAATTTTTGAGAGATTTTATTGCTTTTCCTCAGTAAGGTGAGGAAGGCAAAATGAAAGAAACAACCAAAAAGTCGGGAGAGAAAAGTCAAGTGTTTGAGAAAGAAGACTTTAAAAAAATCTTCACTGATCAATACAAATTTATGAATGTTCTCGGCAGTGTTGCCAACTTCGACTTTGCTTGCTTTTTAGTTAATTTATTTTTTTGACGGGAAGTCCAAAGTTAAAAAATAGCAAGATTTTCAAAAGATTCGCTTTTGGTTGTTTTTGTTTTGTTTTTTTTTTAATTTTTCCAAATATAACCAATTTTGTCCAAACCAAAGTATCTGGATTTTATAAGGTAATGTGGAGAATTTCAAAAGAATTATATTTTTACTTACTTCTTAGAAAATGGATGTATTGTAAGTACTGTAAAATATTTAAATACACTGTATTACAATTATTTTTGTATTTTGATTCAAATAGGGCACTTCTTACAATTTTTGAATTCTTAGACCACAGATCGGAAACAGACATAAAACTTTGCGAATAAAATATTTTTAAAAGTTCATTGATATTTTGCCAATTTTAGGTATTATGATAACTGCAACAATTTTCAAAGCATTTTTGTGCATGTTTTTGATTCAAAATTTTGAAAGTTGGATCTTAAAATTTAGTTTTTGAACCTTACCAAAGCCGAGGGACAAAAACTAAAAAAAAAAATAGAACCTAGTTATGTTTATTTTTTTTTAAATTAAAAAAATGTGATTTTTTGGATCTTTTCTAAAGTTTTGGTTTATACAATCATGCAAAATTAAAAAAAAAATAAACATGGATAACTTTTTTAATTTCATATTTTAGAAAAATCTAAATTTCAAAACGGATTAATAGTTTCCGAGATATCTTCAGATGAAAATAAAAGGCTAATTAGGTGACACTGAGGCCGTTGCAAATATTTTTCAATGTTTTCGTCCATTCAAAGTTTTTGTCTGGGGTCGAGGAAGGAAGGGTGGGCAAAAAAATGAAAAAAAAGTCAAAGTAGTTATGTCACAGACATAACCGGAATGGCGTAGACTACGTAAAGTTTTGATATGTGAACCATTTCTTAATTTTGATGAATTAGCTAGACACTTGAAATACATTAACGGAATAAGATCGTGAATGCGATCGGTAAATTCAGTCGGACCATGTACGTACCGGTTGTTGAAACAGAATTTATATACGATTCGAATTGACTTTTACTAGAAAGAGATGGCAAACCTAATGCGAACAAAACCGCAGCTACCATGTAAACATACTTTGAATGTGTTGATAAATCTTTGACTAGACAACATCGAATGGAGGAAGGAAAGAGAAGAACGAAAAACGATTTTTTCGCGAACCGAGTGAATGTTTGGTAGCAAAATGAGGGAGAGGGCAGCCTCAGAAAGCTGTGCAATCCGTCACCCCAGAAGTAAATCGTGTCAATTCAATTAGAGGGAAGGAAGATATAAGCGTTATTTTTTGTACTTTTGATCCTCGGTCCTAACCTGGTCACAGCACCTAAAAGGACCTAATAAAAATAAGTTATGAACAAAAAAAAAAGATATAAGCGTTTGACAGATGACGCAGTATTCCAGGGCCTTCGGCCCGGGTTTTTAGGAGTTGGGGCGAGAGCAGCCTCAGAAAGCTGTGCAGACCGTCGCCCCCGAAAACCAAAATTTGTTCCTGAAATTTAAACTGTAATTATTCATTGCGCTGCCTCGCCCCGGGTGGGACGAGGGATGGGAAGTGAGGGAACTCCGAAGAGTTGGAAAGTTTAACAACTAGAATATGGAAGTTTCACAACCACGGCTTGACCCACGAGAGGCAACTTTTCGGCGAGAAGGTGCAAGCGCGCGCCCCATCTTGTTGCTGCCTCGCCCAGGGTGGGACGATCCAAACGGTCCGGCCATCGAGAGGCAACTGGCTGACGGTGACGACGAGAAGGCGATGCGCACTTCTTTTGCAGTTCTGGTCCCTCTCTCTCCTGCTGCTGCTGCTCTGGTCTCTCTCCTGCTGCTGCTGCTCTGGGCTGAGCTTTCCTGCTGCTGCTGCCGGTCCGACGTCTGAGACGTGAATGATAGAATGGGCTGAGCGCGCGTTCTTATATATGATTCCGGTCTGCTACTTCCTCCTTTTTCGCGACCGACACTCGGTCGCGTTGCTCGGATGATTTTCCCTCAAAATAGGTACTTGACATTCCCGTCCGTGAGTGGGAAGCGCTCATTTTGCTTGCAAAATCTCTGCTTTTTGAAAACATTTTAAAACATTCAATTGTTTCAATAGTAAAACTATTTTGCCAACAATGAAAGTTTTATAGCAAATTGCTGAATAATTTTTGAATCGAATGGAACCAAAATCGTGCCGATTCGATTTGAGGGAAGGAAGATATAAGCGATTGACGGATGATGCAATATTCCAGGGCCTTCGGCCCGGGTTTTTTGGAATGACACCCCAGTACCTTCGACAAAGACGTAAGTCTACGTCAATATAAAAATTAAAATATCAAGTCATAGTTTTAACTTTTTGCCACTAGTTTAGTTTAGAAAACAAAAAAGTAGCGAAAAAAAAACATTTTGCAATAATAAACTTTCAAAGATTATTTTTTAAACTCAAAAATCATAAAAAGGGTACATTTTATTAAAAAATATTGTCAAGAAATTTTCAATTGTGAATTTGATTATGATTTAAAAAAAAATGTTCTTTTTGTCCAGATTTTGATGTTTTCCGAAAAAAAAAACACATTTTTTAAAAATCATATCTCCTTAATCAGATTTTGTAGAATTACGCACTATGGCCCAAATGATGCATTTTTAGTCCCCTTAAACACGTCAAAAAACTTTAGTCAATAAAAGTTAAATAAATAATAGGGTTTTACCGTGTATCTATTTTTTAAAGTCCTAATAATAACCTACAATTTTGCCGAAGGCATCGAATCGATCAGAAAATCCTTTTTTTAATATACAGAATTTCATACATTTATTGATAATAATAACTCACAGCTTATTCAACCGGTTGAAGGAATTTTTTGATCGATTTAGTGTCTTCGGCAAAGTTGGAGGTATGGATATGGACTACACTGAAAAAAATGTGTTTTTCTGCAAATCAAGTTTTAGTGACAAAATGTGAAATTAATTTCATTTGCAAAAAACACATTTTTTATATGTTTAAGAGGACAGTCTCACCCAAACAACCCACCATTTTCTAATGTCGATATCTCAGCAACTAATGGTCCGATTTGGAATGTTGAAATATGAAACAACCGTGAAATTTTCCGTTCCTTTCGAAAAAAATATTTTCAATTTTTTTTAAGCAAGGCTAACATGTCAATCATTCAATATTACGCCCTCTTGAAATGTTAGTCTTGGTTTACAAATTTTAATTATATGTTTTACGAAAAGATCGGAAAATTTCACGAATGTTTCACATGTTTACATTGTAAATCGGACCATTAGTTTGACACCCCTTTTACATGGAGCTCACACACACACTACCAAACGTTCGTTTTGATAGTGTGCGTGAGCGACGTGTAAAAAGTGACAGTTCGTCACTTTTTAGTTTGACTTTGCCCAACCAACGGAGTACAAACTAAATAAGTGTCAAACAAAAAAGTGACCAACCACCGGGGGTTGAGTGTAGTCATTTTGTACCAAAATTGAACTTATTCAGCTAAACCGGTTCAGATTCCCTAAGGAACTAACGCAATCTGTTGTTGTGTTGTTGTTTACACATTTCAAACTCAAATTTAATTTACGGATTTGCAGTTATCGATACTCTTGACTTTAAAATTTTTCGGAGTGGTTGTTTATAATTTAATTTTCATTTCTGTTTGTTATTTGAAAAACTAAATTTCTGTCTTGAATGTTTCAATTTTGTTTTCTTTTCTCGGCTTGAGTTTTATTTCTCTACCAACAAGCTACATAAACTATGTTGTTTCCAAAAGATCCCCTCGACAATAAATAACGCCAGGAAGCAAACTTCTAATGTCCATTGCGAGCGATTCATGTGTGAATTTCACAGGAATAATTACAGTTCCACCCCCCTCCAAACAAACCCCCCCCCCCCACTTCCCCCATCACCCCAAAAGAATCCGCTTACAATTGCATCTTAATTACGGTCACCATATAATAGGGCTTGCCCGGTTTGCAACATTCAGTGGCCTACATTTACGCCATGTTGGGCAGAAAACCGAAACCCATCCCCACTCCGTAAAATGTTCTTCCCTCTTTGCTGTGGGGAGGGGCATCCACCAAACAATCTTGCTGCGTCGAATTTCAAAATAATTGCTTTCTGGGCACTCATTTTCGCCCTGCACAAAACTAACCCGGCTGCAAGCGAGCGTGAGTTTGTGGGGTTGGCCCTATTTTCGACCCATTTGGATGCGTTTTTGCCTTATTGATATTTTTTTTTTTAATTTCGCATTTTTAAACTGAACTTTTAAGGCTTATTTTAGACATTTTTCAATAGTTTCGACCTATGGAGATCTATTTTTGCCCTAAAAGATCCTATTTTTGAGCTGTTGAGACATAACTTCCAAGGTTTAAGGCAACTCTTCATAAATTGGTTCCATTTCCCCTATAGACTTTTGTGCAACCCTAGTATTGAACACACACACACCCACCTATTATAGAGTCGTCCTTGTGACGAGCAGCACTCGAGGCGCGCATTCAAGCAGTGAACATCCCCACGCCCTCTTGGGACGTCCCAGGACGTCGTCGTTTTTTCTTCTTCTCATTTTGAGTGATACTCGCTCGTGTGTGCACGGATTGATCTCGGCCGTGAGATAGCAAAATCGATACCGGCTCTTATCAGCTTCCCTGTTTTATTTTTTTTTTCCTTTTTTTTGCAGCGCAAAAATAGACGGCGAAGATGGAAAAGGATTTTCGCTGCTTTTTTTTCTGCATTCCTACAGCTTACTGTTTTTCACTTAGTTTGCAACGTCAATCTGTCAAGGAACGCGAAAAGAAAGCAGGGTGCCTTTATCTAGACAGGATTGTGTTATTTTGTTGAGATTTTTTGTTTGTGTCACTCTGAAACGTGCTGAAACTGACGGGATTTAAAGTTGGCTTTAAATTGTTTTGAAATGTAAAAAAAACTCGTTGGCTGGCAACACTGCCATTTTATTATTTGTTACTTAAAAAAATAACAGAACTACAAAATCAATTTTGAAATTATGTTTTTAGGAACAATATGTTCTTATGATTTACAAAATTACCACAATTCTTTTTACTTGAGAGCAGAAATAAGGGAGAAGGGGTAATACCCAAGTACCGTAAAACGGGGTGACTTTGATAGCCGGGGTGACTTTGATAGGTTTGCGATTTTTCCGTAAAATGAAGAGTACAATTAAAATACGTACGGAAATGTTTAGAATCATACTGACCGTGGTAGAGAAGTGTTCAAAGTACCTCAAAAAGAACCTTTCATAAAATTTTGAAAAGTTTAAAAAGTTAGTTAACTATAGTTAAGAAAATGTTGATGAAAGTAATTATTTTAATCTTCTCAAAGTGTCATGATTTTATCAGTGAAAATTATTTTAAATCGGAAAACGGAATGCATTTTCGGATTCTTTGGACAATTTTCCACTAGGAGAAGGTTAAATAAGTTTGTAAATAATAAATAATATGTGTTTTAGAAACACAATTTAAAAAAATCTCCAAATTTAAAGGCAATTTCAAATGAACAAATTTCATGTCAAATGTGAAAAATTGTGATTCGTGCTTCGAATTCAGTATAAAATGCAATAATTTATCGATAATTTTATAAACAAATTTAGTTAAACAAATTTCAGGCAAAATTTCAACTTTTTAACAATTTTACCTAAAATTTATATGTACTTTATTAAAAAAGCTTATAAATTTAGTTAACTTAATAAAAACATTGATTTTTTTTTCTTTAAAACTATATCATCAACTTCAGTGATGGTATATTCAACGTACAAAAAAGGTTTGATCATCTTAAATATGATTTTAACAAAAAAATCTATGACTATCAAAGTCACCCCGGAATTAAAACTAAGAATTTTTAACGTTACTATTTTTCTAAACACTATTGAAAAAACTTTTTTTCCAAAATAGTTCATGGACTTTGTGTGGCCTACCCCAGTACATGTTTAAAAAATAATAATCTTGAGAAAAACCTCACCTGTTGGAAAATATTCCAAAAACAAATTGAAATCCTATCAAAGTCACCCCGGTTTACGGTAACATTTTTTCCAGGAGTTCTACAAGAGCTCTTCAAGATAGCTACAGCATTGCATTTTGGACCTCGGTAGGATAAAATTCTCTTCATAACTTCTTAAGGAGTTTGGAAGAGTACTTGAAGAGAGTTTTATCCTACCGCGGTCCAAAATGCTATGCTGTAGCTATCTTGAAGAGCTCTTGTAGAACTTCTGGAAAAAAAATGTTACTTGGGATATGCACCCCTAAGGGAAAACTGGGATTTCTCAACCATTACAGCATTACAGGGGAAGAATTTTGTTCGATGTTCTGAACCAACTATTATTCTTCGTCATCCATGTGAAAAAAAGTCTTAAAAGACCTCAAAATTGTTCGAAAATATCTAATTTCTAAATACATTTTTAATTCATTTCAAATTACCATGTGGAGCAAAATGCACCACAACATGGGGCAAAATGCGCCGGGTAAAAACAGTTTCCACTAGTCACCACTAGATGACACCGCTGTTTTTACAGAGAAACTTCACAGCGGTGCATTTTGCCCCGACCGCGCTTTTTGCAGAGAATTAAATAAAAAAAAAATTTTTTTTATATTTTTGGACTCATCTATCTACAGAATAATGAAGATTATGGCAAAAACTATGTACCTCAACCCTTACAAAAACAATAAATGCTTTTTATATTGTCAAAAAATCTTAATGAAAGTTTAATGAATATTAGATGAAAACACAACAATTTAAAGTTTTGCAAATAACTTAAGCTGTTTTTATACCACGGTGCTCAAATTTTTCCAGCATGGTTTAGCAATGTTAAGCTTCCAATTTCCATGATTTTTACCCGGAAAAATCTTCCAAATACCGAGAAAAGCAGGGGGTGCATTTTGCCCCGGGTGTGTTTTTTTTTGTTTTCACTTAAGTTTTTTCTTCAAGCACTTAAAAGCTTTAAATTCAGAAATAAATGTCCTAATTCTGTTTTTGTGTTTTTCAAAACAAAACCAAAAAACAAAATCATAATATAGACAAAAATCTAGCTGAAACAGTTGTTCCAATTTGTCTCATTTCGATTCTCACCATGACAGTACGAATAGTTTAGTTGAAAATTTAGCCAATAATAAGAAAGTATCATTTAATACACATAAAAAAAGATCACTGCTAGAAATTAAGATAAAAAAAATCAAATTAAATTATTCGCTCTACAGCATTGCCTTGGCGTTCTCGATTGCGAGATTCCTACTCGAAACTAGGTGTCCGAAGGCTTGATTGTTGAGGCAACTGCAAACCTCTTTTTACAGCTTAGCTTCCATCCACCCCGGGATTCGAACTGACGACCTTTGGATTGTTAGTCCAACTGCCTACCAGCGACTCCACCGAGGCAGGACCCAGGGAGACGACTCCTACAACTGGATTGAGCTATCGACCTAACCCTTTAGGTTAGACCGGGGCCAACATTTACTTCCCCGTCCGACGGAAGGCGTGGTCAGACAAATCTCGTCTCGAAAAATGCCACCGGTACCGTCTGGGATCGAACCCAAGCCGACTGCGTGAGAGGCAACCACGCTTACCCCTACACCACGGTTCCCGGAAATTAAGATAGCTTAGGTCAAGTTAATGCAATTTTAAAATGATTTACTGGGACGACAAAAGATGAGTAGAGTAGAGTATCGAAGAAAAATTGAAACTTTCAATGTCATTTGTTTTTTCGTCCCCAGTGAATCGGTCATTTTATTTAAAATATCTGGCAACCATGTCACGAGATTTGATGTATAGTTTGTTGAGATTGATGTGTACTTTGTCGAACTTTTCAAATTTGTTGTGGTGTGTTTCCAAACATACTTCGTCTTCGTATTGTACACCGTCAGAAACAAATATTCGACGAAATTTTCCTTTAATAGTTAGAATATCTGGCCACCCTGAAAGAATAGTTCGGTATTTGTTTTTTGATTTATTTTTTTGTTTTTTGTTTTGCAGTTTTGATTCTTAAACTACACAACTTAAAACTTAAATAAAAGCAGCACAAATTTAGTAAATCATTTCATTTTTTTTTACTTCCCGATTTGCAGAAATTTTTATGCAAGTGAACATGTTAGCTTCAAAAGCTTAATACATAGATGAATCTGGGTTGAAACAGCAAGAAAATGGTATATTTTGCATGAATGTACTATCAAATTTTAAGTTTTTATGGTCCTAGAATGACTGTTTGAGGTAATCGAAATTTTATTCAAAATGATTGTAATTGCGATTGGGGGCAATTTATTATAGAGTTCTTAATATTGGTTTAAGGAAACGTACCGTTTTTATCATAATTTAAAATTTCGATCTTTTCAATATTTTCTGACCCAAGACGAAAACAAACATTTGTAAAGTTTTGGTAATTTTAATAAATTAAATCTTTTCCGGGCTTTTAGGTAAACGCAGATGTTTTTTTTTGCCTCCCTATTCAAAATCTTCAAGGAAATAAAAAAATGGGAGGAAAACAAACTTGTAAAATCGATCGAAAACAATTATAATAAATTGTTGTTGTTTATTTATACTTGTTAATGCCAGAAATGTTTTTGTATAACTTCGAAAAAATATATGTTAAGAGATCAAGTCAGAAGGTCAAGCTTGTTCAAGACTTTTAAAACTAGAAATAAGTCAAGTTTTAAACTAAAAAATAATTTTCAGTGACTATAACTCGAAAACGGTGCACGATATTAAATTATATGTCAAGTATTTTTAGGTTGCAAGTTTTATTTTACATCTAAAAAAAGTTTTTTTTTCTTCATTTTCCTGCGACTATTTTCTAAAAATATGATGTTTTAGAAAAAAATGGTAAAACTATTTTTTATTATTTGTATTTCTTTAAAGTAAAATTTTCATTTAAAAAATGTTGTCTAAAATTTGTTTTGCTGGTATATTTATAATTGAATCATTGTCAAAAATCGAAATGAAATTTCAAACCAATTTGATATATTTTTTTTAGATGTGAAGATTAAAAAAAATGTTGGAAAAGATTGTTTATGATTCAATTTTACGGTTATAAAAAGTACGAGCAATTCCAGCTCAAATCAGGATTTTTTGTGGTACTTTTGTACCCGACCCTCTCCGATTTCAATTAAACTTTGTAGACATGTTATCCTAGGCCTGTATAAGCCATTTTTGTGTATATGGAGCCAATAGTACTCGAAAATAACATTTGAGAAGGGCGTAAGGTATTTAAATATTTTTTTGTATTTTGTAATTTAAAAATTACTGTATCTTGAAGCCGTTGCGTCGTATCAAAAAGTGGTCAAAGACAAACTTGTAGGAAATTGGACGGGCTTTCTGAAAAAAATACACTGGAACAAAAATACACACCACATCTATGAGATTTTTTTATTTAAAGATGTTGTCACGATTTTTTTCGTTAAAATTTTTTGAGGAAATAGCCTCAAATATAACCAAAAGACTGACGAAAAATGCAGGATGGTATGTCTCTCCTAAAAAAAACAAAAATCATTTACTAAAACTTTTATTTCGAATTGTGGTCTAAACGTCAAAATTTTTGAGAACCGGTAATGGAAACCGATTCTTCAGACAATTTTACACAAAAGTCTCCATATTTACCATTGTCCTTTGTCCAATCCGTGGGAAGATACAGCGGTTTTAAAAATGGCAATTTCTATATGACGGACTTGGTTTTTCAGTCCCGTAAATAATTTTACCGGAAAGCTCGTCCAATTTCCCATAAGTTTGCCTTTGACCCGTTTTTTCAACATTTTCATTTTTAAAAAAGCTGTATCTTCCCAAGGATTGGACATAGGACAATGGTCAATATGGAGACTTTTATGTAAAATTGTCTGGAGAATCGATTCCTACTACCGGTTTTCAAAAATTTTGACGTTTAGAACACTTTACAAAAAAAAAAAAACAGTTTTAGTAAATGATTTTTGTTTTTTTAGGAGAGACATACCATCCTGTATTTTTCGTCAGTCTTTTGGTTATATTTTAGGCTATTTCCTCAAAAATTTTGAACGAAAAAAATCGTGACAACATCTTTAAATTTAAGTTTTAGACTTAAAAATCAAAAAATCTCATAGATGTGGCGTGTATTTTTTTCAGAAAGCCCGTCCAATTTCCTACAAGTTTGTCTTTGACCACTTTTTGATACGACGCAACGGCTTCAAGATACAGTAATTTTTAAATTACAAAATACAAAAAAATATTTAAATACCTTACGCCCTTCTCAAATGTTATTTTCGAGCACTATTGGCTCCATATATACAAAAATGGCTTATATAGGCCTAGGAACATGTCTACAAAGTTTCATTTAAATCGGAGAGGGTTGGGTACAAAAGTACCACAAAAAATCCTGATTTGAGCTGAAATTGCTCGTACCTAAGAAACATTCGGATAATCGAGGCTTTAAACCAGTGATGGAATCATCTCAAATAAATTTTATTACCGGTGAACTCTTTATTTTTAAAAATAATTCTTTTAAATTTTCATGTTTTTTCATGAATTTGAACATTTTACTTTCATATTTTTACTAGTCAATGTAATAGTTTGACCACCATTCGTGGAACTTTTTCTCACAGATATCTCGCAAAAGAGAAAAGAGACGCTCGCTCTTTTCCGATTTTCTCTCTCAATGAGTACCCAGTGAAACTACTCTTCGGAAGCCCTGAGCGAGTCAACATCAATTATTATCTAATTGTTGATTTATTGAGCTTCATAAATAAGTAGCATTTTTTATTAAATTCAGCAAAATTAATGACCACTAAAAAATGACAGTTCGAAATGTTAATGATTTAATTTTAATGAAGAAAGTGAACCACCCCTAAACGAGTCCCACTAAATCTCTCACAGACACACACACTCTGACAGCCAGCCGGGACTCGAAGCGAACTGTGCCATGGACGGCGACTGACATATGGGTAATAAATAGGCTTCTCCAGGCCAGTCTCTTGTCAGTGTGTATGATGAACGTGGAGAAGATACGACGAGATTGGTGGTGGGGAAGGAGGATACTTCTGCTCCTTTATCATCGAAATGAGAAGGGTAGTTTCAAGTGCTTTCGCTGCTGGTGGTGGTGGTGGTGGTGCACACGTGTGTCTGTTACATGAAACTTTCAAAAGAAGTGGCCGGGAACGAAATGGTACACACACAGCCGAGTAGTTTCGCTATATATGTGAATTGCAGTAGCAGTGACAAAAGGTGGAGCATGAGATTTTTATCGAGCTTGTGAGGATAGTTTTGTGTTGGGAAAAATCCCTGAGATAAGAAAACATGGGATGAGAAAGGGTTTAGCCAAATTTAGCTAAAAGAAGTGTAAAAAAATACTTAAAGTTGTGTCTCCATCTTGTTCTATCAACTTCATTGGTATTAATTAGTTCACACTGAACCCAACCTTCCTGTCAAGTTCTCTCATCGCCAAATCTATTAACAAACGGAAAGATTCATTCGTCTTTAATCATCACCTTCGAATCACTCCCCCACTCCCATCTCTATCCACCTCACCATCAACTATCTTCAAAAGTACTAAATCGTTGTCTTGAGTCCTGAGTAATAATTAATTTACTTTTTTGCGCTCTCCGGGGCCTCTGGCACCCCTGCCGGTTGCCAGTTTTCCTGTGAAATATTAAATTAATCGATTCCGATCGAGTCTAATGCGAAGCGCAAGTCGACGAGTGGCGGAAAATCCAGGGAAATTTTCATTCTCGTGATGATCCGAGCGAGAGAGAGAAAAAAAACTTTGTCTTTTCAGTTGTCAGTTGGAGCTTTCAGGGAGGTTTTTTTTTGAAGAGGAAATAGTGTAACTTTTTCATGTCGAAGACTGAGACTGGGTTACGGTTAGGAATAATTAATTAAGTTGATTGAATTTGTGAGAAAATTAAAAAAAAAAACTAATAGTTGAAATTGAAAAATATTCATAATTTCTTTAAATTAGATAATCCCAATTAAACTTGTAATTTATCAGCAAAAACACTTTAAATAAACATGTCAAACCGTTGCATCCCCCTTCTCATAAAAAAACCCTCTTTTTCAACACGTCTCCAAAAAGTTTCTTTCAACCTCTTTTTTTCGCATGAATCGGCAAGAACTCCCCTGCGGAAACCGAAAATAACTTTCGCGCTGAGTTGGTTAAAAAAAGTTCACCCCTTTTTTTCGAGCAGTGAATCAACATGAAAAACTTCTTTTTTCCGGTGCTTTAACAAAATTTGCGCTTTTTTCACTCTATAGATAAATAGAGCGTTGAAAAAAAAAATGCTTACAGAAGTGAAAAAAAGAAACGTCTGGGACTGTTACATACAAATTTAAAAGTTTTGCGGCCGTAACTTCTTTTTCTTTCTCGCGAGAAAGGGGCTTTTCTGTGGGCTTAAGTTTATGGCGAGCAACTTTTTTTGGCGACCCTCTTCAGTTTTGACAAAATTGTTGCCAGAATTTGGGTATTCTTGAAGGACAAAGACTATTTGAGTTCTAAATTCGAGCATTTGTATTAAGCAACTCGAAACAACATCGAAACAAACTCATTCGAGCAGTTTCGACAAAGCTCAAGGTATCGAATAATGGAGCACCCGCAGTAGAGCAGTTTTTGACAGTTCGCTCCAAGAAATACATTGTAGAAAAGAACAAAAACTGCTCGAATGGAAATGTTCCATTTGTAAAAATATAAGCTCGTTTTTTTTTGTTGGAACAAAGAACTGTCAAAAACTGCTCGATTTCTTTTGAATAATACTGAGAATGTTCTGCATGACAAAGAACTGTCAAAAACTGCTCGATTTCTTTTGAATAAATCTGAGAACGTTCTGCTTGAAATGGGGCAAGAAGTCAACCAAGTAGAAACGAACATTTTCGTTTTAGGGAATGTTCTTTTATTATGTAACGCAAAAAATGGAATTTGACCCCCCCTCCTCCCTCGTAACAAAATTCACATACAAATTAAAAAAAAATATGGAGTGTAACACAGCATTCGACCCCCCCCCCCCTTCCTACTGCGTTACGTAATAAAAGAACGCTCCTAAATAAATTCATTGCTGGTGTTATTGTTTGTGCATCGATCAATGCAAATATCGGTTTTCCATTACATGTAGAAACTGCTCGAATATTTGTCAAAAATGTAAAAAGGTGGCCAAAACTGCTGGATTAATGTGTTCTTCTGCCAAACAACAAAAATTCTGTCAAAACTGCTCGAATGTCGGAGTCCTACAATTGCAAATATTTACTACTTGATAGTTTCTGCATGAAATCATCACGCACCAAGCGCTAGATGCCAACCCGCAGAAATTCAAATTTTTGTGTTAGAAATTCATCGAAGAAAAAAATAAATTTACATGATTGTCAGTAATGAATGGAGCACCCGCCGTCGTGCAGTTTTTGACAGTTCGCTTCATAAGAAATACATAGTAGAAAAAAGCAAAAACTACTCGACGGCGGGTGCTTCATTACATGACAAATCTGCTCGAATGCTTGTTGCAACTGTACGATTATGGGTTTCTTAAGGTAAAAAAGAATAGTTATATTGAAACTACTTGACTGCCGGTTTTAACTACAGAAAAGTCAGAATTGCCAGAATGACAGTACTCCATAACATGTCAAAATTGCTCAAAATTTCATTAAAACTGCTTGTTAAACTGAAAAGCTGCAAAAGAGGCTTAAAAACTAACCCGACTCTTGAATTTTTAGTGGACAAAAAAATATTTTTCTAATTTTCTGCTCGACATCATCACCCACGAAGGGTTCGATGTCAATGGCGTACCCGCCGTCAAGCAGTTTATGACAGCAAGCACTAATACTGCTCGGACAAAGGTATTCCATTACATGTCAAAACTGCTCGAACATTTAGACATCTGTAATGCTAGTTCAAACTGCAAGTTGATGATTTTCTTAAGGTAACTATTCCACTGATAGTTTTTTCTCTACATAGAAAACACAATTTTCTGCTCGAAATTGTCATCCATCAAAGGTTTTTGTCAACCTTGTAAATATGAAAGTTTGTGAGCCGAAAACAGAAAAAAATTACTTGAATGTCGGTATTTTATTGTACATCAAAACTGCTCGAATTTTTAGTTAGACTGCTGTTAAACCTGTATGAAAATACTATTTCTAATTTGGTGCTTGAAATTATCGCCCACCAAGGGTTAGATATCAACCTGTTTGAAATCTAAGTTCTCGCGTAAGAAATTAAGCGAAGAAAAAGCATGTACTGCTCGAATGATGGTGTTCCATTACATATCTGAACTGCTCGAATACTTGTCAAAACTGCTCGAATGCTTGTCAAATCTGCTAGATTATTGTTTTCTCAAAGCAAATTTGCATTAAAACTGCTCGACTCTGGGAAAACCATCACAAAAATTGCAGGAAACAACCGAACGTTTTGCTCGAATTAAAACTCACCCACCAAGGGTTAACTGCCAACCTTCGGGGGTGGGGCACAAGTTGCTTTCTGCCTGCCGACTTCTCGGGACGTCAGCTCCTGAAATTTGTCAATTATTTCCAACTTTCTGTCTTTTCTTCCACTCTTTTGATCGAGAGTGAAAAAGTGCGCCAACTTTTTTGTGGCTCCAGAGCTGAAGAAGTCGTCTGCTGAAATGTTTTTTTTTTCTTACTTTTTGATAGGTTTGTCAATCAAATGCACTTGAAGTTGATTTCGATTGGGAACTCAGTTTTGAGTTAGTGCGACAATTTTAAGTTTGTTGAATCAATTTTGAGTTGACTGTTCTGTCATAACCTGTCCAAAAACAAAACTTAATCAAGATCGGCACGATCTAATCAAATTAGTTTTGCAAGGAAAGTCTTGCCAAACTTCTAGCTGACCAAGTTTGTGTGTTTTCTACCTCTTCTGTGGAATGTGGCAAAAGTTTCATATCACTGGTTTTTATCACAATTTCGGCGACGACAAAGCGTGGTGGTGAGCGGTTCTTCAAAGTTTCTTTCCCCTTCGGAGAAACGTGGAAGGGGTGATGAAGGTCGACAAAAGGCAGCGAACCACTTGCCAATAAGTTGTCACATTCTGCTGCTGGGAAGATGACTCCGGCGGGTGATTTGCTTCCAAAGTGTTGGTTGGAGGGAGGATTTTGTTTTGGAGGACAGGAATTTAATTGGGAGATTGTTTCTGTGTGGCTGGGAAAAGTTTTAATTTTGAGAAGGCATTGTGGGGAAGTTTTTTTTTGTTTGCTTGAAGAATTCTTGATTGGTTGGTTGACAAAAGTTTGGCTTCGTTTGGCAGCACAGCTGGAATTTTAAGGAAAACTGAAGGAAGAAAACGAAGTGAAGTTGTCAAATGTCGAACTTGAATTTACAGAAGATTGACGTCTGCAGTTTGAAGACTGAAACAAATGACAAACATCTGTAGACTGAAGACTGAAGAATCAAGACTGAAGAATCAAGACTGAAGAATCAAGACTGAAGATTCAAGACTGAAGAATCAAGACTGAAGAATCAAGACTGAAGAATCAAGACTTAAGAATCAAGACTGAAGATTCAAGACTGAAGAATCAAGACTTAAGAATCAAGACTGAAGATTCAAGACAAAAGACAGAAGACTCTAGACTCTAGACTCTAGACTCTAGACTCTAGACTCTAGACTCTAGACTCTAGACTCTAGACTCTAGACTCTAGACTCTAGACTCTAGACTCTAGACTCTAGACTCTAGACTCTAGACTCTAGACTCTAGACTCTAGACTCTAGACTCTAGACTCTAGACTCTAGACTCTAGACTCTAGACTCTAGACTCTAGACTCTAGACTCTAGACTCTAGACTCTAGACTCTAGACTCTAGACTCTAGACTCTAGACTCTAGACTCTAGACTCTAGACTCTAGACTCTAGACTCTAGACTCTAGACTCTAGACTCTAGACTCTAGACTCTAGACTCTAGACTCTAGACTCTAGACTCTAGACTCTAGACTAGCGTGGCTCACGGATATATGAAAAAGACAAAAGTGTTCAATTCCAAACGCCTCGACCGGATTTTTGTAGCAATATGGCCCCAGAACATAGCCTGAAACTTTGAGCGCATTTGGTTAAGGTTTAGTACTTCCACCATTGACATGAAGTTAGTATGGAACTTTTAAAGATTTACTATGGGAAATTTTCACTTTTAACCTCTTCTTAGATAAAGTTTCCCAAAACCCAATCAAATTTTCTTATTCTCAAGTTTCTTATAGGTTTTGATCCGGAGAACAACTTTGTAGAACATCGCAGAACGCTAGGAATTGATCCTGAAAAGATACAGTATATTTTTTGGAGCTAGGATTTGTTTTTAACGTGCTCTAAAAATTTTCCTGTATCTTTCCGGGATTCATTCCTAGCGCTTTGTGATGTTCTACAAAGTTGTTCCCCGGATCGAAACCTATAAGAAACCACTACTTTGAGAAAAATTCATAGGGCATAGAAAAATATACTCGAAGAAGAGTTAAAAAGTTGAAAATAAATAAATTAAATTTATTGAAATTTCTTTATAACTTCAGGTCAATGGTGGAAGTTCTAAACCTTAACCAAATGCGCTCAAAATTTCAGGCTATGTTTTGGGGCCATATTGCTACAAAATTCCGGTTGAGGCGTTCGAAATTGAACACTTTTGTCTTTTTCATATATCCGTGAGCCACGCTACTCTAGACTCTAGACTCTAGACTCTAGACTCTAGACTCTAGACTCTAGACTCTAGACTCTAGACTCTAGACTCTAGACTCTAGACTCTAGACTCTAGACTCTAGACTCTAGACTCTAGACTCTAGACTCTAGACTCTAGACTCTAGACTCTAGACTCTAGACTCTAGACTCTAGACTCTAGACTCTAGACTCTAGACTCTAGACTCTAGACTCTAGACTCTAGACTCTAGACTCTAGACTCTAGACTCTAGACTCTAGACTCTAGACTCTAGACTCTAGACTCTAGACTCTAGACTCTAGACTCTAGACTCTAGACTCTAGACTCTAGACTCTAGACTCTAGACTCTAGACTCTAGACTCTAGACTCTAGACTCTAGACTCTAGACTCTAGACTCTAGACTCTAGACTCTAGACTCTAGACTCTAGACTCTAGACTCTAGACTCTAGACTCTAGACTCTAGACTCTAGACTCTAGACTCTAGACTCTAGACTCTAGACTCTAGACTCTAGACTCTAGACTCTAGACTCTAGACTCTAGACTCTAGACTCTAGACTCTAGACTCTAGACTCTAGACTCAAGACAATGCAATTTGAAAAATTCAAGTAGTACAAGTGTAAACTTTTTGCCTTCTATAAATTAACACAACAAAAAAAGTTTTGAAAAAAAAAATTGAAAAAAATATTGTTTAAAATGATAGATCATCAAAAAAAAAAAGGCTTGAAAATTTGAATCGTCATTCTTCGTTGCTTTGCGCCATCTGCCGGAATTATGGAGCTTTTGATCGCGAAACTGAGGTTTTGCAGCGCGACTGTGTTTCAAATGTAGGTGGTGGCAAAATGAGGTTACTTGCCAAAAATCGTATTCCTTCCTGCTGGATTGAAGAACAAAATCGCTTATTTCTCATGATTCCCGGCATCACAAAAGACGAGAAAAATTTTTTGCTCTAAAATAAAGAACATCAATATTAGGGCGCGCAAAAATTTGTGACCTTTTTTTTAAAAAAACATGTTTTGGAACACGAAAAAAATAGTTTCCCCGTATATATCAATGAAATTAACAGTTATATAGTTGTTAACAGATGTGTTAAAGTATATTCAACCATTTTTATTGATTTTTTACAGACTTTCTTGCCTAGTAGTCCAAATTACTATCTTTTTCTAAATTTCCAGTTTTCTCATAGAAAAATCAAACAAATATTGGAAAGTTATACACCAAATTGTTGGAAATAATTTTTCTCATCCGAATCCGGCATAAGTTTAATAAAAATGTTGATTTTGAAGGTAAAAACACATTTTTTCGAAAAATCATAGGTTTACGCTATTTGTTCAAAGGTGGTGGCATGTGTCTTTAAGCTTTGCTGCAAACTCTCTATCAGCTTGAATTTTTGCTCAAAAGATGTTTTAAACGCTGGAATTCAACAAAACAGAATTCGCATACATAACCTCAAAGCGCGGAAATTTCAATAGAGAATTTGCAGCAAAGCTAAAAGACACGTGTCGCCACCTATGAACAAATAGCGTAAACCTATGATTTTTAGAAAAAATGTGTTTTTTCCTTCCTAATCAACATTTTTATAAAACTTATGCCGGATTCGGATGAGAAAAATTATTTCTAACAATTTGGTGTATAACTTTCCAATATTTGTTTGATTTTTCTATGAGAAAACTGTAAATTTAGAAAAAGATGGTAATCTGGACTATTTGGCAAGAAAGTGTGTCAAAAATCAATAAAAATTGTTGAATATACGTTAACACATCTGTTATCAACTATATAACTGGTTATTTCCTTGATATATACAGGGAAACTCATTTTTTCGTGTTCAAAAACATGTTTTTTAAAGAAAAAGGTCACAATTTTTTGCGCGCCCAAAATTTGATGTTCATTATTTTAAAGCAAAAAACTTTTCTCGTCTTTTGCAATCAGTTTCATTAAGATTGATGCAGGGAATCATGAGAAATAAGCGATTTTGTTCTTCAATCTAGCTGAAAGGAATACGATTTTTGGCAAGTAACCTCATTTTGGCGCCACCTACATTTGAAACACAGTCGTGCTGCAAAACCTCAATCGACATGCTTCGCTCTGTTCTGCTACTCAACACTTGGTGGCCAATTGGCATTCATAAGCTAAACGACATGCGACACCTAGTGTTGAGTAGCAGAATAGAGCGAAAGATGTCGATTGAAATTTTTGCCCTTTGAGGTTATGTATGCGAATTCTGTTTTGTTAAATTCCAGCGTTCAAAACAACTTTTGAGCAAAAATTCGAGCTGATACTTTGTTAACTTTTGATGCTCTATAATTTTAAACAATATATTTTTTTTCAAAATTATTTTTTTTCCAAATTTTTTTAATGCGTTAATTTATAGGGGGCAAAAAGTTTACACTCGTACCACTTGAATGTTTTCTCAAAAGTTGTTCTAAGAGCTGTAAATTCAATTTTAAGTTTGCATTCCTATGTAACCGAACAGCGAAAATTTGAATCGTCATTCTTCGATGCTTTGCGCCATCTTCCGAATTCGACAACCGTTACTTTTGACAGCTTTCAGCAAAAGAATCTAACTGAAGCGCCGCTCTGCGGCGAGTAGCTCAACTACCCCAGTCAGGACAGTGCTGCCAGATTGGACATTCCAAATTTACCGTTTTTGGCTTTTAGGGATGAAATTTACTGTTTGCGTTTTTTGGATTCGCTGCCGCTACCGGGGTTGAGTGGGGGGAGATATTGATGGCAAATGGATGAATCTGGGAATTAAAATTGATTTTCTCCGTCCGAAATAAATTCGCTCGCAACTCGAGTTGGAAGCGTGTCTGTATGCGTGCCATATTACATGTGTTTAATAGGGAGAAAAAAGGATTTAAATTTGTCTTCCAATGATGCTTTTCTGGATATTGAAAGGTCCAACAGATTCCACCAGTATGTTAGTGTGCAACTCGAGCACGTAAGTTTGCTTGTATGCGTGTGTGTGTGTATGTGGGAAGCTATTTGGATTATTAGTTTTCCATTGAGCAGAAATTGATTTTCCAGTAATTTAGTCTCCCTCAAGTGGTTTCAAGCTTAATTTAGCGCAAACGCGGAGAGCAGGAGGGGGCTAGATGAAAATTTAATATTTGATAAAACGAGATTTTATTAGATATTTATGGCCCTCCCCCCTCTGGTGGCGACTAGCAGAGGGATTGGTTAGAGGAATTCGGAAACAGATTCTCGGCAGATAGATGGAGTTTGGCGCTGCCAAGAAGCAACAGTCGGCGGGCCAGAATTATTAATCATTCCGACTAATGGATCGAGGAAGAGCGCCGCTGACGGCGAGCAAAGTTCTCCTTCGATGGTGGAGATTTCGGTGATTGAACGAGGGAAAATTACTTTTGGTGTAACGATTTGGTCGTGTTGAAACAGCGGCGCGATGATCAAATTTAATTTACGACTCGGTAATTGTCGTAAAACGTTATCTGATTAAAAGTTTGAACTTTATGATTATTAAAACATTGAGAAAATCAGATAAATCATTGGGAAAAGAACGGTGGCTCCAGAGAGGATTGCTAGCTTCCTATTCTCTCCACCAGAGAGAAACGTGTTTGTAAAGAGTAATTTCCATCAAGGTTATCCAATCACTGATCTAATGGCCATTCAGCTCAAATTTTCAGCAAAGCTTTTCAACTCTGTTTCCCAACAACCCTCCAGAATTTATACATTCCACGGACAAACACTAATCCAATCGAAATCATTCCCGAGATTTGCGAGAGTGTATTACCGAAGCAAAAAAAAGGGGATCCCAGCACCAAATCAAGGCAGATAACGAGCCGATGTCCATATAAAATGTATTCCCTCCTCGCCATCCCAGCCAGTCCCCCGACGCAGGATCAAAGGATGACCTCGACGAAGTCGGACAGGCAAACAAGCTGACACAGATTGAGAAAAAAAATCAAGCAAGCCTATTTGCCGAGTCGACGTCGTCGTCGTCCCCGAATCGATCCATGCAATCCTGTGATTTCTGTTATTTTTGAGCCCAAAACCTTCTGCTCTCCCTCTCCCGACCTCCAGCGCCCTCTGGTGGTAAATAGATTATGTTCGGTGCCGGTCACCGGATATAACTTCTCGCCGGGTAGGCGGGTATGGTTCCCTCGCGAGGTCGAGGTCAGTTGGGGACATCGTCACAGATATTTGAACAAATTTTGAGTTTGGGTCTCTTTTGATGAAGTTTCGTGGGGGCGCCATCTCTTGGGTGATAGCGACAACCATGCAAATTTCTTCTGTTAGAGTTTGGGGTCATTTTGAGTCACTGACACTTCATTTTTGACGTGACAAACTGTTGGACGTTCACCTGCAGTGAACTCTCAAGAGTTTCGTGGTGGCTTTTAAGAAGCAGCGCCAACTCTTGGCTTCTAGCAAAAACCCACAAAATTGCTTTGTTTGACTCTGATCCGGTCATAAACCCACGAACGACGTTCGTTTCGAATCAGAGACACATCAATTAAGTGATCCGACAGAAACGTGCACGCATCCTGGTGGCGAGTAGAAGCACTACGCGACGATGTTCGGCATGACAGCGTGCTTGGAAATATTAAAATTTTCAGCAGTTTTTGATTTTTAATTCATTCAAATATATTTTAACATCGATGAATGTTGGTGTAAAGTGTGGCAATCGCATAAACGAATCAAATGATGTATAAATCATTGGGGCTGAGTTAATTTATCATGCTTTTTTCCTTAAATTAACCAAAAACCTCTTTTGAAAAATTGATTAAAATAAGATTAAATTGATTGATAATGCTCCTAATGTTTGTATTATTGATAGAACAAACTATTAGAGTCATATTACAGCATAATTACAATAATTTTGTTTAAAAATGACCAGTTATTCGATTTTTCCAAAAAAATCCTAAAAATCACCAAAAAGCATTTTTAAGGTCACCATTTGGTCAAACTTGAAGAAAAGTAATGTTTCACCACTGTGACATTACATTTGATCATTTCTACCAACTTTTGCAACACTTAACTTAAGTAATCCAAAATATCGATCATCTTTTTGAAAATCGTTGAAATTAAATACCAGTCACAATTAATCACTACAAGTCACCACGCATTATGCTCGACAGCGAAATTTCCACACTTTTCTGAAAATGTTTGATATTTCATTATAAAGGCTAGAGAATTTGCAGCAAAGCTAAAAGACACATGTCGCCACCCATGAACAGATAGCGTAAACCTATGATTTTTTGAAAAAAATTGTTTTTCCTTCATAATCAACATTTTTATAAAACTTATGCCGGATTCGGATGAGAAAAAATATTTCCAACAATTTGGTGTATAACTTTCCAATATTTGTTTGATTTTTCTATGAGAAAACTGTAAATTTAGAAAAAGATAGTAATTTGGACTATTTGGACTATCTGTCAAATATCAATGAAAAGTGTGCATTTTTTATTTTCTTTATTATTATTTTCAAGCACCGCTGAAACAACAGTGAACCTAGCGGAAAAACGATACTTAATCCACCCTTAGGTGATTGGCGCCTTCCTCAAATTTAAAGGGTGCTATCCAAAATGCAAAAAGTGCGTAAATAACACATAAGTGCTTATAACTTTTGATAGGGTTGTCAGATCTTCAATGTTTTGGACGCGTTAGAAAGGTCTTTTGAATACCCATTCTACGATAGGTCGCATAAGAGATCCGGACAACGTTTTCATCAACATATCTGAGATCCGGCCTCCAAAAAGTACATAAATATCTCTGAAGTGCTTATAGCTTTCGATAGGGTTGTCAGATCTTCAATGTTTTGGACGCGTTGAAAAGGTCTTTTGAATACCTATCCAACGATATGTCGCATGAGAGATCCGGACAGCATTTTCATCAAAATATCTGAGATCCGGCCTCGAAAAAGTGCTTAAATAACACTTAAGTGCTTATAACTTTTGATAGGGTTGTCAAATCTTCAATGTTTTAGACGCATTGGAAAGCTCTTTTAAATACCTATCCAACGATAGGTCGCATAAGAGATCCGGACAACGTTTTCATCAACATATCTGAGATCCGGCCTCCAAAAAGCGTATAAATTACACTTAAGTACTTATAACTTTTGATAGGATGGTCAGATCTTCAATGTCATGGACGCGTTGGAAAGGTCTTTTAAATACCTTTCTGAAAATGTATAGCATGACGGGTTTTCTTACAAAAACCACCCTTTTTACAACCTTCCGGACTTTTGCTAAAATCGCTTTTTTAGCATAACTTTTGAAGTACTTAACTAAACTGCATAATTTTTAATAGCGACTTATGGGACCTCAAGACGGATCGAATAACGCCGAAACGGACAAAATCGGTTAAGCCAATTTCGAGATAATCGAGTGACAATTTTTTGATCAACATCCCACCACACACACAGACATTTGCTCAGAATTTGATTCTGAGTCGATAGGTATACATGAAAGTGGGTCTAGGAGGTCTAATTGAGAAGTTCATTTTTCGAGTGATTTTATAGCCTTTCCTCAGTAACGTGAGGAAGGCAAAACGTCGTCGAATTCTTCAATTTTGGCTTAAGGAATCTTTGAAAGTTCACTAGCAGTGATTTCTTGAAAGTTTCGTAGTGGCGCCATATCTTTAGTAGTAGTGATAACTTTAAAAAGTTGTCATTTTCAACGGATCATGAGATCAAAAACGTTTGATGATTTGTCATAGTCTACTCGGAACTGTGAAAAGTCTGAAACTTGTTGGTAAACCCTTAAAACGGATTTAAAAAAGCAGCGCCATCTCTTGGCTTCTAGCAAAACCAACAAAATTGCTCTGTTTGGCTCTAATTCGGCCATATACTAATGAACCACTTTAATTTCGAAACAACGAATCGTTGGAAGTTCACTAGCAGTTCTCAAGAGTTTTAAGGTGGCGCCATCTCTTGCGTTTAAGGGAAAACTTTAAAAAGTTGTCGTTTTCAACGGATCAAAGGATCAAACATGTTTTCAAACTTGTTCATAATCTACTTGGCACTGTGAAGAGTCTGAAACCCGTTGCCTTGCAAAGCGCCTTCAAGTGGCAGCGCCATCTCTTGGCTTCTAGCAACTACCCACCAAATTGCTTTGTTTGTCTCTGGCCCGGCCATAAACTCACGAACCACGTGTGGGCGCGATTTGACGAACTAGCAAGCACAGTTCGGCGGGGATTTCCGCCGGGAAGCTAAGCAAGCAAGCAAACAAAAAAGAGTTGTATCCTTTCCGAGACTTTGATTCCTCTGAGGTCAGGAAGAAACAACTTTGCATGCCCCTTTTCTCGTCAGCCGGAATAAACAAGCTCGCAATCGCTTCTCTTCTAGGGTAGAGCGTCGCATAGTCGACCAAATTCCAACTTGTGTTCAATGTCACCTTCGTTTTGATCGAGAGCCTCTCCAGAAAGAAGGAAACTTCTGCGAATGACTAAACTCAATCAGGCGGAGCAATTTAATGAACCGCCCTAATAAATCTTGCATATGATTTGGGACGACCTGTGAAGAGGGCTTTCTGTCAAGTGAAAAGTTTGTTTTCTTTTCTTTTTTTTCCCCGGGAACCGGCAGCCAATTGAATGTTGATGGTTACGGTGATTGCATCGGGGAGTTTGGAGACTTGGCTCGGCTATCGGTGGAGCAAATCTTCAAAGAGATGAAAAAGGGGTTTTACGGGTTTTTTTTTCTTAGACAGTCGATTTATTCTTATCGCACGGTTGAGCGAGCTTCAGAGAAGGGGTTTTCGGAGAAAATGGATGGGATTTGGGGCCGAGCTGTGATTGGGGCCTATCGATAACCGAGGACTGGAGAGTAGGCTAATAATTTATTTATATCGCAATGCTGTTGAATACAGTTGAAATTGGCTTGGGTATTGAATTTTCAACATATTCCACACGATATGCTTCATAAGCTGGAGTACCCACAATGCTTGGCATGAAGTTAATTAGTTAATCTGAAATTACATCCAAGTGTCATTATCACCATTGGTTGGTACTTCTGTTCACTGGCACCCACTACAAAAGTGTGGAACATAACGCCACCAATTGCAATAAAAACGCTAATTTATAGCTCTCAACAGCCACTCCTGAACTCATAAAAGCCATAAACACACGAGAAACGGGGGGTATTAAAATCACTCAATTTGCATTCCACTTCCAACGCGACGACGCCGTCGGAATTGTGCTAATCGAATGTCTTAATTTCGGTGATCCCCGCGTGGAAAAAGCAGCCAAAATTCTGTCGTTGTCGCACAGTTGGCATTTCATTCCCGATAAATAATTCCGCCCACCCCTCCCAAAAGTGCGGCTCTCCAACGTCGCCCAATTTTCCGACTCTCGAAAGGGACCAGGATGCCAGAATTCAATTATGCTTGCCATTTTCCCCCCTTCCCAAAAAGTCGCAAACACACACACACACACTGTGTAAGTCTGAGTATGGAAGTGGGGTAGTTCTCGGAACGACCGCGGCGCTGCGAGCGCCAAAGAGAGAGCTTCTGAGCGAAGCTGTCATGTTGGTGAGAACAATAGCATGCAGAAGTTCAGATTTAATTAATGAAAACCCGAATGAAAAAAAAAAAACAAAAAAAAAAAACAATATTTATTAGCCTTTTAAAAATGTCCCCAAGAACCACCCCAGCTCGCACATATGCTTTGGGCGCAGGTAAGCTCCCCCATAAAAGGAAGCAGTTTGTTCCGGGGCCAACCTCCCCACAGGAATCGCAAACATGTGCCGCGCGGCAACGACCAACTTCATTCAAATTCAATTAGAGGATATTTCACTAAGGCACTCTTATTAGTACTGTGTGTGTGTGTATGCCTTCATGTTCCTGAAACGAGGGGGAATGGGACTTGCGGTTCTGGTTCCGGTTTGCTACCACAGCCGCCAATTTAATATCTAATATCAAGGGAAAGGATCTTCCACCTGTAAGGTTATGCTGCGAAATTTAAGGAGAGATATTAAATTGGGTTGGGAAAGAGCCATCAGAACCGTAACCCAAAAAAATAAAAATAAACTTTCAAAATGTTAGTTTCGATTATTTCGTCAATCTGTTGTTAATATCGATGTTAATATCGATTTGAACAATTTTGAACAAAATCCAAACAAAAACGTCACTGTGCTGTTCAAAGCATTTTAGATTCCAATAGTTTCGTTAAGGATGCTCATTGAAAAATTGTTCAAACCATTTTTTTTGTTGCAATTTCGTTGTGGAACGACTTACTTTCCCTGTCATTCTCGAATGACGAAACCTCATACATTTCATCGCAAAAAAAACAGTACTGAAAAGTACTTTTTAGCATTCACTTGAGTGCTGAAAATTGAGGTACGCAAAAATGAGCGAGTCGCTCAAAAGAGCTGGTTCACTTAAAGGATGTATTAGACAATGACAAAGAAAAAAAAACAAACTCTCACTTTTTCGTGTTTGACAGTTTGCCAAACTGCAATTGAACATTTGCAGCTCAAATCAGGAATTTTTCTGGTACTTTTGTATCCCACCCTCTCCGATATCAATGAAACTTTGTTTACATGTTTTTCTAGGCGTATATAAGCCATTTTTGTATATATGGAGCCAATTGCACTCAAAAATAACATTTGAAAAGGGCGTAAGTTATTAAATAGTTTGTATTTTGTAATTTAAATTTTGTTGTATCTCGAAGCCGTTGCATCGTATCGAAAAGTAGTTAAAGACAAACTTGAAGGAAATTGGACGGGCTTTCTAAAAAAAGTACACTGAAATAAAAGTACACGCCACTTCTATGAGATTTTTTGATTTCTAAGTTGAAAAATTAATTTGAAGGTGATGTCCCAATTTTTTTACGTTCGAAATTTTTGAGGAAATAGTCTAGCTGCTACAAAAAGACTCACGAAAAATGCAGGATGGTATGTCTCTCGTAAGCAAATTAAAAAATCATTTACCAAAACAGTTTTTTTTTTGGAAATTTGTCAAAAGGTCACAATTTTTAAAAACCCGATAGAGGATTTGCAGCAAGGCTAAAAGACACATGTCGCCACCAATGAACAAATAGCGTAAACCTATGATTTTTTGAAAAAATGACATTTTTCCTTCATAAACAACAATTTTGTAAAACTAATGCCGGATTCGGATGAAAAAAAAAAAAAAATTCCCACAATTTGGTGTACAACTTTCCAATATTTGTTTGATTTTTCTATGAGAAAACTGGAAATTTAGAAAAAGATAGTAATTTGGACTATTTGACAAGAAAGTCTGTCAAAAATCAATAAAAATTGTTGAATTTACGTTAACACATCTGTTATCAACTATATAACTGTTTATTTTATTGAGATATACGAGGAAACTCAATTTTTCGTGTTCCAAAACATGTTTTTTAAAGAAAAAGTTCACACAATTTTGGGCGCCCAAAACTTGATGTTCATTTTTTTAAAGCGAAAGCTCGTCCAGTTTCCCATAAGTTTGCGTTTGACAGCTTTTGAATTGGATGAATGGGCTTACAGATATAAGTTTGATAACAATGCTCATAACTGAAAATAGAACATTTTTTTCAGTGTGATAGAAACCTGAATAGTTAATACCCTATCAGACGGTAATACCAAAATTCATGCCATTTCAATAACAAATACTGTTAAAATAACAGAATTTGTTATGGATTCTTCTTGAAAAATCCATTTTTGCATAAGTGTTCAATAACAGTTTATGTTATCATAACAAAATTTATTGGTCTGATATTGGTTGAACGCCAAAACAACGTTGGAATAAAATTTTTTGTTATAAAAGAATACCGCTAACTGTTATTGGGATGATCGCATTAGTTGTCAAAATAACAAAAAATAATAACAAAGATAACGAAGAATAACTTAAAATGTTATTAGTTTGTTATTACAATAATAATCCAATAACAAAAAATCATAACGACGAATAACAAATCCTGTCATTAATAACATAAAATGTTATTGGCCAAGTATTTTTGAAAATCAAAAAATGTTATTCCCAAGTTATTTCCGTCTGCTCGGGTAAGCTTACGCAAATATTCAAACGAGTCAAAAGTACCAGAAAAATTCCTGATTTGAGCTGGAAATGCTCAATTAATTCAGGAAAACTACCAACAAGTACAAGTTTGTTTGTCATAGTCTAATACCTCCTTGAAAAGAACGAACGAACCATGATTTGCAAAAAAACGTGTTAATTTTGAAACTCCGATTTTATAAATAACCCTTCTAGATAGAAAGATTTTTAAATTCACAGTTTTCAAATTTTCTAAGGGTGATTTAATGCACTTTTTTCTTTTAAAAATTTTCCGGTTCCCGAGCAGACGGAAATAACTTGGGAATAACATTTTTTGATATTTGAAAATACTAGTCCAATAACATTTTGTTATTTGTAACAAGATTTGTTATCCGTCGCTATGATTTTTTTTGTTATTGGATTGTTATTGTTAGGGTTAGTGAATTTTCACGATTTCGCGGATAGCGTGAAATTCGTAAAATTTTTAAGATTTCCGTGAAATCCCGTGAAATTTTCTCAAATTAATTCTTCAAAATAATAACATAATCAATATTTCTTTCATTAATGACTTTTGAAGTAAATGTTATTAGTTTTCAATTGAAAAGTGTGATATGAACCATTTGAAAAATTGTTAGAAAAACCGACATTAACATGAAATTGATAGAATATTTACTAAGAAGTGAATGCAGCGAAAACTAAAATGTTATTAACAAAAATCAATAAAAGAAAAAGATATAATCTCGCATTTTCTTTTTATAAATTCTGTATTTTTCAACCGAAACTTGTTAAAAAGTGATCAATTAATAGCAAACATTCTTGTAAAAGTAACATTAAGTGGAAAAAGTCGTCTTTCCCTTTTACTCCGGTCAATAATCTAATCGGAGGAGCAAAAAAAAATAATAGATTGACAAATTGAATTTAATCAGAGTAAAGAAAAATATTAAGTAAATAGATTGCTATATACTAGATAATCTGAAAAAGTTTATCAATATTACTTAGAACTAACTTAATTTAGTAATATTTTCATGACCCATTCATTATTTAATTTGATATTTGAAATATATAATTTTATAAGAAATTCAAAGAGTCATGCTTGGTTTATTCAACATTGAATTAATATTTGTTTGTTAGTTTTTTTCGTTTTAGTTTTTTATCTTTAAAATCACCTCTTAAGAACATTTCACCTTTAGAGTTTTTTTTGAAAAGGTCCTATAAACCAAATTTTGATTTTTTGCTTTTTGGGTGTTTTTAGAACCGCCTTGAGTCAGGGGTATTCAAAAACACCCAAAAAGCAAAAATTAAAAATTTGGTTTATTGGACCTTTTTAAAAAAAAAACTTTGGACCTGTTTAATTTTCACGATATTTCATTATTTGCGTGAATGGCTCCCGTGGAAATTAGAACAAAATGTTTGTTTTCTGTTCAGATTTTTAATAATATTTTGAAGATTTCGTTGAGATGAAAAGTTCATTGAAAACTCAAAAAATAATTTGAACTGGGCAAAATGTTGCAAAAAAAGTTATTTTAATTATTAGATTGTTTTGTTGAATTTGGATTTGATATGAAATTCAATAAAATGTAAAGTATTAAATAGTAGCAAATCAGCGAAAACTGTTTAGCTATATTAGTCGAACATTAAACAAGTTTTTTTAGTGTTATTTTAATATTTTTCACGTTCCGCGAATTTTCCGTGAAATTTGGTGTTTTGAAATTAAGGTCCCCGTGGAATTTGCAATTTTTGAGCGTGAAAAATCACTAAGCCAAGATTGTAATTACCGACGAATACCATTTTAAGTTATTCTTCCAACAAATCTTTGTCTTTTATTTTTTGTTATTTTAACAACTAATCCAATCATCCCAACAACAGTTGGGGTTATTCTGCCATAACAAAAAATGTTATTCCAAAGTTGCTTTAGCTTTCAACCAATATCACACTTATAACAAATTTTGTTATGATAACATAATCTGTTTTTAAGCCCTTATTGAAAAATTGATTTTTCAAGAAGATTCCATAACAATTTCTATTGTTTACAGTTACAGTATTTGTTATTGGAAAGGGATGATTTTTGTTATTACCGAGGTGAGGTTTTCAGATCTTTTATGTTTTTTCGATGCGTTGAAAAGGTTTTTTTTATACCGTTAAGGTACGCAGCTTCGGAATTCCCGAAATTGAAAAAAAAATTGTTTTGAATTTAGATTTGGTTGTGGAAACAGATAACCAGTTGAGTACGTATTAATCGATAAGAATTTTTAAAGCAAATAATTGTGTTTTTGGCATATTTTTGCATTATTTTGGCCTTTTAGGGAAAAACGAATCAAGACAGGTGTTCAGTCAATTTTTTTGCATAAGGTTTTGTTTTTTTTTTTATTGATTAAAACAGGAATAAAAACAAAAAAAAGTACACCGATTTCCAAATTTATTGCTCTGTATTCCCCAGTTGTCGCTAGTGAGTTAAAATAATTTGTAAAATATGTTTTATATAAAACATGAAATTCTTAACTTATCTTAAAAATGTACATTATGTCTTTTTTAAAAAAATTTAGAGATTTTTTTAAAAGTTTTTCTGGTCATGTAATATAGAAAAGGAAAAATATCATTAAGAGAGACATATTTAATTTAAATCACATTGGATTAAAAATTGTGTTTCATTCAAAATCCTGGGCACACAAAAAAAAAACAATAAAATAATTTTTAAATTTCTATTAGGCTATTCAAAAACAACTGTCATCGTTTCGATTGAAGTGTAAATTATCACCAAGTAATTCTACGATTTTTAGCTTTAAAAACATAACAAATCTAATGAAGAACATAGATAGCCTCATACCTCCCTGAGTCGATATGTATACGTGAAGGTGGATCTAGGAGGTCAAATGTGTAGCAACATTTGAAAGGGGCGGTACTACGTCGCTCTTACGGCCTTTCATCAGCAATGTCGTACCAAACTGATTTTAGAAAGTGAAATTATGCTTTTTTTTTATTTACCTTGCATCTTGATAATTCTTAAGCAGATTGTTTATTACTAAACAGTGTTGCCATATAGATATCATTTTTATGATAATTTTATATTACATATTTCTATTTCCCATCACATCGCGCCCATTTCTGAGGGGCCATTCCAGCGCCCCTCCTGACCCCGGCCATCCCAGCCACGTGCACTATTAATAAACCAAACCGAATATTTTCCTCCCAGCAAAACCCTCCTCCTAATAATGATTACGGTCATTTTTGGCTGGACCAACGCTCGAGCTATTCCGCGCGCGCCCCGTCGGATAATGGCCGTGTTGACTTGGGCCAAGATTCCAGACCAGACCCAGGCCCAGCTTCTACAAAGTGAAAGCAAACACACACATACTAAATGTTAATACTAAATGAGATCTTACGGCCAGCCGAGCGGCGCGCTTAATGTGCCATGTTCTGTTTTTTCTCCTCCGTCTTGAGTGGGCTGGCAACACTGGCCTGATTGTGCGCCAAAAGTGCGACGTGATTATATCCTAACCTTTGGGGGTGCGTTTCAATTCCGGAAGGGTTGCCAGGAATGTAGTCTTTTCGAATAAAAGAAAATTTAGTTTTTTTTTTGAAGATCTGGCAACACTACCAAGATCAAGATTTCGATTCCAGTCACACGCACCCAATACACAGTATCGGCACCTTGCACCGGGCCGCCAAACGAAAGCTGCTTAGAATAACAAACTTAGCCCGATGAAGTGTATACTTATGGCTGGCAACAACAACAACAAAACACAACTAATATCGAATGTTGCCGAGAGAAAGAAAAAAGTGGCGAAAAATGGCCCAAGAGTTCATAAACATCAATTCTTTTCTCCTTGGGGCGATTTTTCCGAAGAGAGAAGCAAAAACCACTCAACGTAATTATGATATCTACGACGACGGCTGCTGGAGTGTTTCGAATGGTCGCCGCAAAGGGGTCTTAATGGACACAGTGAGAAAAACCCACAAAAATCGACATTACAGTTGGCGTGCCCTCCGAGCAACGATGCTATAAAAAGGTCTGGAATACGCGACATGAAAATAGCTTTTTTGGCAAACTTGAAGATTTTTCCGTCGACGTGCCTTCCGAGCGCCATGAAAACTGCTTTTTTATTGTTTTCTATAGACTCAACTTGGAACTATTTCCCCAGTGCTCTCAGTCCGGTATTTAGCAACAGCAAACAGAGCAACAGCCCCCGGGGGGAGCACTACTGTAGGTGATGATTCGAAGCGAGAACAAAAAGCCAACTTCGAAAAAGATAGTTAATATATTCATAAAACGATTTGCTCGCCCACCCCACCGCACCGTCAGCAGTTAGGGACACTGTTGCTGCTGCCGTTGAGAGCCTGGACGTGCCCAAATTGGCCGTAAGCAGTTTGTTCGTGGGTCTTCTTGTTTCGTTGGTTTTTATGGGTTTCAAAAAGTCTCGAATTATGATTAGGCAGATTTTGGTAAATTTCCTTAAAAAGATAAAGCCACGTTTTAAAGATTTTAATCTTGAAGGTAGACTTCTGCTGTAATGTTAGACTTAAGAACATAGTCGCACATTTGTTATTTACGACCTCTGCCGCTGGCACTGGCTCTTGAAATGAGAATTCTTAAAACAGTTGCAATTATTCTGGTAATTTCCCGCGGTGCACAGCAAAAAATCCGATGATAAAATCACATGCAAAAGCATGCACATCACCTTCGTCAAAAAAGACACTTAATATTACACGCTGCATGTACAATTTTTGTAAAAACAAAAAAAGTCGCAACCGACGGGACTCTAACCCAGCACCTACACTAAAGACAGACGCCTTAGCCCGCTCGGCCATCAGACCGATGAAATATGGAATGTATAAACGTATATGTGAGCTTGACATTTTGGTCAAGGAGGTTTCCTATTCCTATACTGATGGGCTACATATTTCTGGGTGTAATATTACACAGAATTTCATTAAATAATGCAAAACTTATTTTACACCCAGGCCTTTTACACGCAGCTGGATTACTACTTTATTTGCTGTGTGGTGACAAGGCTTCCAAGAGGTTTCATGTGGACGCTTGTGTTGTAAACGTTATGAGATGAAAATTTTCAAAGCTTTTCGAGGAGTTGAACGGCCTTTCACAGTCATTAGAATTTCTTCGAAAAAAAAAATCATTTTTTGTAATTTATTCTTATTTTTTTAATGAGCCTCTTAGCTTTGGGGGTACTTTCTCCATAACCTAAAAATTAAAAAAAATAGTAGAAAAAATTAATATGGTAAAAAATGCATTTTTTTAAACAAGAATGGCTTAGTCCAAGCTCAACCGGCAGCGTTGCTATTTATTTGGGAAAAAAAAACATAATTTTGCGAAAACGTTGAAAAAAAAAAAAACAAAAATTTATATAGGTGATGAGTTAAAAAAAGTAAAGTTTTTAGCAAAAAAGGTCACTTTTTCAAGAGCTTCTACTTGCAAATGGTAAACAATATTAGTTTTTTTGTAAAGAATCTTTTGATTGAAAATTTAATTTTGAATTTTAAATTAAATATTGTTTGTTTTCAAATATATTTTATTTTCATAGCCACAAACATAGTGTCAAAGCAATTCTTATGTAGAATTGAATAATTTGAATAATAGTTTCAAGGTTGCAAATTGATTGAAGTATTGTTGTCGTCGTTATCGTTGATACGATAATTCTATTAGCGATAATATTATCGCCGATAACGGACGATAATTCATTTTTTAGATCTTTCTTAAATCAATTTAATTCATCAATATCATGTTAATTTTTCAATGCATTTCCTTGAAATATAGTTTTTGATAATTTAGTAAGTTTAATAGCATTAATACTAACATTTTCACAAAATACCGATTTTAAGTACTTTAATTTTCATAATTTGTATATGGGTATCAAAAGATTCCAAATTATGCATACATTTTCACTGTTTTAGAGTTTTTTGAATTAAAAACTAAAATTTCCACAAAATACAGTATTTTTTCGAAAATACTAATAATTTTAAAATTCGCAATTTTTGCATGTATTTTAACGTTTTAAGGGTGTCTTGAATGGAATACTGAAGTTTTCACAAAATACCATATTTTTTTTAAAGTACTAAAGTTTCATAATCTGCAACATGAGTATTAAACGAAATGGAATTTTACCTGCACCTGAAATTTTGCATGCAGTCTCACTGTTTTAAAGTTTTTTGAATGAATTTCTAAAAATTTCACAAAATACTGCATTTTTTTAAAAAAATATTCAAATTATATGGGTATCAAGCGAAACAAAATTTCAAATGCTTTTTCACTGTTTTAGAGTTATTTCAATGAAATACTAATTTTTTTTACAAAATATCGTATTTTTTAAAAGTAAAGCTAAATTTTACAGGCATTGTCACTGTGTGAATAAAAAAGAGGAGTATTTTGTTAAAAGTTTAGTATTTCATTCAAAAAACTCTTAAATAGTGAAAATGCATGCAAAATTTACGAATTATAAAAATTTGAGTATTTTCGAGAAAATAATGCATTTTGTGATTTTTTTTTAGTTTTTGTATTTATTAATTGAAACTAACCATATTTTCAAAAAACAATACCTATAGTCAATTTAAGATATATATTAACTATAAGTTTTTGCCGATAGAATTGTCGGAATAACGATAAATTATCGTCCCAACGATAACGATACACCCAAAACTGACAGCGCTAGTCCGAGAGAATGATGGTCTCGAGTCGAGAGAATAATGGTACCATTCACGGACGCAGAGAACACAGCTCGAGATGGGCGATAGAACTATTCTCTCGAGGTTCATTTGCAAAAAAAGTTCATCCGTCAAACAAAAAACCAAAAGTGTCGACAATGGGAATCGAACCAGAGACCTTTGACAAACTAATCCAATGACTTAGCTGCCTCGGCCACCACAGCTTGGTGACCATGGAGAAGTCAGAAGTCGATGTATGACACTTGTTGGAGATTTATTGATTCAACTAACGAATGAACTCATTTGTTATGATGGTGTGAGTTGGTACCATTATTCTATCGATTTTGGCACTGAGCCCTCAATAAATTTTGAGAGAACGATTATCTCGATTCTGAATTTTGGGTGTAGAACTATTGATATCGTTATCCGTTATCGATAAACCTCGATAGTTTCATCCTTAACAGCCTTGAATAGTTTTAAAACTTGCGCATTTTTTCGTTACACAGCTGTAACATATCGTCAGACAAGGCCATTTTATTGGCTTTGTCTACTTTTCGAATCTACCCCACACAAGTTTAAAATCGTCCATCATAACTTGAAAACATAAAATCAATTTAAGAATTCGTGCTTTTGTAACTTTGACAGAACATATTTTGTATTGTATCAATGCTGCGAAAAATTTTACGTTTCCCATAAAATTACATGATATTTACAATTAAGCAGCGAAAGATGGCGTTTTTGAATAATAGAAATGAATTCGACATCGGAAAGGATCCATATCAGTTTGGACAGTATGGATATCAAACTTCATAGTTTTCGATGCTGGACAGGAATTTTAAATTTCGATAGAGCCATAAACTGTCAAAACTTGCACTGAAAATAAAATTATTCTAATTCGAAACAGATTTAATTTCGAGAGCTTAATGTTAAGTTCTTTGTCAAGTTGGTCATGTGTAACATAACCACCTGCAGCATTGTTTAATGGGAAAAAATGTTTTATTCAGCAATTTCCTTCGAAAACAGCATGATTCGAAAAAAAAAGTTCTCCGATCGGGGTCAACATTTTTCTGGGGGTTCCTTGGCCGAAATAATTAGACCCCTATTTTTTCCGAAAAATGTCAATTTTCGTGGATTTTCGCAAAAACCACTTTTTCCAAAAAATCATATCTCCGCGCCATTTCATCTGATTTTAGCTGTCTTAGAGCAAAAGAAAGGTGATTAGTTTGGCTATTTGTGAAAAATAGTGAGAACTTCCAAAAATCTAGCTTAACATTTAAAAAGGTCGTATGAAAACTTAAAATGTCGTTTTTAAGGTCTCGATACCATATAGCCTATGTCTGAAAATATTTTTATCAGATTCCTCGGAATGTTTTATATGACATATAAAAAATGGTGAAGATATGTTTTCAATAATCTGAGATACGATTTTTTGAAAATAAAAACTGGGTTGTTCGACGAGCCACGCGCAAAAATTGGAAAATGACGAAAACGGAGGAAAAAAATCGACTTTTTTCACTAAAACTGCGATAACTTCAAAATTTCAGCGATTTTGCAATTGAAATACGCAACTTTTGGTACATGTATTAGACATTGCTGAAATTTTGAAGTTATCGCAGTTTTAGTGAAAAAAAAGTCGTTTTTGTGGTTTTTGCGAAAATCGACGAAAATTGACATATTTCGGACCACCCTTACACGGCGTAGGTCACCCTAATGGCCAAACAGTCTTTAAAAATTGGTTGTACAAAATTGAGAAATCAAAATTTCTTGGTCATAATTTTTTAAATATTTTTTTGACATTTCTATGATTTCAAATGAAAACCTTCAGAGCACCATTATCTTCCCCTTCCCCTTACATCTTTTTTTAAATTGCTCATTTTTCTGCCGAATTGGCATCCGCGTTTTCCAGTACATCAAACAATTGGCATCCGATGCTCGATTTTCAAGTTCCCATCCCCTTAGTATTGCTGATTACGAAAAAATCTCGAAGCCCCAAAAAAAAAAAAAAAAAACATGAAAATGCAAACGTTTTCCTCACTCACACTCACCGACGCCGGAATGATACTTTCGTAAAATTATTCAGCAACTCCTTTTAACAAGTGTTTGCTGCTGCTGCGCACGTTGCATACCATCCAGGCGGAAGAATTTACAGATTTTTTTTGTTGTCCTGCTTTGGACGTGACAGCGCCCCAAAAAGGAGTGACGTAATTCGCTAGTTAAATGTTCTGTTTTTGCATGATTTCCATGTTATTTTCGGAAATTTAGTTGATCTCAAAATCAATCTCAATTTTCACACCTCAGTCGTCGTTCACTTCATCAAGATGATTTGGGGCTTTCGACACCACGCTCAGATTCGAGAGTTTTCACACATTTTTCGCACCTTTCCGCCTCCCGTTCACCCAGCTTTAAAGTGGGAAGCACTTTAATCATTTCGTCTGCAGGGTGGGAAGAAGGAAGGTGGTGTGAGAAAAAGATAATCAGAGTAAGTAAGGAGATGGTGGTTTGGGTGGTGGGTTGGAAAAAGTTTATCCCCCCCCGCCTCCCCACCTCTCACTTACATCTTATTGAGCGATGAAATTTTCCAATGACCCAATTGAAGTGGGTGTGAATTATCGAGTGGTGGTAATCCATGTCGGTGCCTTTAAGATGCGTTTGAATATTTGTGAGAAAATTATTCGTGGTTTATTGGTCTGTGTATAAATGTTGATTGAATGAGAATTACTTGCTGTTGAAATCAGGAAAATATTTGGAAAAATGCTTGATTTATCACTAGTAATTTTTTTAATTTAAGATTACAAGTTGTCACAGTTTATATGAGGAAATTAAGTTAAATTCGTTTAGACTCATCAGGGGTATCATTGGGTCTGGGGGTGATATTGTATCATACAAAAATGATATTTTGTATTAGCCTATGACGGTAACGTTTATTTATGGACATTTTTTTTTTAAATATTTTGTTCAGATGTTTCAAATCAACGATTTTGCAAAATATTAAAAATTTTGCCTATGAACTTTATTCTAAGAGCTTATGTAGGCGCCAACACGCCACTTTCAAGCAATTTGCAAGATTTTTACACCAAATGGAAGGGGAACTCTTCAATTTTGAATGTTTTACCTTATGAGCAATTCTCTGAGATTTCGGTCATTCGGTCATTTTTTTGTATTTTTTAATCCTGCTGAAACTTTTTTGGTTCCTTCGGTATGCCCAAAGAAGCCATTTTGCATCATACGTTTTGTCCATATAATTTTCTATGACAGCTGTCCATACAAGAATTATATAAGAAAAATACAAAATCTGTATCTTTTGAAGGATTTTTGCAATGTTGTAGTTAAGGACTATGCACACTGAAAAAAAAGATACACGGTAAAATTTTTGGTGATTTTTAATTTCACTTTTCTGAAAAAAAAAACACTATTTTTTATTTTCTGGTATATTTTAGGGGAAAACAAAAAAACATGTTTTTAGAAATTTACAGAACGGGCAAAAAATCTTTAACCGAGTTATACATTTTTGAATCAATACTGATTTTGTTCAAAAAATCGAAATATTGGTCGCTAAAATTTTTTAACTTCATTTTTCGATGTGAAATCGAATTTGCAATCAAAAAGTACTTTAGTGAAATTTTGATAAATTGCACAGTTTTCAAGTTATAGCCATTTTAAAAAACGCAAATATTCATTTTTAAAATTTAGTGCCCATGTTTGCCCACTTTCAGAAAAATGTTTTTGAAAAGCTGAGAAAATTCTCTATTCTTTGCTTTTTTTAAATTTGTTGATAAGACCCTTAAAAACCACAATTTTCTTATGTCGATATCCCAGAAATTAAAGGTCTAATTTACAATGTAAAAATTTGAAACATGCGTGAAATTTTCTGATCTCTTCGAAAAAAATTGATTTTTTTTTAATCAATACCAACATTATAAAAGGGCCAAACATTCAATATAACGCTCTTTTAACCCTTTCAGGCCTGATGGGTCATATATGACCCATACCGAAATTCGGTTGTATAAAATCACACAGTGCTCAAAACATATAACATTGTTCAGCAAAGTTGTAATTTATGAGTTTCTCTACCTAGGAAAAAATGTTTGAGTGGTTGTTGATGGCCTTTTTGACGACCTAGAACATCCTGAAAACCTGAAATTTGGAAACTTCAGAAAATGTTGAAGATAATTCAGGTTTACAACGATTTTTCAAGGCAAATGAAGTTTAGTTATTACCAGTCACATCCTCACGACCATTTGGGACCACTTCGATCCCTTTGGATCTCTTTTGGGATGATCTAGGTCCTCCAAAGTGTCCTGGAATACAGATCTTGGAGTCTACCGCCGTAACAACACGATTCTACCAAGTTTCCGATTATGGTTCATATTCAGTGATGTCCCTGGGACCCTTTGGCAACCTTTTGAGCTATGTGGGTCACTTTTGGGATGATCTGGGTCCTCCAAAGTGTCCTGAAATACAGATCTTGGAGTCTACCGCCGTAACAACACGATTCTACCAAGTTTCCGATTATGGTTCATATTCAGTGATGTCCCTGGGACCCTTTGGCAACACTATGAACTATGTGGATCACTTTTGGGATGTTCTGGGTCCTCCAAAGTGTCCTGGAATACAGATCTTGGAGTCTACCGCCGTAACAACATGATTCTACCAAGTTTCCGATTATGGTTCATATTCAGTGATGTCCCTGGGACCCTTTGGCAACACTATGAGCTATTTGGATCACTTTTGGGATGTTCTGGGTCCTCCAAAGTGTCCTGGAATACAGATCTTGGAGTCTACCGCCGTAACAACACGATTCTACCAAGTTTCCGATTATGGTTCGTATTCAGTGATGTCCCTGGAATCCTTTGGCAACACTATGAGCTATGTGGATCACTTTGGGATGATCTGGGTCCTCCAAAGTGTCCTGGAATACAGATCTTGGAGTCTACCGCCGTAACAACACGATTCTACCAAGTTTCCGATCATGGTTCATATTCAGTGATGTCCCTGGAACCTTTTGGCAACCTTCTGAGCTATGTGGATCACTTTTGGGATGATCTGGGTCCTCCAAAGTGTCCTGGAATATAGATCTTGGAGTCTACCGCCGTAACAACATGATTCTACCAAGTTTCCGATTATGGTTCATATTCAGTGATGTCCCTGGGACCCTTTGGAAACACTATGAGCTATGTGGATCACTTTTGGGATGTTCTGGGTCCTCCAAAGTGTCCTGGAATACAGATCTTGGAGTATACCTCTGTAACAACACGATGGTACCAAGTTTCCGATCATGGTTCATATGCATTGATGTCCCTAGAACCCTTTGGAAACACTCTGAGCTATGTGGATCACTTTTGGGATGTTCTGGGTCATCCAAAGTGTCCAGGAATACAGATCTTGGATTTTCCCACCGTAACAACATGATTCTACCAAGTTTCCGATTATGGTTCATATTCAGTGATGTCCCTGGGACCCTTTGACGAACACGAGAAACCAATCCGCGGACGTGGAGATAAGTGAGATTGAGGGGAAACCTCGTATATTTTTGACCCATATTGAGTTCGATACCGATCATATAGCCAAATTTTCAGCTCGAATTTTGCCTGAGACTATGTTAGCGAGTAAAAAGTTGCAGTTGAGGCATTTCTCCGTGTATTGCTACAGAGTTTTTCAATGCTCAGATTCAGCCGCCCACAGATCGTTCGAGAGATTGAATGTGTTGGGTTTTGGGAGGTTTATGACTTGAACAAATTCAACTAACGCTGCAGTCAAAATCCTCCCTCGACCGCCACCTTCCCCTTTTGCCTCGCCAGATGGGATTCAAGCCATCCTTTCGCTTACAAAGCGAAACATGCCAGGAGCTGGCACCCTTTAGCATTACTAGACTCCAAGAACTGTATTGCAGGACACTTTGGAGGACCCAGATCATCCCAAAAGTGATCCACATAGCTCATAGTGTTGCCAAAGGGTCCCAGGGACATCACTGCATATGAACCATGATCGGAAACTTGGTACCATCGTGTTGTTACGGAGGTATACTTCAAGATCTGTATTCCAGGACACTTTGGAGGACCCAGAACATCCCAAAAGTGATCCACATAGCTCATATTGTTGCCAAAGGGTCCCAGGGACATCACCGAATATGAACCATAATCGGAATCTTGGTAGAATCATGTTGTTACGGCGGTAGACTCCAAGATCTGTATTCCAGGACACTTTGGAGGACCCAGAACATCCCAAAAGTGGTCCACATAGCTCATAGTGTTGCCAAATGGTTCCAGGGACATCACTGAATATGAACCATAATCGGAAACTTGGTAGAATCGTGTTGTTACGGCGGTAGACTCCAAGATCTGTATTCTAGGACACTTTGGAGGACCCAGAACATCCCAAAAGTGATCCACATAGCTCATAGTGTTGCCAAAGGGTCCCAGGGACATCACTGAATATGAACCATGATCGGAAACTTGGTAGAATCGTGTTGTTACGGCGGTAGACTCCAAGATCTGTATTCCAGGACACTTTGGAGGACCCAGAACATCCCAAAAGTGATCCACATAGCTCATAGTGTTGCCAAAGGGTCCCAGGGACATCACTGAATATGAACCATAATCGGAAACTTGGTAGAATCGTGTTGTTACGGCGGTAGACTCCAAGATCTGTATTCCAGGACACTTTGGAGGACCCAGAACATCCCAAAAGTGATCCACATAGCTCATAGTGTTGCCAAAGGGTCCCAGGGACATCACTGAATATGAACCATAATCGGAAACTTGGTAGAATCGTGTTGTTACGGCGGTAGACTTCAAGATCTGTATTCCAGGACACTTTGGAGGACCCAGAACGTCCAATAATGAAATGTAACTTTTTTTTGCCTGTTTCTGTTTACTCATGGAAAAAATGAACTACTGGTACCAAAATTGTAGATTAACACAGCTCAGAAAAATTCAGGCCTGAAAGGGTTAAAATGCTAGACATGATTGAAAAAAAAATTGAAAAAGTTTTTTTTTCATATTTTTACATTGGAAATTGGACCATTAGTTGTAGGAAAGACTAGGAAAACATAATTTTTTTTTGTTTTTAAATCGTTGCATGGCAATATCTCAGCATTTTACACCTGCCCAGATGTTTCACAAAGGATTGGCGAAATATGTTTTTTTTTTGGTGGAAAAAAAAACTTTTTGATTTTTACTTCCAAAAAATAAAATAAAATATTGTTGATCGATCTCAAATATGCTAAACCTGATTTTAAACGCAGGAAATGCATTTCAAATTATTTTCAGTTTATTGGACTTTTTTTTCCATTAAAATTTTGAAGTTTTTTGGAAAAAATAATTTTTTTCGCCCCTCGATTTTTCAGACCGATTTTGAAGAATTTTAATTTTTGTATGAACAGCTGCCAAATTTGTAAGGAAAATTATATGGACGAACTAATGAGGCAAAATGGCTTCTTTAAGCATGCCGAAGGCACCAAACAAGTTTCAGCTGGATTAAAAAATACAAAATATAAAATTCTAAAAAAATACCGATTTCGTAGAGAATTGCTCTTTTTATTTTTATTTTTTTGCCTATGTCTCTGATATCAATGTAGTTGCAAATTTAATGAAATGATGTTGACCTCACTGACAGCGGGCAAATTTATTTGAGAAGAAGTAAGACCAATGCACATTTCGTTAAATTTGTTTTCTCGCTTAGAAAATGTTATTTTTATCATTTAAAGTTCTTTGCAATGCTCCAAAACGAAAAATTCAACAGTTTTTTTTAAAAGGTCCTATAAGCTATTGTGTTTCATATATTTATGGAACCTTCAAAAAAACTCTGGAATTTTACGGCACTTAAACTCCCAAGCTCGAGAAAAAGGTGGAACTTCTATATGAATTCCCCCTTTTTCTCGACTTGGAAGTTAAGACGTTAATGGATACATTTTATAATTTTGAAAATATACCTATTTTCAATCGAAAATCCAACCTCACTTGAAAAAAATGTTATTCAAAGTATCAATTGAAAAAATGGTTAAACGATTTTTGGGATTTTTTCGAAAACATATTCAACATTTGCCGATTAGAGATTTAAGGAACCCTTACAACTGAGATCAATCCATAAGCCTTTGCAGGAAGGGTAAATGTTTAGATTTTACTGTGCTCTTTTAGTCAAAATAATGTTTTGTTTATCTATGGTCCTTGCTTTTCACAAGCTCAAGGCAATTTTTGAGAGATTTTTAAGAAAATGGGATATTTTCCAGAGTGAAAAATCTCTTCCCAAGATACTGATTCTTGAATATTAGTTTATGCCAAGTAAAATATAAATTAATAAATGAAATTCATTTCCAGTTTTCCAGGAGATTTTTTTTAGTTTTTTTAAGTTTATGAGAAAATATAAGTGAAAATAGTGATGCCAGATCTTTCAAAAATAATGACAACTCTAGAAAATTTACTTTGCTTTACTTTTTTTAGAGCCAAATTCCTTGATATTTTAAAGGAATTTACCTCATAAACTATTTAACCTGCTTCAAAAACAATTTTAACTCTGGCAGCCCTATCATGAAGTATCGTCACTTAACAGGCTGGTGGTGGCATATTTCAATAAAACTGGCATGTGAAAATGTCAAATTTTATACATTTTTGAAATTATTTGGAAAACTTTCGGAAAATAGTGAATTTTGTAGATCTTGCAACCCTAAAATCTCATCTCAGCAAAAAAGCCAGATTTTTTTTTAATTTGAAAGATGCTTTGAAAATCTGGGACCACTGCCACAAAATGTTAAGACAGATTGAAAATAATTAGCTTAAATAAATGAGAAAGGCACGAAACAATAAATTTTTGAAGAAATAATTATATTGGGCTAATGTATTTCAATTGTATTGTAAATGCAAAATTTGTTTCTCCAAAAACCAAAATAAACGTTTTATTATATAGATGAACCAAACCTCCTAAGTTTAAGCCCTTTTTCCCCTCTTCCCAGGAATCAGCAACCAAAACTCTTTTTCTTTCTCCCTTCAGGTCACACATAAGTCCACCCCTCTTCTTTCCTATTTCTTTCAGATTTTCATCGGTTCGATACCTACCGGATCGCCGAAGGGCGGTGGAATTGTCCACGTTCGTGTTTCGGAAAATTTTCGGAACGATCAAGCAGGCGACGACGGGACGACGAGATGACGATAAACTTTGGCCGCCGCGGGAAGCAATAGGCTTTCAATTTTCCAATTGCGTGAGCTTTCTTTTCCCTTTACCCTCTTCAGGTTGCGTTGTTTTTTTTCGTTTTTGAGATTTTCCTCTTCTTGAGAAAACAGGTTTCAGGTGAAAAAGATGAGGGGTTGATTTCGCGAACGGTGCTCTTTGCGATTGGGTTTTTTAGGCCATGTAATGTTTTGATTTATATGGATTTGGAATAGATTTTGGAGAAAAGTGAGACAGGTTCTGCTTTGTCGACCAATTTGGTTCGGAAAATAGCCTCCCGGTCATACACGGGGTGGATTAAAGTAACTGTTGTTGTAGTTGAAAATGTTTATCTTATTCAATGGTGCACAGCAACCAATGAATTGTGTATTAATTTATCCTAGCAATCATTTTTATGGAAACTTACATTAAATTTGCTTAAAAATTGCGCTTAAAACAGTTTATAAGACTACAAAAAGACTCATTTTGACATCAATTTCATAAATTTTCCAAAACACTGGCAAAATTACTTGAAAATATTCAAACCATTTATCTCAAAATGTTAAAAAAAAACATAAATGCTCTTTCAACCCGTGAAAAAGTGGTTGAAAAATTGAAAATAAGCGATATCGGCATAAAGAATTGAAGAATTTTTGGCAGTTTTATAATAAAGAAGTTGGAAACACACTTGAACGATTTTTTGCTATTCTGTGCCTACTTTTCTCTACCAAAAATAGCAGAATAGAAAATTATTACCTTTCAGTAACAGTGCTCAACAGTTATACTTTTCAGCACTAAAATTGAAGTTGAACTTTTCTGCAGTACACCCAATATTCAGAGTCGTGAGAATCGTTTCCATAAAATTTATTGAGGGCTCAAAGCCAAAATCGACAGAATAGAGCTATCTACGTGCGCATGTATTGCGTGTACGTACACGATGGATTTTTAGGTTAAAATTTGTGGTCGCCAGCAAAAACAAATGGTAAGCTAGTGTGCGTGAGATCGAGCTTAGATAACTCTATAATGCTACCAACTCACACCATCATAACAATAGTATTCATTCATTAATTGATACAATAAATCTCCAACAAGTGTCATACATCGTCATCTGACCACTCCTTAGTAACCAAGCTGTGGTGGCCGAGGCAGTTAAGTAATTGGGTTAGAATGTCAAAGGTCTCTGGTTCGAGTTTCGTAGTTGACACTTGTGTTTTTTTTGTTTTGACGGATGAATTTTTTTTAGCCAATGAACCTCGAGGGAATAATTTTCTTGCTCATCTCGAACTGTTTTCCGTGAATGGTAACACTATTCTCTCGACTCGAGGCCAATATTACCTAGGAAAAGTAACATTTTTCGATATTTTTTTATTTGAGTGGTAAATTTACTTAACCCATCGATATTTTTTTCAAAAAGCATTTTTTGGAATTGCAAAAAATGCTGAGTTTTTGTACAAATGTTCCGAACTTTTTTGTTTTTGTTGCATAAACTACTATTTCCTGTCATTTTTAAGTGAAGAAAAAGCCTTTTTATCTGAAAACTCACTATAGCAATCATTCCAGTGCTGAAAATGTAAACTTAACCTTCAACTTTAATTACTTAACTCTTTGAAAATATTTAAACTAATTAATAAGGGTGATTCAAAAATTTATAAAATTTCATTGCCAAGTTTATAAAGAAATTACATTTTAAATCTTCTAGTTTATAAAACATGCTCTGAAAAACTTGAAACTATTTATCAAAAATCATAGATTCCTTCAATTGTATTGAAATATCCTTAATTTGACAACAAATTTTCAAATAACTAAAACATAAAAATGTATATTTTCGACAAAATAGTTTTGTTTTTTTTCTCAAAAAGGGTTAAACTTTTTTAATGATTTATTAAAATTGAAAAAAAACTAGTTTTTTTTTTATTAAAAGATGTAGGAATTTCAAATCAACGTATGACTATTGATTTTAAAGGGGAAGTTCAATGCTTTAGTTTAGAACGAAATAATTGTTTTAATAGTTCAGTTCAGTTTGATACACAGCATAAAAATCATGGCAATATAACATCTGGGAAGAGGTACATCTTTTATGTCAGAAAAAATGTGTAATTTCACGTCATTTGATTTGATTTTACCACTTTTCTGTTGTAATGTCACTTTTTCAGTTTAAATTGAGAATAAATTACTTCTTTAAAGAGGGAATATTCAACCTTCCAAAATTACACCTTCGAAATTGACACCATTTTTGCTGTGTAATGTTTTGTCAAACTTTTATCAATAAATTTTTTTTTGAAAAAAAAAACTGTTGAGAACTTTCCATAAAATGAACATTTTTAGGGCTAAAATAATTTTGACCAACCATAATTTAGAAATGGCAAACAAGTTGAACAGTAATTCTAACAACTGACTGTTCAACTGACAATGGCTAAAAACAGGTTATTAGAACTATTGTACAACAAGTTAGGTTGTTGGGATCTAATTTTAGCTTTCGCAATTGTCCAACTAAAGTAGTTACTTAAAAACGATTTTTTTCACTAAGGCCGTTGCAAATATTTTTTTCAAAATTTTGATGTTTTCCAAGTCCTATGAACTGAATATAGTTTGAAATGCATTTTCCTGCGTTTAATATCATATTTAGCATATTTGAGATCGATCAACAATAGTTTATTTGTTGTGAAATTCCGTTAAACAGTACTGCAAAAAGAATTTTTTTTCGACAAAACAAATATTTCGAAAATACTTAGATTTTTAGAAAATTTAAGATGCCTGCCCCCAAAACATATGGGCAGGTGTTAAATGCATTTCTTGTAATGTAAACTTTTATATTTTGCTACTTGTTTGCCCCACCCCCTCGTCTTTGGCCAGATTTGAGGGACATAAACTTCAAAAAATATTTGCAATGGCCTTACTTCGATATAATATTTAGTTTACATTCGAAATTAACTTTTGAACAATTAGTTAAAAGTTAAAGCCTTTAAAATAAATAATACGAATAAAAAGCAACCCATTCTTATTCCGAAAAACTAAAAAAAAAACTTCTTAAATTTTTATTTCTGGATTTTTTAAATTAGGTAACTCATATTGTAATGTAATTATTTAATTAAATAATAAATTCATTAAATAAGTAAATTAAGAATTAGTGAATGTTGTTTTATTCAAGTTTCAAGTCGTCTTTGGAACATTTTTAACTTCAATTTTACTAAAAGTGGAGATTTTAACAAAGTTAACACTTTTTCTATAGAAAAGATGCATTTCAACTTTTCATGTTTAAAAAAAATCATTGGTAAAAAATCATAACAAATGTTGTTCCCATAAGTAAAAGTTGTTAATAAGCGGTAATTTAAGTTGAAATTTTTAAATAGATCTTGGTACGATAAAATCCAAAAACGAAAAAAAATATTTTCCGTATAGAAATTTAGAAATTCCCACAGAATTCCCGAAATTTAAGCGAAAATATACATTTTCTTAACTATTTGGTACATTTTTTTAAAGTAAAAAAAAAATGATGAAAGAACTAAATTTATTTTAATAAATTTGCTGTTATTTTCTGTTTTATTGAAGTTATCAGTTCGTCTGAAAATTTCAAATCAAGATTTATTTCAGATGATATAAATTCTTTAAGCATTCACAAGTAGGAATAGATCTTGTTTATTTGTTGAGCAACAAAAATTACGATGTTATGCAATGAAAACAAACTATTAAAATTTTAGCAAGCTTTTTAGACGAAAATTCTTCTTATATTATTTGAAAATAAGGTTACTTTTCTCGTCAAAATAAAAATTTGGTAAGGTTCTAATATAAAACTACTAAACAATTTTTTCCGAGAAATTTGTTTTAACTGAAGTCTTATATTAGACCGAATCATTTAAAAAAAATCTTCAAAAATCTAATTCATTTTATATAAAAGTGCCCAAAAAATGCAAACATACTTCAAATACTCGCTCCAAACATTTGAAAACTTTGAGTTGATATTACTTAAAAGTGGTATTTCAAGTGTATAACAGATTTTTAAGTTAAATTCAGTGCTTATCCATTTATTCACGAGGTTAAACTAGTAAGATTTGTTCTGAATAAAATATTTGCCATGAAATCATATTTGCTGCATGTTTTTTTTCATTGCAACTAAATTATCAATTTTATTCTTTTTCATATTTTCTCAAACTGGTCACAGAGACGTATTCAAAAGCAATTTCAATGTTTTGGAGCATGGATTCATTTTACTCACTTTCCAAATACTGTAATTAAAAAAACTAGCTACTTCTTATCAATACAATATACTAATCATTATTTATTGTTATTTTCAACGAATTGAAAGACAGCTTATATATTTAGAAATATATTTTCCTGAAGCTGTACGTTTTTTTACAAGTAGCCAAGGCATTAACTAAACCTAACACTTATTTTGACCATTATGTTGATCTTTTGTACTATTTTGTTGCAAAATATTAACCAAAACCAGGATCAGAACAATTTTCGAAAAATTTCAAATTTCCCGAGAATTTTGTAACCCCGGGAAATTGGACGCTCTAACTGTATATCAAATTAAGTACAACAAAGTCTAACTTTACAATCAGGATTTTGCAGGATTGGGCTCGTAAATGTGTAATTAAGGGTTGTTGCGCAGCCTTAAGTTAGCCTTTACCCAGTTTATTTTTTATGTATAAAAAAAAAACAAAATCTCTTCAATTCAAAGCGGTATCTAACGTCAATTTAATGAGTGAATTATTTAAAAATGTTGAAGCCTATTCCTTCCAGACAGCTCCCGTTATCGTCATCTTCACGTCTCCAGTCCATCAAAATCATCAAACCTTACACTCTCAATTCCTCTCGTTACACCTGCACCGAGATCTGTGCCAACCGTAATTTTCTTCCGATTATCCACACAGAATCTGCGAAAATATCTTTCGGGATTTTTTTTCTTCAACAGGCCAAGCCAGCGCCAACTTATCGCCCAAAGGCAACGCCTCTTTGTCACTAGCAGGTTTCGTTATCTGTCACCGGAAAAGGGGTGAGAGCAACTAATTACACCTTCTTTTTTTCTTTTCTTTCGCCACAACCTTGTGATAATCACCGACTTTCAACAGCTCAAAACTTGAGACACTAAGCTTCTTGGCTCTTTTTTCTTCTTCGAAAGAGTGCGGTTATGTTTCGCCTTGAGCGTACCACCACAAAACAACAAGCTGATGTAACCGTTCACTTGCACCTTAACCCCTTCTTCCTTGGGTTATTGGGACAACGCAGTAGGCGAGAGCAGACGGCGTTTAATCCTTCCGGCCGATAATCCACGAGCGAACTGCGACTTGCACTTTAAGCTGACTTAACCTCAAATTGCACGAGCGCGCGCGGGTCGCGATATTTCACACTCAGATGTCGCTAGCAGACGTTTGCGGCGGGGCGGCTGGCGAGAAGAAGCACTTTAAGCTTTTGACTTTTTTTTTTTTTTTTTTTGCTAAAACGGCCCGTTGTACGGCGTGGAAGTCTTCCCAGAGGGAGCAAACGTTTTTCCAGCCCGGCCGACGACAATCGACTGAACGAGTCCGGAATCGGCAGACGGCGCGCGGAAGCTGCCGGTCCGAACTCGGAGGAACTCACTTTCTCTCGCTCTCTCTCTCTCTCTCTCTCTCTCTCGCTAATTTTGCGATGAGAGAGTGAGAGCTGCTGGAAAATGAGTGGCATAGTGGGTCGGGGGGGAACTCAGGCCCATTTCCCAGCGTCAAGTGGAAGTGTACGTTGGGATGCTGGAAGAACCATGTGACTGCAAGAGGAAGTGGTTGTGGCGAGCGGAGAGACCGATAGAGAGAGGGAGGGAGACGGAAATGCTCTCCCGGGAAAGTGAAACAGAGCGAAAGCATGTGCGATTGGATGGTTTGTTTATATCGTGAAGCGATGCAGTTTGCGTATTTTTTTTTCGATTTGATGGATATTGGTTTACTCATTCGAGGAGATTGATGTAGACTTGCTCTACAAGGAAACTGATTTTTCGGGGGAAAGTGGTTCCCAATTTTGTTGATTTCTTGGTATGGAATCTTTAATATACACAGTAAAATAAATCTTAATTTTGGAAACTTCATAAATCCAATTGAATTTACATCAAAATAACAAAAAGTGTTATTATTTTATCCTGAACTTCAACTTCAAGAAGAAAAAACTAACTTAATCCACCTATGTGGTTGGAGCCTTTCTCACTTATTACCAACAATGGCTGATATGATGGAATTGTACAAAAATTTCATCTTTTTTTAAGATCCGGAATAAAAAAATACATAAATATCACTTAATTGGCCATATCTCGAGACAGGGTTGCCAGATCTTTAATGTTAAAGACTCGTTGAAAAAGTCCTTTGATAACCTAACCAATGATGGGTCGGATGATGGACCCGGACATAGTTTACATACATTTAAGTGAGATCCGGATATATGTGAAAACACATTTTTATACATAACTTTTGAACAACATATCGAAACTTCAATCTGAATAAAACCCGATCTATGGGACCCTAAACCAAGTCGAATGCAACAGGTTTGGGTCAAATCGGTTCAGCCAGTGCCGAGAAACATGAGCTAGTTTGTTGGTCACATACATACACACACACACACATACACACAGACATTTGTTCAGTTTTCGATTCTGAGTCGATATGTAGGTGGGTCTACGACGTTTTTATGCAAAGTTCATTTTTAGAGCAGGATTATAGCCTTATCTCAGTGAGGAAGGCAAAATAATAACAGTTTCTGATATAATAACAAGATTTGGTATTAAAGTGATATTATATTGAAAATGCACGCTGATAAGAGGAAATGTTATACATTTCAAAAACTCTTCTTATGAGCAATTCTCTACAGAACCGGTCTTTTTTCTTTAATTTTAATTTTTGTGAGAAAATTCTCTATATTTTGCATTATTGAACTTTGTTGATTTGATGTTTTCTAAGTCTCACCCAAACAACACACCATTTTCTAATGTCCATATCTTAGCATCTAATGGTCCGATTTTCAATGTTAAAATATGAATAGAATAATATTGTAATATTGAATGTTTGGCCCTTTTGAAATGTTAGTCTTGGTTTAAAAGTTTTGAAAAAATTTTTTCGAAAAGATCGGAAAATTTTACGAATGTTTAATATTTTAACATTGAAAATCGGACCATTACTTGCTGAGATATTAACATTAGAAAATGGTGTGTTGTTTGGGTGAGACTTAGAAAACATCATTTTTTCTGTTTTTAAACCTTTGCATGGCAATAACTCAGCAACTAAGGGTCGTATCAACAAAGTCCAAAAATGCAAAATATAGAGAATTTTCTCAGCTTTTCAAAAATATTTTTTTTCAAAAGTGGGCAAACATGTGCACTTATTTAAAAAAATGAAAAACTGCGACTATTTTCAAAAAAAAGTCACCTAAAAATGGATTTAACTTGTAAACGGTGCACTTTATCAAAATTTCACTAAAGTACTTTTTGATTGCAAATTTGATTTTACATCAAAAAATTAAGTTGGAAATTGTTTGCGACCAATTTTTCGATTTTTTGATAAAAATCAGTATTGATTCAAAAATTCATAACTCGCTCAAAGATTTTTTGCACAACCTGGAAATTTCTGCAAAGTTGCCAGTTGATGTCCTCTAAAACATATCAAAAAATTAAAAAAATAAAAAATAGTGTTTTTTTGCAAATCAAGTTTTAGTGACAAAAAGTGAAATTAAAATCACCAATTTTTTTTACCGTGTTTCACATTTGTCCAGTGTAGTCCATATCCATACCTAGAACTTTGCCGAAGACACCAAATTGATCAAAAAATTCCTTCCAAAAATTTAGATTTCAGAATTTTTATACATGATTTTTGTATGGACAGCTGCCAAATTTGCATGGAAAATTATATGGACAAACTAATGATGCAAAGTGGCTTCTTTAAGATTTTAAGATTTAGAACACATTTTGACTCATTCAAATTTTCAAAATAATAATTAAAACCTTATAATTAGTATGATCTTAAGGGTACACCGCAACGAAGGAAGTTGTTGTCTTCTTATTTCAACATTGTTTAACTAACGGACCCAATCTTACAACATTCTGATTGAATGCAATTTCAATTCAATTAGTGTTTTTTTAAAGAATTTAACAGTCCTGCTCCAGGATGTTACATTTGCAATTCAGAGATTTGAAGAACCTTTCAATTGAGATCAATTAATAAGCCTTTAAAGGGTACATAATACTCAGTTTAGGTTTTGGTAGCTGAGTGCTCTTTTAGGGAAAATAAATTTTGAGAAAAAAAACCCTAGATCTATGATTCTGATTTAAAACCCGTTAATCTTTCTTGTAAACAATTTTGTAGAAAGTATTTTATGGGATGAATCGAAAATAACATCGATAATCCCCGTAGTTTTCAAAATTTGTGTAACAAGAATCTTGGAGTAACTTTAAAGTTTTCAAACTTATTTTCAGTTTCCAGCTTTTCTTTGAAATTCCAAAGGTAATTGATTTTCTAAACAAAATGAAAAAGTTTTTCATTATATAACTGATCGTTCATTAAAGTATTATCCGAATACAAATTTGAGCAATTAAAATTGCATAGCTTGTTAAATATTACCAAAAATCTACTAAATAGCTGAGAGATAATGGAAAAAAAAAATCTTGCCTGATTCAACTTCAGCGTCGATTAAATCAGAATTTAGAAAAGAATTTGCAAAATCACACAATTCTCAAAAATAACCTTTTTATCAAAATTTTGAAAAAGAGCGAAAGAGCCGTTCAAAAGAGCGGATCTTTTTAGTGAGCGAACAAAAATGAGCGGCTCCTAAAAAAAAGAGCGGATTTGCCCACCTCTACACCCAAAGTTAAAGAACGAGGGGGTAGTCCTCACGAAAAGAAAAGTGAGGAAAGTGCTATTTTGTGAGAGTATAGTCCTCTCGCGTGTTCATTCGTTCATTGGAACAGTTCATCCTATTGAGTGGCTTATATGGACAAATGACCGCCACTTAGTCACCGAACCATGGTGGCCCATACGGCAAAGGCACGGTTCAATATGCCGAAGGTCTTGGGTTCGAGTCTCGTTACCGGTTCTTTTTTTTTTAAATATATGCTTTTTTTGAAGATGAAAAATTGAGTAAATTACTATCGGTAATTTCGGGATTTATCCTCTCAGTCCGCACACAGTATCATTTTACTACCGAATCGTGCTCTTTATTCTCTCGTATGCCGATGCCCAGTTCTGGGTGTAGTTGTTTTACAATAATTAATTAATTCAGTCAAAAAAATAGTTTAAGCAACTTTTTAAGCTTGATTCAAATATGTTTGAACTAATTATCAACAAATTAAAATGCATGAAAATTGTGTTCGGCTAATTGCATTTATTCTCATTAAAATTATGTTTTTTTTGGAAATAAAAATAACTAGGACCCATTTTAACCAACGCTTTTCAAGGTTAAAAATACGCTGCAAGTTTTAATTATTATCCTATACAATGCACAATTTGTTGGAACACAAAAGCAGATGTTTTAGAAAATTGAAAACTAAGTGATAATTATTAAAATACAAAAATACAAATGCATAACTTTTCAAAGTTAGCAAATTTAAAGTGAAGCAATAAAAATTTCGTTAAACGCGAACAAACCTTGACAGGCATCTTGTATTTGAAGCCCAATTTTCACAATTTTGAAACAAATAGTATCACAAAATGCTTTGTACATTATTATTATAACAGTTATGCTACTGTCAGAACATTGCGAAATATCTATGAATTTGGAAAAAAACGTCTTTTTGTGGTCCTAAAATTCTTTCTTTTTTATCAGAGAATGCCATACAGTCCGGACTCGATTATCCCAAAAGCCTAGAAAAATTTCGCGTTGGATAATCGAATCACGAAAAAAAATGTTTAGTTGTCAAATTTTGGATTGTCAATCTGAAATATGACCTCACTAAATGTTCTTAAAAGACTTTTTAAACCGAAGCTGGCGGTGATGTTTTATTTCAAATTTGACTAAAACGGGGCCGCAGAACTCGAACTTTATGCGAAAAACAAGAAAATGAAAAAATACGAAACAAAATTGTTTGTAATTCGATTCTTCGAAGTCAAATACAACCATTCGGACGTTTGAACTTCGGATACTCGAAACTTCTAATCGAGTCTGGACTGTACTTGATTTTATACACGAAAGTAATCGGATAAATGTCCTGTGTCACAAAAGTTTTTGCATAAATATTGGACAGTCATGCACAGATGGACAGGGCGAAAGAAACCGAAAAGCTACGATATCTGACATGTTGTAGGAAACACCGGTAGACAAGCTACTACAAACGAGTATATCTCGAGCCATAAACTATATGCGCCAGCATTCTCGCGCCAGTATTCGAAGCTCAACTTGACAACTTGTCGACTTGGCGACGAAGCGTCGAAAATCGATGCAGTGTGATTTTTTAGCGATATTTACGATTAAAATTCATGCTGAATCATAATATTTACGAAGATGGAAATGACGTCCAACCATAAAGTAAAACTTATACCTTTCATTAGTAAGAAAGGCAAAAAAGCAAAAAAAAAAAGCAAAAGCAATGTTTTTATGCTCTTTAATAAAATTTAATATTTAAGGATTTAACATGATTCTGTAAACACAAAACAACCATCAGGAAAACACAAACAGACGACCACTCCATCGAGCACTCCCACATGAGTTTCTTCCATTGGCAAATTCAAAAAAAAAAAAAAATGGGAACTCACTCTCTTCAGAGCCTTCCCCAACATCCTTGCAAGAACTCATGAGAGCCCTCGCTCTCTCCCATCAAAATTTCAAGGCTGATCATCTGTTCGCAGCTGGCGACCAGCAATGGGTGTTGGACTCCTTATCATCCTTCCGGGACCAGTTCTCCGAAATTCGGCGCAAGCACTTCGGGGTTTTTCCCCGAAGACGCTCAGCTGGGAATTGGCCCGATGGGAAAGTGTCGCCGATGCCACCGTTTGAGAAAGTTGAAACGAAAGAAATGACACACACATCGTTCGGCGTTCGGCATTTGGGTTACGTGTACGGAAGTACAAGGACCCGTTTTTCAAAGGGATGAGATGGGAGGAAATTTGTGGGTGTTGGTGCGTGTGTGTGCAATGTGTGACGTACGATGTCTGTTTTTGATTTGCATCCGATTTGCTTCGGCCTGGGTGCTTGAGAAACGCAGTTTAAAGATTTATCCCTTGAACGTATTCAAATGAACACTTCAAAATTGCTTACAAAATTGATTTTTTTTAAATCTATACATTTTTTTAGATTTCTAATGGCCTTAACACCAATTTTTCAGCATTGATTCGTCCATACAAACGTTCATACAATTTTGACAATCCATAAAGAAAGGGTTCTTAAATTCATGAACACAATTCACGTTTAGGGGAGCACGGATTTTTTTCTGTGTATGAATAAAATTGAAAATCTGTATCTTGAAAAAAGCGTTTTCTATTTTATTTTAAAATTTAAAGAATCATCAATTCAAGTTTCACATAATTGCTCAGTTCTTGCAAAACAATGTCTTGAGACATAATATGAAAAAGTTATTCACAAGCAATCATGGCAATTCAGTCTTGATCTGAGTGATTTCCTGTAATTTGAAATATTTAATAGAAGAGACTTCCATTCCACATTTGTCGAATTATACTCCTTGGTTATATATGATGGATAGAAAATTATTACTTATTTTATGTTACTTGAATCATTTTATAGTAATCCAGACCTTTGAGTTTGATCGCGTAGCAGTTTAAAAAATTGTAATATCCCAAGTAACATTTTTAAACCATCCACCTAGTTTTATTAAGGCTTTATGGCAGCATCTTGATTGTTTAATAGTTTTATTTGGTCATTCACCGCAACCAACAAGCAAGAGCTAATTAATAGGTTCTAACAGGGTTTTATGCCTCGTTTTTAAAACCTTGTGACAATAACAGCAAAATGGCGTTCAATAAGGTTTTATGAAAGTTTTAATAGACTCTTGAAAACCCAATGGCAAACGGTTTTATCGCATGCTTCTTTAAAACCAAGGATGTTTTAGCTGTCAAGTGCCATTAGGCATGCAAAAAGCTTGATTAAAACCACAGAAACCTGAGAAAACTTTGAACGCGTGCAGTGCATAAATATGGCGCTAAACGCGTGTTCTGATTGAATGTGATTGACCGCCATCTTGGTTGAAAAAATTGAGAACTGAAAAATTCGATTTAAATTTGACGAAAACACTCATTTATGCTGAATTTCTGATATAATAAATATGGCGATAGATTTTTATAAATAATTAAAAAAAAATCAAAGAATTGCAATAAAATATTTTTTATCATTAAAAACTATCATTATTTATTTTTTATGAAGTGAGTTGAAAGTAATTAATAAAATTTCAACCACAGCTGAATTTGAGCCACCAATTGCGAGAAATAAGCTTTCAAATTGTTTTGATTACCTCCAATATCTATTATTTATCATCGCCATTTTTGCAAACCATCTCCATTTTATCATTTGGCAAGACAAAGACTTATTTTTTGCCAAACCAAAACCTATTTGGCATAAGACGTTTGAAGACGTATGAAATGTAATTTTTCCTTAACTCCTGACTAGATTTTAACAAAGGTTTATCAAGGCTTTGAGGATGTTGTTAGGATTCAGTTGTAAAGCCTTGAACTCCTATGTAGGTTTTATAAATAGGCCGTGACAACCTTTTTGCGGAGGTCCTTTTGGGTTTTAACAGAGGTTTATCGGGGTTCTGGGGAGGATGTAACGACCTAGTGGTTTTAATGTTGGTTTTAGCTGATAGGTTTTATAGCCGTTGTGACAGCTTTGATAAAGCCTAAAATGTTACTTGGGATTCGAGATGGTCTGCTGTTCGGACGCTGACAAACCTAACCAATAAATTCAATTCGAAATTTGGCAAATGTGGTTTCAAATCTGTTATAGTTTGTGTCAATTAATTGAATTTTAAGGCCAAACTCAGGCTTGTAGCTCATTCCCAAGCAACACACTTTGTCAGATAAACGTATTTCCTAACTAGTTGTATAACCGAACGGCTTCGTTACCACAACTTGTTGTACAACTCCTGTGCATTGGAAAAAGCGCACTTTTTTCTGTTGTATAACTTGCCAGAATAAGATGCAAGTTATCAGAGTAAGTTGTACAAATGTATCTGACAACACTGTGCTAGCTAACAAGAGATTCAACGAAAAAAGGGGGCGTGGTTAACGGCTGTGCTGTCAAATCAAAGCGCACACTGAAAAGGAAAGATAGATTGAAAACAGTTGTCTAACCGTTACCCAACTTACATGTAAACAAACAGTTCTTATCAGAATTTCAATCAACGACGCAGCCAATATGAATAGTATCTCTGACTATTTTGGTACGCTTGTTTCTGCCCGATTTATTTAGAAAAAAAATTGAAATTGCATGAAAAAAAAAAATAATATTTTCGCGCTCTCTAACTATGATTCATGTGAAACCCTCTTCATGGCGAACTTTTAGATTTTCATTTTTTTGATGAACTTCGTCTTTCCCAAGATTCGATCCGATGACTTCGACGACTTTTTGTTATCTCCAGGTAGGTCCAGGCGCGCTTCCACATCTCTCCAATAGGCTTCATAGTAAACAAGCTGGCCTAAACGTCAATAAGAAGGCTGCTGTCAGCTTTGTTATACTGCAGTGTGCTATACAACTTAACTCCAGAAAAGGCTGTTTTGGAAATAAAGTTATATAAGTTTGTTTCAAGTCAGTTTTTATAACTCCATTATGTAACTTTGTTATAACAAACCGTTTCAACTGTCATTTCGATTACCGTACCACGGAGTAACATTGAAAATTGGTGTGATTTTAATTTTTTGTTTTCTCTATCATGAATTCCGTAAGCTGATATTTTTTGTAGCTTTTACCGGCGATATTTTTATAAATAATCGATCAACAATTAAAATTATTGCAATCTTCGATAAATAAACATTATTGAAATTCTAAATACCTCACGTACAAATTTACACCACCTAACAACACGCAATGTCAAGTTGAACATGTTTGTTGAATATCAGTTATATAACCTGTTCTCCGATAACATTTGTGTAACAAAGCGAGAAAACCTAAGGTTATTTATAGAATGGTTGGCCACGCCCATTTTTCAGAAGATGCCGTCACATGACAATGTTAGATAAGCAGTGAAACAAACAGTGCAATATTATTCTTATTCAACAAACTGTTTTCGAGGAAAACAATGCAGATGAGGGAACAGCATCATGGCATATCAGGATTTTGATGTTTAATTACAGCTCATAAAAAGCGTTTTCGACTGAAATCAAGTGATAAATACCTCAAACGAAAGTGAGCAAGCAAGTTTCTATCGAAGGTATTCCAAAATAAGTTGTTTAAACAGTGTAAATCAGCAAATTGGATGGAACCCTCCAAATAGGTGAGAATTATTGCTATGTTGTGTTTTGTTGGAAAAGAGTGAAGTTGACTGTGTTTGAACACTTTTGTGGCACAAAACACGATAGTTACACAAGTCAGTTATACAAGCAGTGAAACAAACTGTTATTTAAGTTATGTTCAGATTTTGTCTCGTATGTTTATCAAAAACAATTATCTACCTATTATTCAACAGTCGACAAGTTATGAGTGCTACTTGGGTTGTCTCGTAGCCAAATTAAAAATCCAATTTATTGGAGAGGTTTTCAGCGTTCGATCTATTCTATCTATTTTTTAATTTTAATTTTTGTATTTTTTAATCCGGCTAAAACTTTTTTGGTGCCTTCGGTATGCCCAAAGAAGCCATTTTGCATCATTAGTTTGTCCATATAAATTTCCATACAAATTTGGCAGCTGTCCATACAAAAATGATATATGAAAATTAAAAAATCTGTATCTTTTGAAGGATTTTTTTGATCGATTTGGTGTCTTCAGCAAAGTTGTAGGTATAAATAAGGTATACACTGAAAAAAAAATGATACACGGTAAAAAAAATTATGATTTTTAACTTTTCACTTTTTGTCACTACAGTTTACCTCGGTTTTGCACGCCTCGGCTTTACACTGCCCCGGTTTTGCACCGTTCAGCTGCCTCGGTTAAGCACGGCCCAGTACTTAACTGAAGCACAGAGCTTATGGGTTTTTGGCTATATGGGAGACATTGGCTTTAATCGTATGAAAAATCATGCAAACATCGAAAATTATCACAAAAATACGTATTTTTCCTGTATTTTGAAAATGCATTTTTTTTTTCTCTAAAGAATCCATAAATATATTGTTGTTCGAATATGGGTATCAAATGATCAGGTTTTTTCATACATTTCGGATATAATAACAAAATTTTTAGAAAATACTCCAAATTTTCACAAAACTACGTTTTTTCGAAAAAAAAACTCAAAATTTCAATTTTTACAATATGGGTATCAAACGATCAGGATTTTTTCATACATTTCGAATGTAATAACAACATTTTTAGAAAATACTCAAAATTTTCACAAAACTACGTATTTTCGCATAAAATACTCAAAATTTAAATTTTTACAATATGGGTATTAAACGATCGGGATTTTTCATACATTTTGAATGTAATAACAACATTTTTAGAAAATACTCTAATTTTTCACAAAACTACGTATTTTCGAATAAAATACTCAAAATTTTCGTTTTTACAATGTGGGCATCAAACGATCGGGATTTTTTCATACATTTCGAATGTAATAACAATATATTTTTTGAAAATACTCAAAATTTTCACAAAACTACGTATTTTTGTAAAACTTTTCAAAATTTCAGTTTTCACAATATGGGTATCAAATAATCAAATAATTTTTTTTTTCAAAAATACGTATTTTTGTGAAAATTTTGAGTATTTTCATTTTTTTAATAACTTTCGAAATGTATGAAAAAATCCCGATCGTTTGATACCCACATTGTAAAACCGGAATTTTTTAGTATTTTTTTCGAAAATACGTAGTTATAAGAAAATTTTGAGTATGTTCAAAAAGCATTGTTATTTCATTCGAAATATATGAAAAAATCCCGATCGTTAGTCACCCTTATCGTAAAAACGGAAATTTTGAGTATTTTTTTTTGTTAGAAAATACGTAGTTTTGTGAAAATTTGGAGTATTTTCAAAAAATATTGTTATTACATTCGAAATGTATGAAAAAATCCCGATCGTTTGATACCAACATTGTAAAAACGGAAATTTTGAGTATTTTTCTTCGGAAATACGTAGTTTTGTGAAAATTTGGAGTATTTAAAACAAATATTGTTATTACATTCGGAATGTATGAAAAAATCCCGATCGTTCGATACCCACATTGTAAAAACTGAAATTTTGAGTATTTTATTTGAAAATACGTAGTTTTGTGAAAATTTTGAGTGTTTTCTAAAAATGTTGTTATTACATTCGAAATGTATGAAAAAATCCCGATCGTTTGATATCGATAGTGTAAAAATTGAAATTTGGAGTTTTTTTCAAAAAGACGTAGTTTTGTGAAAATTTTGAGTATTTTCTAAAAATATTGTTATTACGTCCAAAATGTATGAAAAAAACCTGATCGTTTGATACCCATATTGCAATAACAATATATTTTTGGTTTCTTTAGAGAAAAAAAATGCATTTTCGAAATACAGGAAAAATACGTACTTTCTGTGAAAATTTTCATGAAATAATAATTTTAATGGATAGCTGACATCATCCCGATTTCAATACACTATAATTTTTTGATGTTTGCATGATTTTTCTTACGATTACCAATGTCTTCTATATAGCCAAAATCCCATAAGCTCTGTGCCTCGATTATGCAAGCCTCGGTTTTGCATTCGTCATATGTAGGGACCTACATAGGGAAATGAAATGTTCTGGGAGAAATTTCAAGCATCCAAAGTCATTCAAATTTAAGGTTGAAAAACTTGTAGTTTTTCTTTGGTGTTGGCACTTTTCTTGTACCGAACTAGCACAAACATAATAAAAACTACCAGATTATTATCAACAAAAGTTGTACAATACTTGTAATTGTTCTAAGTCTCGTTTTTTGCCAAAATTATTTTAAATTGATTCCAACCTTGTTCTTGCATGATCTTGTTGCTCGATTGGAACCCCGATTTGACAGTTCGATTGGAACCCTGAGAGTGACATTTCGCCTCTCCATATAGGCTCTCTAGTCATATGCGATGCTAAACCGTGGCATGACTGTACAACTTGATTTGCAAAAAAAACACCATTTTTATTTTTTTTTATTTTTGATATGTTTTAGAGGACATAAAATGCCAACTTTTCAGAAATTTCCAGAATGGGCAAAAAAACTTTGACCGAGTTATGATTTTTTAAATCAATACTGATTTTTTGAAAAGATCAAAATATTGGTCGCAAAAATTTTTCAACTTCATTTTTCGATGTAAAATAAAATTTGCAATCAAAAAGTATCTTTTCGAAAACAATATTTTCAATTCTTTTGAAATCAAGACTAACATTTCAAAAGGGTGAATATTAAATGACATATAAAAAAAAAATATTTTTTTGCAAATCAAGCTTAAGTGATGAAAACTAAGATTAAAAATCACCATTTTTTAACCGTGTATCATTTTTTTCAGTGTAGTCCTTACAACTTTGCCGAAGACACCAAATCGATCAAAAATTTCCTTCAAAAGATACAGATTTTTGAAATTTCATGCATCTTTTTTGTATGGACAGCTGCCAAAATTGTATGGATACTTGTTTGGGTGAACCAATGACACAAAATGGCTTATTTAGTCGTAGGGAAGGCCCCAATAAAGTTTGAGCCAAATCAAAAAATACAAAAAAAATGGTCGAAATCGGCCGATCTCGAACAGAATTGCTTATCTGCCAAACATTACGTAAGATGACTGTTCTAGCTAAATTTCTCATCAAACGGAAACCTGCCCATCACTGAAACCAAAACTCATGCAAGCCTTTCAACGTCAAACTAAAATTCACAATTTGCCCTTCTGCATTTGTGTTTGAGTTTGTCCATTCATCTGGACCGAACTGCTAATGTAAACTAGCACCACACGATGAAATTTTGGGCGTTTGATGTGAGCTTATGATGTGAGCTCATTTGGTTAGTTGGAGCAAAAGTTGTTAACCCTTAAAATACGAAGGGCGTTAAATGTTACATTTAAAACGATTTTATTTGCATAAGAAACTTTTTTAACCAGAAAATTTGAAAACAAAAACAATAAGTTAATCAACCATCTTCGTCCACGTGTCCAACCCCCCCCCCTCCCCTTCCCCCGCACAACTATATTCCTCAGACGACGCTGTGTTTAAGTGAATAATTCTGTTACAGCACCGGCAGCGGCCGAGTTGTACCACCATCATCAGCTTTATTACCCACTCAGCAGCACGGAGGGAAAAAGGGAGAGAAAGTTGCATAGGAAAAAAAGAGCCGACTAACGCTAAGTAAAAGTACTTTCACTCAGCCGCCAAACAAGCCAGCCAGGATCAGCCGCCCCCACGCATCTTTTTTATGGGGGTTGTTTCTTTGGTTAGTTGGCTGGGGATGGGATTGTATGTTGCTGCTGCTCCCCTTTTAAGGTTCTCTGTTGTGACATAATTCACTGGAAATGGCGGGGAAAAGAAGGTGTGTAACACATTTAATGGCGCAGAAATGGAGCTTTAAGTTGTTTGAACTTTTTTTTTCTGTGACGTAATTTATCGCGCTTTTAAAGCGTCGCCAGTGCCAAATTTGCGATTAATCAGCTGCGCACACACACACATACGCAAATTGGTGCCGACTTGTGACGTTCGAGTGGCGCGATTTAATTACGCTGTAAATAATAAACATTATTGCCGATCGTAAATCACATCAAATGTACCGTTTCGAAGGGGGGAAAAGCGCAACAAAAATCACAATATTAACGATAATAATTGCGTTTTATCCGAAAAGTTCGCCACTCAAAAAAAAAGTGCCACGTGGCCAACGGAACATGCCAGCACCTCATAAATTTCACCCAACACGACTTCGACACTCACGGAGTTTGATTTTTGTATCAGAGCAGTTCTCTCAGATTTCGGTCATTCGATTTTTTTTATATTTTTTAATCCGACTTAAACTTTTTTGGTGCTTTCGGTATGCCCAAAAAAGCCATTTTTCATCATTAGTTCGTTCGTGTAATTTTCCATACAAATTTGGCAGCTGTCCATACAAAATGATGTATGAATTCAAAAATCTGTATCTTTTGAAGGAATTTTTGGATCGATTTGGTGTCTTCGGCAAAGTTGTAGGTATGGATACGGACTACACTGAAAAAAATGATAACGATAAAACATGATTTTCAAAAAAACACTATTATTATTATTTTTTTTATTTTTTTATATGTTTTAGAGAACATCAAATGCGAACTTTTCAGAAATTTCAAGGTTGCGCAAAAAAATTTTTACCGAGTTATGAATTTTTTTAATCACTACTGAATTTTTGAAAAAATCGAAATATTGGTCGCAAAAATTTTTCAATTTAATTTTTCGATGTAAAATTGAATTTGCAATCAAAAAGTACTTCAGCGAAATTTTGATAAAGAGCACCGTTTTCAAGTTAAGGCCATTTTTAGGAAACTTTTTTGAAAATAGTCGCAGTTTTTCATTTTTTATATTAGTTCACATGTTTTCCCACTTTTGAAAAAAATATTTTTGATGAGCTGAAAAATTTCTTTATATTTTGCATTTTGAACTTTGTTGATACGACCTTTAGTTGCTGAGATATTGCAATGCAAATGATTAAAAACAGGAAAATCGATGTTTTCTAAGTCTCACCCAAACAACCTAATTTTCTAATGTCTATATCTCAGCAACTAATGGTCCGATTTACAATGTTAAAATATGAAACATTCGTAATTTTTGGTCTTTTCGGAGAAAAATATTTTCAAAATTTTTGAACCAAGACTAACATTTTAAAAGGACATAATATTGAATATTTGTCCTTTTTGAAACGTAAGTCTTGATTTAAAAATATTGTTTTCGAAGAGATCGAAAAATTTTACGAATGTTTCATATTTTAACATTGTAAGTCGGATCATTAGTTACTGAGATATCGACATTAGAAAATGGTGGGTTGTTTGGGAGAGACTTAGAAAACATCAATTTTCCTGTTTTTAAACACTTTCATGGCAATATCTCAGGAAATAAGGGCCGTATCGACAAAGTTCAATGAAGAAAAATATAGAGAATTTTCTCAGCTTTTCAAAAATATTTTTTTCAAAGTAGGGCAAACATGGGCACTAATTTAAAAAATGAAAAACTGCGACTATTTTCAAAAAAAGTAACATAAAAGTGGTTATAACTTGAAAACGGTGCTCTTTTTCCAAAATTCACTAAGGTTTTGATTGCAAATTTAATTTTACATCGAAAACTGAAGTTGAAAATTTTTTGCGACCAATGTTTGGATTTTTTGAAAAAAATCTGTATTGATTAAAAAAAAATTATAACTCGGTCAACGATTTTTTGTCCATTCTGGAAATTTCTGAAAAGTTGCCATTCGATGTCCTCTAAAACATGTCAAAAATAAAAAAATAAAAAAAGTGTTTTTTTTTTGCAAATAAAATTTTAGTGACAAAAAGTGAAATTATTTTTTTTTTTCAGTGTAGTCCATATCCATTCCTAAAACTTTGCCGAAGACACCAAATCGATCAGAAAATTCCTTAAAAAGATACAGATTTTTGAATTTTCATACATCAATTTTGTATGGACAGCTGCCAAATTTGTATAGAAAATTATATGAACAAACTAATGATGCAAAATGGCTTCTTTGGGCATACCGAAGGCACCATAAAAATTTCAGTCGGATTAAAACATACAAAAATAAAAAATAAAGAAAAAATACCGATTCCGTAGAGAACTGCTCAAATACCTCTGAAACTATGGGACAATTTTGACCAAATTTGGCTAAATAATTAATTTTGCGCTAAAATGATGTCTCAAATCGAATGTTTTCATTGAAAACTGAAATTTTCAAACTTGATTTTAAACTATTTTGATATGCCCCTAAAGAAATGACTTGAAATTGTGAACAAAAATTCTAAGTCAGGACACAACATATTGATATTATTTTGGTATTAAAAGAATTAATCAAATTCCCCTGACACTATGGGAAAATTTTGACCAATTTTGACAAGATAATTAAGTTTGCGCTAAAATGACTTGAAAACCAAAAATGTTATAGCAGATTTATAATTTTTTTTATATACCCGCTATTAGAGCGTCCAATTTCCCGTTCCGGGAAAAAATCCAAGGAATTTCCGGGATTTTCCGAAAAAAATCCTGTTTCCGGGGAAGTTTGTAAATTTCCCGGGAATTCCCGAAATTTAGGCCGCAGTATACATTTGAAAATTTGAATAAAATAATGAGAGGACCTAACTTAATTTTAATAATTTAAATCTGCTGTTCATATTAGGGCGTCCAATTTTCCCAGGTTTTGATTTTCCCGGGAAACGAGAAAAATATTTTTGAAATCCCGGGAAATTTTTGAAACAGTAAAAAAATCTATGTTTTCATTATATTGGTTATGTTTTCAAGCTTAAAACCATAGAATTAGCACAAAAATATTAATTGCTAATAATCTCACTTCAATCGAAACAAGGACAGCTGTTTTAAGGTAGCTTGAAAGAATATAAAAAAAATTTGAACTGTGTTGTGCTTTGTTCGTTTTTTTTCATATGACGTGACTAGAAAAGCATGGATTTTTTTTTTGAAAATGTAATAAAAAAACAAGAAGCGAAAACAAATAAAATAATACCGATCAAAACTAGCGTGCCCAGCTTTTTGAGGAAGGTGGGGCAATAATATGGACGTGTTGAAAAATACGTCATTTGTGGACACCCCCTGACCAAATTTAGAACAAATTTCTGAGGATGGTGGGGCAGTTGCCCAATATTGTCCAACCCTGTGCACGCTAGTGCCGATCAATGTAAAATTTTAGATACCAGGGTAATTCTCTACCAACTCACACGAAATCAGGAAAAGTTGCTCCGACCCCTCTTCGATTTGCGTGAAACTTTGTCCTTAGAGGTAACTTTTCCCTTAAAATGACAATCGGCCGATTTCGACCATTTTTATTTTTTGTATTTTTTGATTTGACTCAAACTTTTTTTTTTTTTTTTAAGTTTATATTTATTTAAATTTCTTTTCCATGTACATTCATTCAGTTAAAATATTATTGAGTGTCCAATCACAAACGATGACTTTTCACCTCAATTTTAAATACTAGCAACTTTCATTTATTCATGAAATATTGTAGCTTTCGCTATTCAGTGATTTCAAATGTAGGAGGTCCTACATGTACAAAAGGGAAAAGGGATACCTTAAAACTAACTTATAAACTATATAAAGAGCGGATCAATGCAGCTGAAGACTGCAATGATTTTTGTCGAAATGCATCAATTATCTTATTGGACATAACATCCAAAGTGTCAACTTCGGCTAATTGATGAAGTTCACTGGTGCTGAACCAGGGAGGAAGTTTCAGAATCATTTTCAGAATTTTGTTCTGAATCCTCTGAAGTTTTTCTTCCTGGTTAAGCAACAGCTTGTCCAGATCGGCACAGCATAAAGCATGGCAGGTCTGAAAATTTGTTTATAAATTAACAGTTTATTCTTGAGACAAAGTCTAGAATTCCTGTTTATAAGTGGATACAAACATTTAATATATTTGTTACATTTAACCTGGATACTTTCAATGTGATCCTTGTAAGTAAGGTTTTTGTCAAAAGCAAGTCCAAGATATTTCACTTGATCCTCCCACTTTAAATTTACCTCATTCATCTTTATAATGTGATGACTTTTGGTTTAAGAAAATCAGCCCTTGGTTTGTGAGGGAAAATAATAAGTTGAGTTTTTGCAGCATTTGGAGTAATTTTCCATTCTTTCAAATAAGAATTGAAAATATCCAAGCTTTTGTAATCTTCTTGTGATGACACGAAGGCTTCTACCTTTGGCGGAGATGCTTGTGTCATCAGCAAAAAGTGATTTCTGACATCCTGGGGGCAAATCAGGCAAGTCAGAAGTAAAAATATTGTATAAAATTGGACCCAAAATGCTTCCTTGAGGGACGCCAGCACGTACAGGTAGTTGATCAGATTTGCTATTCTGATAACATACCTGCAGAGTACGATCCGTCAAATAATTTTGAATAATTTTCACGATATAAATCGGAAAATTAAACCTTTTCAATTTCGCAATCAAACCTTTATGCCAAACACTGTCAAATGCTTTTTCTATGTCTAGAAGAGCAGCGCCAGTAGAATAGCCCTCAGATTTGTTGCTTCGAATTAAATTTGAAACTCTCAACAACTGATGAGTAGTTGAATGCCCAAGGCGAAATCCAAACTGCTCATCAGCGAAAATTGAATTTTCATTAATGTGCGTCATCATTCTATTAAGAATTATTCTTTCGAATAATTTACTAATAGATGAAAGCAAACTAATGGGCCGATAGCTTGAGGCTTCAGCAGGATTTTTATCCGGTTTCAAAATCGGAATTACTTTGGCATTTTTCCAACTACTGGGAAAATATGCCAAATCAAAACATTTGTTGAAAATTTTGACCAAGCAACTTAAAGTTGCTTCTGGTAATTTTTTAATTAAAATGTAAAAAATGCCATCCTCACCAGGGGCTTTCATATTTTTAAATTTTTTGATAATAGATTTTATTTCATTCAGATCCGTATTAAAAACTTCATCTGATGAAAATTCTTGTTCAACAATATTCTGAAATTCTATTGAAATTTGATTTTCAATAGGACTCAAAACATTCAAGTTGAAATTATGAGCACTCTCAAACTGCTGAGCAAGTTTTTGAGCTTTTTCCCCATTAGTTAATAGAATATTATCACCATCTTTTAAAGAAGGGATTGGTTTTGAGGTTTCTTAAGAACCTTTGAAAGTTTCCAAAAGGTTTGGAATAAGGTTTAATTTGTTCGACATCTCTTGCGAACTTTTCATTTCGCAGGAGAGTGAATCTGTGGTCAATAACCTTTTGCAAATCTTTTGAATTCGCTTCAGTGCAGGATCACGAGAACGTTGATACTGTCTTCGGCGAACATTTTTAGACGAATCAGAAGCTGAAGATCGTCATCAATAATGGGAGAATCAAATTTGACTTGGACTTTAGGAATAGCAATATTCCTAGCATCCAAAATTGCATTAGTTAAAGATTCCAAGGCTGAATCAATATCAGCTTTGGTTTCTAAAACAAAATCATGATTTAAATTATTCTCAATATGATGCTGATACCTGTCCCAATTAGCTTTGTGGTAATTAAACACAGAACTATTGGGTCTGGTAACTGCTTCATGAGAAAGTGAAAAAGTTACTGGAAGGTGATCAGAATCAAAATCAGCATGAGTCACTAAAGGACCACAATACTGACTTTGATTTGTCAAAACCAAATCAATTGTTGATGGATTTCTAACAGAAGAAAAGCAAGTTGGCCCATTCGGGTATAAAACCGAATAAAGACCAGAAGTGCAATCTCTGAACAGAATTTTACCATTGGAATTTACTTTAGAATTATTCCAAGATTGGTGTTTGGCATTAAAATCACCGATGATCAAAAATCGAGATCTATGCCGAGTAAGTTTATTCAAATCCCCTTTGAAATAATTTTTATTTTCCCCAGTGCATTGGAAAGGCAAATATGCAGCTGCAATCATAATTTTCCCAAAAGAAGTTTCAAGTTCAATGCCCAAACTTTCAATAACTTTTAACTTAAAGTCACGTAACGTGCTATAAGTCATACTACGGTGGATAACTATTGCAACTCCACCGCCATTTCGATTCATTCGGTTATTAGTTATAACTTTATAATCTGGATCACTTTTCAAATAAGTGCCAGTTTTTAAAAATGTTTCGGTTATAACAGCAACATGCACGTTATGAACTCGTAAAAGTTGAAAAATTCATTTTCTTTCGCTTTTAAAGAGCGAGCATTAAAATTCATAATATTGATGGAATTACTTAGATCCATGATTAAACTTCAGGGTAAGAACAACATCATTCGCAAATTTTAATCCAATCTGGATTGCTTCCATCATGGATGTAGCATTACTCATTGTTTGAATCAAACCAAACAGTGAGTTTTGCAAAAAGTCATTTTTCAAACGTAACATCGCCGAGATCAGAAGATCCCAAAGCGTTGCCAGCAGAAAAATTTTCAAATGAAATTTGAGGTACCTGCCCAATTTGAAAATTGGTAGAGGATTTAAAATTCGTGGATGAACCCGAACCCGAAACGACGTTAGCATAAGAAATGCCATTGTTGTTACCTAACTTTTCCACGGTAGGGGTATTTCTAGCATTGTTCGAGTGAGACAGCACGAACGTTTGATTTAAAGATGCAGGTACAACCTGACTTTGAGAAAATTTCGGTTTGGATTTCGGCTGATGCTTAGCACGAGAATCCAAAACCTTTTTCTGATGGGGCAATCCCAGAAATTTGATTTGTGATTTCCACCACAATTTGCACATTTAAATTGGGTGACTTCTTTCACGGGACAATTGTCCTTGTCGTGAGAAGAATCCCCGCAAACCATGCATTTTGGAACCATGGCGCAATGATCAGTACCGTGACCGAATGCCTGGCAACGCCGGCACTGGGTCAGATTCTGGCCATTACCGCCATGTTTCTTAAAATGCTCCCACTTTACCCGTACATGGAACAAAAACTGAACTTTGTCCAAAAGTTTCAAATTGTTGATTTCATTTCTGTTGAAATGAATCAGATAAAATTGTGAAGTCAAACCAAAGCGAGAAATATTCCCGTTTGATTTTTTCTTCATTGGTATTACTTGGGATGGGGCAAAGCCAAGCAACACCTTAAGTTCGTTTTTGATCTCATCCACCGACAAGTCGTTGGAGAGACCTTTCAAGACCGCCTTGAATGGCCGAGCATTCTTGGTCTCATACGTGTAGAAATTGTGTTTGTGGTTTTTCAAATAACCAACAAAAGTTTGGTGATCTTGTAAAGATTCCGTCAACAAGCGACATTCTCCTCTTCGACCAAGCTGGAACGAAACTTTCAAATTGCAAGTTTCCTTGCAATTCTTCAGTTGCGTTCGAAAGCTGGCCAAATCGGAGACGGAAGTCACTACAATTGGCGGAGCCTTTACTCGTTTCTCGACGGCAGAAGGCTCAGTACGAGGAGAAGGTTCCTTGTCATCAGTTTCGGATAAAACACCGAAACTGTTTGTCAATGGAATTGGAGGATTGACCTCACATTCAGAATCAGAATCAGACCTCAGAAGAGGCTGTTTTCTTTTTCTGTTTCCGTTAGCCGGTTTAGCGTTCAAACGCTTCACCGACGTAACGACCAAATCTTCAGAAGATTTGCGTTTACCTTTGTTTTGACGCATTTTGCAAGCAAAGTTCTCTTAAAAGATGGCTTCGTTTGTAAAATACAACAAAATTTCAGGTGGTGTTAGTCTTGAAAAGACTGTTTAGAATTTTGGAAAATAACTCAGGTAGTCTTTAAAAAGACTGTGAATTTTGTTTTGAAATAACTCTGAGCTTAGGTAGTAAAAAATACCGCAGCTCTAGTGTCCGTTCACCACGAAGGTTCGCAAGACACTGATTGACTCAAACTTTGTGGGGGCTTTCCCTATGACCAAATAAGCTATTTTGTGTCATTGGTTCACCCATACAAGTCTCCATACAATTTTGGCTGCTGTCCATACAAAAATGGTATGTAAATATTCAAACAGCTGTAACTTTTGAGTGAATTTTTTGATCAATTTGGTGTCTTCGGCAAAGTTGTAGGTATTGTTGAGGAAAATTGAGAAAAAATAGGTACACGGAAAAAAAGTTTGCAGATTTTTTTATCAACTTTTTTTTTCACTAAAACTCAATTTTCCAAAATACGTATTTTTTTATTTTCGAGATTTTTTGATATGTTTTAGGGGACAAAAATCCGCAACTTTTGAGCTATAGAGAAACATGGTCAAAAAATCTGCCGCCAAGTTATGAATTTTTGAAAAATAGTGATTTTTGGAAAAAAAAACAAATTTCATGCAAAAACAAGCCACCGAAAGTTTGATTTTAGCAAAATATTTGCAGTTTTTCGATTTTTAAAAATAGTGACCATGAGCGACCATTTCTAAAATTTTTTTTTTAAAGTTCAGAAAATTTGCTATAAAATTGTCTAAGAGACATTGAAGATTGGACCTCGGGTTGCTGCGATACAGCCGCTTTAAGAAAAAGAAACACGAAAATTGAAGTTTTCTAAGTCTCACCAAAACAACCAATCATTTTCTAATATCGATATCTCAGCAACTAATGGTCCGATTTTCAATGTTAAAATATGAAACATTCGTGAAATTTTCCGATCTTTTCAAAAAAAATATTTTGAAAAAAAAAATAAATGAAGACTAACATTTTAAATGGGCGTAATATTGAATGTTTGGCCCTTTTAAAATGTTAGTCTTGATTTATTTTTTTTCAAAATATTTTTTTCGAAAAGATCGAAAAATTTCACGAATGTTTCATATTTTAACATTGAAAATCGGACCATTAGTTGCTGAGATATCGACATTAGAAAATGGTGGGTTGTTTTGGTGAGACTTAGAAAACTTCAATTTTCGTGTTTCTTTTTCTTAAAGCGGCTGTATCGCAGCAACCCGAGGTCCAATCTTCAATGTCTCTTAGACAATTTTATAGCAAATTTTCTGAACTTTTAAAAAAAATATTTTTAGAAATGGTCGCTCATGGTCACTATTTTTAAAAATCGAAAAACTGCAAATATTTTGCTAAAATCAAACTTTCGGTGGCTATATCTTGAAAACGAAGCCCTTTATCAAAAAAATTGTACAGTAGTTTTCGATTGCAAATTCAATTTTGCATTAAAATATAACTTCAAATTTGTTTTTGCATGAAATTTGTTTTTTTTTCCAAAAATCACTATTTTTCAAAAATTCATAGCTTGGCGGCAGATTTTTTGACCATGTTTCTCTATAGCTCAAAAGTTGCGGATTTTTGTCCCCTAAAACATATCAAAAAATCTCGAAAATCAAAAAATACGTATTTTGGGAAATTGAGTTTTAGTGAAAAAAAAAGTTGATAAAAAAATCTGCAAACTTTTTTTTCCGTGTACCTATTTTTTTCTCAATTGTCTTCAACAATACCTACAACTTTGCCGAAGACACCAAATTGATTAGAAAATTCACTCAAAAGTTACAGCTGTTTGAATATTTACATACCATTTTTGTATGGACAGCAGCCAAAATTGTATGGAGACTTGTATGGGTGAACCAATGACACAAAATAGCTTATTTGGTCACAGGGAAGGCCCCCACAAAGTTTGAGCCAAATCAAAAAATACAAATAAAATCCATTTCCGGTTTTGGTAGAGAATTGCTCAAAAATGTTTACAATCGAGTTACGGAAAATGGCAGAGTTTTTAAACTTTTTTAATTTTTTTTTTTCGATGAAAAATCGTATTTTTTTTATTCTGAGTACGCCATTAAATCGGGCATCCAATTTTGCATAAAAGTTCCTTTGACACCAAATGTCTATCTCATCACCGTTTCAGGCTGCAAATTACAGAAAGTTACCACGCAAACCGAAGAGGGGTCGGAGTAACTGCTGTGTGAGTTGGTGGAGAATTACCCATTTTTCAAATTTGATAAATGAAGGATGCTTAAAAACTGTGGATGATCCCGGTACAAAGTTTCTACACAAAAAAATCCTTTTGCACCTTTATTTTCGTAGAACTGATTATGTCACTAAGAAGATTGTGTCTACTTTAATCTCATATACTGCCCCTGTTATCATAAATGTCCTATATGCATTTTGAGCCTTAAAATTTATTTTAAAAACCGCACTCTTTGCTAGCTCACTGTCGCCCACGCACGAATCCTTCAAACGAACTCGAAAAGTGCAGTCTGCAAATGAAAAGCTCACTCTTTTGAGAGGAATGCAATATTCAGTGTTGATGTTCAGCTCCAGTAAAAACCCACACAAACACACTCACGTTGATAGCAGCAAAACACGCTCAGTCCCTTTAATGGTTATGATAGGCCACGTGAATGCACGGAGGGAAAAACCAAAACCAAGCGAGGGAGGTTTCAGAGCGGGGCAAAAAACAACACAAAACTAACCAACCATTCCAATGATTGATGGGGTAAAACCCGGCAGGTACAAAACAGTCAGAACCAAACGGTGGCCACCAAGACCAGGGGACTCTCGCGGTGGTTTATCTTCTGGGAGCAACCCCCGTCGCTGGCTGTGTGGGAGGAAATTTCACTTTTTTTGCTGCTGTTGCGACTAACTTGGCCAGCTTCCAAACCCCAGCCAAGTGTCATAATTCTGGGTGCACTGAACAAAAATTTCTTAAAAAAATGTTTTTGATTTATAAATAGTTCAATTGAACAAAATCAAATCATAAAAAAATCGACAAAAAATAACGCCGAAATTTACCAAACTATTTCTTTCAGTGTACCACTGAACACTGAAAGCAAAAAAAAAAAACGAATAACATTCGTTAGTTTTACCGGTTGACATTCGCACACACACATACACAAAACGGTTCAAATAGCTTTGCCAAGAATGAACAAAAAAAAAAAAAAGAATGGAGGAGGAGCAGCAGCACGAGATGAATGGTGAAAACTTTGACCAGTTATCACCCACAGAAGGTTGCCAAAGTGGACTCTTTTTTTTGTTTGGTTTCCTCTCCCGCAAACTAGTCTCAGTTACTGGCACTAACTTTTTTTCCTCCTCTTTTTTTTCACAATTTTAATGGGACGACATTCGGGGAAGCGTTTTCCCTGCCATAAATGTGTGAAGGTGGGCGCAACTATGTTTGAACGGGGTGGAAAAATTGAATATTTGAAGCCGAGAGTGAAAAGCTAATTGAATTTCGTTGTGACTGCACTGTCACTGCCCAGTGAGTAAATGGTTTACAGAGTGCGGTGATCAATTTTATTGTGGAAAAATGTAATTGACATGTGTAATCAGTTTTGTGGAAGCTTGAATAAATTTGAATTTCCAGAAAAAAAATGTGGAGTAAAAAACAGCAAATTCAAGTCATTTTATGATTTTTTTTTCTGTCAAAAGCGTAACTAAAGGATCATTCTACGATAAACTTGATTGGTCAGTTGAAGAATTCAACCCATTTATGTAATTACACCATATTGCATACTTTCAGGGGGTTCTGGCGTTCTGCTCAAGTAACGTCTGAAAGTATGCAGCACGTTGCATGATCATGTAAGCGTTATGCTTGCGTTATGTAAGCCAATTTGATGTTGTTCGTAAACATAATCGTTGCAAATGTGAACGGACGACGGATCGATAACATACGTAAACATTTTTTTAGAACAAATCGTTCACAATGTAAACGGATCCGCTGACAGGATTTCTTTCCGTGCATGAAACATCCGAAGTAAGTTCTAAAAAAGCAGAACCTTGGATGTAAATATGCAATTTATTCCACTTGCTCTTGTGACAGTTAACATCCATGGTTTTATTTTTACATTTTTTTTGTTTCGTCCTATTAAAAATTTACAACGGAAATGTATTGTAGAGTTTTCGAACAAAATTAATTATTTGCATTTTTGAATCTTTTGAAACTTTGTGAATTTTTCTTCTTTTTACCAAAAAAGTCATTTTGGGTAATTTAAATTATAAAATAATTAAACAACTGCCCATACCAAAAATTGTATCAAAATACTCAAACATCGATATCTTGAGAACGGATTTCTGATCATCAAAATTTAACTTTCTTTTCCTTATTGGACAATCAAGATTGGTCCAATAGTTAGTGATATGTCGACAACTCATAGTTTAACATTATTTTGTAGACACTCAGAAAACTTAATTGTTGGTTTGTTTTTTTTTTGCTTATAACTGTTTATTTTTGTATTTGAGCAGTTCTTTATGGAATCGGTCTTTTTCTTAAATTTTAATTTTTGTATTTTTCAATCCGGCTGAAACTTTTTTGGTGCCTTCGGTATGCCCAAGAAGCCATTTTGCATCATTGGTTCGTTCATACAAATTTGGCAGCTGTCCATACAAAAATGATATGTGAAAATTCAAAAATCTGTATCTTTTGAAGGAATTTTTTGATCGATTTGGTGTCTTCGGCAAAGTTGTAGGTAAATTTTTTTTGGTGATTTTAAATTTCACTTTTTGACACTAAAACTTGATTTGCAAAAAACACTATTTTTATTTTTTTTTATATGTTTAACGTGAAGACTTCCATCATTGTCATGATTTTTCGTTCAAAGATATAAATTTTGCGTCGCTTCCTTTATTTTGACAAAATTCCTTCAACAAGTTGTTTAGAATAGTGCCCTACACATGCTGATTCCTTTTGGTAACGATTATCCTATTCCTTGTAAAGTTATGGAAATCGTCATTAATCAATGATTGCTAACTAGGACGTCAATGACTGTGCCACAAAATTATATAATTTTTGAAGCACATTTGATATAGATCAAAAATTCTTTCAGTGGCTTCTAGAAGGTAACAACCGGCACATGCTGATTCCTTTTGGTGCTGAAATTCGTTAAATTGAATTTAATTCCGAATATTTTATAGTGATGATCAATTTTCATTGAAAATGATCAACAGCTTCACCTTAAGAGGACATCAAATGCCAACTTTTCAGAAATTTCCAGAATGGGCAAAAAATCGTTGACCGAGTTATGATTTTTTGAATCAATACAGATTTTTTCAAAAAATCGAAATATTGGTCTCAAAAATTGTTCAACTTAATTTTTCTATGTAAAAACAAATTTGCAATAAAAAAGTACTTACGTTGATACTAATGAACAAAGTTCAAAAAAGCAAAATATCGAAAATTTTCTCAAATATTCAAAATATGTTTTTTAAAAGTGGGCAAATATGAGCACTAAAAAAAATGAATAACTGCGACTATTTAAATAAAAGTTACCTAAAAATGGCTATAACTTGCAAACTGTGCACTTTATCAAAATTTCACTAAAGTACTTTTTGATAGAAAATTTGTTTCTTCATCGAAAAATGAGGTTGAACAATTTTTGAGACCAATATTTCGATTTTTTGAAAAAAATCTTTATTGATTCAAAAATCATACACGGCGTGTTTTCTAGAACAACCTTATCAGGAAAAAATAGTCATCGCCACTTTCAAATGTGTCTTATAGGAAATTTTCTCAGCTTTCCAATGCGTCTAAAAGTGAAATGTTTCATCGAAAAATTTCTGAGATATCTCTATTTTAAGTTTTTTGGTTTTAAATTCCTTAATTATTTATTGGGTACTTTATACTAACAGTTCCGAAAACTTATCAAATGATGTGTTTCATGAGTCATTTACTCATCAAAATGTTTGCACATTTTGATGAGTAAGACAAAACTTAACTTTGTAGAAGGTTGCAAACCGCTAAACATTTTGAAAATTATGTTTTGTCTAAGTTTTTGAATATATGGGATTTATTCAGAAATTAAAATCAAAAAAATGTATTTTTTACAAGAATTATTTGATAATTACATATTTTTTGTGTACAAATATCACGTGTCTACTCTGATTTAGCTTGTTCAACCGAAACATTGGCAGGTTTGTGATTGTTAATGGTATTATTGAATTTTAATGAATAAATTTGATATTTGCTTAAGCAAACATTAACCAGGAACATAATTACAAATATGATTTGAAATCGAAAATGTACTACATATTACTGTAGCAAGCTTAAAAAGTCATATTTTCATGAGTATAAAATAAAGATAAAATTTTATAAAATGTTTTCTGTAGAAAAAGCACTTAAAAGTAGCAATAAAACTCCAGTCTTCCAATTCAGAATTCTGAAAACACCGTCACAAACATTTATTTTTGTTTGAACAAAAATTAAATAGTATTTTAACAAAAAAATCTAACAGAAACTTTCTTTCCAAACTATTTGAACAAAAATCAAGACATACATAATTTTTAAAGATGAGATTGAAGATGAGAGTCTTATAAACTTCTAACACATTGCTAATTCCTTGATAATTTAATACAAAAAAAACTGAAACAATCATTTCATACTAATGAAAAGTATTTCTCCTAAAGCTAACAACAGTAATTTGCACTATAATTTCGAGTATAAAACATGTTTTGTATCCATGCAACTAGTTAGTGTTTGATTAAGGAAACATGATATTAATTCATAAAAATCTTGTAATACCTTATCAATCTCAAACCTGTAGAAATTTCGGTTGTATCAGCTAATTCCAAGCTGAATCAGAGCAGACCGGTGTTATTTGTACACAACAATTATGTAATAATCTATTTGTTCTTGTAAAAATAATATTTCAATACGGTTTTATTATTTTATTATTGGAATAAATCCCACATATTCAAAAATTCGGTTAAAACTTGATTTTCAAAATGTTCAGCGGTTTGCAACCTTCTACAAAGTTGTTTCTTGCCTTATTTTGCACATTTTGGTCAGTAAAATACACATGAAACACATCATTTGACAAGTTTCCTGGACTGTTATTTGAAAGTTTCCAATAAATGATCAAGGATTTTAAAAGAAAAAACTTAAAATAGAGATTTCTTAAAAAATTCCCGATGAAACATTTCGCTCTAAGAAGCATTGGAAAGCTGAGAAAATTTCCTATAAGACACTTTTGAAAGTAGTGATGACTATTTTTTCTCCTGAAGGTTGCCCAGAAAACACGCCGTGCATAACTCTGTCAAAGATGTTTTGCCCATTCTGGATATTTCTGTAAAGTTGGCATTTAATGTCCTCTAAAACATATAAGAAAAAAATAATGAAAATAGTGTTTTTTGCAAATCAATCAGATTTTTGCATCATTTTTGTATGGACAGCTGCCAAATTTGTATGGAAAAATATATGCACAAACTAATGGTGCAAAATTGCTTCTTTGGGCATACCGAAAGCACCAGAAAAGTTTCAGCAGTATTAAAAAATACAAAAATTCACTTTAAGCATGACATACTTGGGAATTACACGCCTTTTTGAAAAATAAAAAGTGTTATGTTTCAATTAAATTTTAAAAATGAAGTTAGATTATTTTCGGTTTTGTTGTTGACATTTTTGAAAAATCATTGCAACAATTCTATATAAATGTTGATCTTTTCGGCTTTTTGTTCAATAAATGGCAATTTTTGAGCATCTTGAACGCATAATTTTTGCCAATTATTATTTTTTAGAAAAAAAGTCAAATTTAAGAAATATTACGTTTAAATGTAGCTTTTTTGGAATTGTTCCCAAGACCTTGTGTCAGATAAAAAATGAAACAATTTTTAAAGATACCAATTTCCAATTATTATACGAAGAAAAAAGAGTTCCCAAAATCGTGAACTAGCGTTCATGATTTTGGGAACCACGAACAAAGTGTTCAAATGCCATGGTACGTTTTTCAAAAAAGTACCATGGAATTTGAACACTTTGTTCGTGGTTCCACATTTCATGAACGCTTGTTCACGATTTTGGGAACTCTTTTTTCTCCGTGTAGGGCAGCATTTTTGTATGGGCAACAAGCTGTCAATATTTATGAAGACGAATTTATGACACAATACAGCCTTATTGGTCATTGCACAGTGGTCCAGATCGCAAAATTATTTCAAAAATCAGTTTTTTGAACGTGGCAATTCAGGGTTAAGTAGTATTCGGGACACTTTTAGAGCTCTAAAAAAAAACATTTTTATTTTTTGACAAGGGCCGAGCTTCCGTGGCCGTGAGGTTACGGGTTTCGCCTTGTAAGCGGAAGGTGATGGGTTCGATTCCTGTCTGGCTCGGCAAAGTCAGATCCCTTAAAAGAGTAAATATGCTCACTGGGAATACTGACCGGTAGAGGATGGGTTTCGACTAGCGGCGTGCTGGGTTTCCAATCCAGAGGTCGTGAGTTCGATTCTTGTACCGGGATGATGTTTTAAAAAGTCAATTTGAACTTATGGGTCAAAAATTACAGCGATTTTGAAGTAATAAAGATGCAAAGGAGAATGGGCAAATTTGTATGGGAGCTGGTCCAAGGATGTACACGAACGGGACCAACTTTTTTCGAAAGATCTCGCCGAGACATGAAAAAAAGTCTTCTGGACCAACTCTCTAAACCCCGGGGTTCAAAAGTTACAAGTTGTTGAAGTTTGAGTATTTTGGGTTAAAATGTACAAAAAAATCTTATTTTTGCTTTTTCTAAAATCATTCATAAAATCTCTGTTTCATTATGGATTTCAATTTTCTTGACTTCATTCGACGCGTATCACCGAAAACTATAAGTTCTGATATGTTTTAGCATGATTGAAACATGAATTCTTTTGTTTCTATCCGTTTGAACCGTTTTTGCAAGAGGCTTACCATAGAAACAAGCCGAAACTTGAATATTTTGAAAACGAATCCTACCCAGACTGCTTTAGTGAGTATGGAAGGCTACAGCGCAATGTTGTAACAACTTATTGGGATGTTCTGAGTCTTCCGAGAACTCCTTGGAGTTAAGACCGGTGAGTCTACCACCGTAACAAGCAAGATGTCGGCGGTTTTTGACCACTGATCATACCCGCATGGCTTCAGTGAGTATGGTAGACTACTATGCTGATGTGTTGGAGTGTCCTGGGTTCTCCTAGGACTCCCTGGAGTTAAGATCTGTGGGTCTATTACCGTAACAAGCAAAATGTCGACCGGTTTTGACAACGGAACATACCCGTATAGCTTCAGTGAGTGTGGTAGACTACTTTGCTAATGTGTTAGGATGTCCTGGGTCATCCAAGGACTCCCTGGAGTTATGATCTGTAGAGCTACAGCCGTAACAAGCAAGAGGTCGACGGTTTTTGACCCCGGAACATACCCGCATAGCTTAAGTCAGTATGGTAGACTGCTTTGTTAATATGTTGGGAGGTCTTTGGACTCCCTGAAGTTAAGATATTTGGGTCACTGTAACAAGAAAAAGGTCGACGATTTTTAACCGCGCATCATAACCGCAAAGATTCAGTGAGTATGGCAGACTGTATTGCTGTTATGTTGGTATGTTCTGGACCATTCCAGGGAGTCCTTGTAACAGCCGTAAACCTACAGATCATAACTCCAGGGAGTCCTAGGATGACCAAAGACATCCCAACACATTAACCAAGAAGTGCACCATACTCACTGAAGCCATGCGGGTATGATCCGGCGTCAAAAACCATCGACCTCTTGCTTGTTACGGCTGTAGCTCCACAGATCATAACTTCAGGGAGTCCTTGGATGACCCAGGACATCCTAACACATTAGTAAAGTAGTCTACCACACTCACTGAAGCCATGCGGGTATGCACCGTTGTCAAAACCGGTCGACATTTTGCTTGTTACGGTAGTAGACCCACAGATCTTAACTCCAGGGAGTCCTAGGAGAACCCAGGACACTCCAACACATCAGCATAGTAGTCTACCATACTCACTGAAGCCATGCGGGTATGATCAGTGGTCAAAAACCGCCGACATCTTGCTTGTTACGGTGGTAGACTCACCGGTCTTAACTCCAAGGAGTTCTCGGATGACTCAGACCATCCCAATAAGTTGTTACAACATTGTACTGAAGCATTCCATACTCACTGAAACAATCTGGGTCGGATCCGGTTTCAAAACCTTGAAGTTTCGACTTGTTTATATGGGATGCCTCTTGGCCAAACGGTTCAAACGGATAAAAACAAGAGAAATCATGTTTCAATCATGCTAAGACATATCAGAACTCATAGTTTTTGCTGATACGCGTCGAATGAAGTCAAGAAAATTGAAATCCATAATGAAACAGAGATTTTATGAATGATTTTAGAAATAGCAAAAATAAGATTTTTTGAACATTTTTACCCAAAATGCTCATACTTCAACAGCTTGTAACTTTTGAACCCCGGGGTTTAGAGAGTTGGTCCAGAAGACTTTTTTTCATGTCTCGGCGAGATCTTTCGAAAAAAGTTGGTCCCGTTCGTGTACATCCTTGGACCAAATTCGCCCAACTTAAACATATCGAAAAGGCGCAAGCCAAATTTTAAGCGCCAGGTTGCATTTGAAAGAGGAGATCCAGCACTACAAACGCTGAAAAAATCTCATGGGTGTTTTTCTTTAAACTCGAGATATCGCCATTTGAAAAAGTCTAATTTTCAAGGGAAAACCTTATGGGACCACCCTAACGAATTTCGAAAATTGTCCAATTATATGTTTTTCCATGTAATTTTGGCCACATCTGTTCTCAGAATTGACCCAAATTGTCGAAAAATTGGTTCTTGGTCATATTTTAGGTTTAAATGATAATTTTACATGGAAACCCAAAATATGACCAAAAATCGATTTTTCGAAACATTCGTGACATTTTCCGATCTTTTTGAAAACAATATTTTCAAATTTTTTGAAGCAAGATCATCATTTCAAAAGGGGCAAAACATTAAATATTACGCTCTTTTTAAATGTTAGTCTTGATTTAAAAAAATAATGTTTTCGAAATGATCGAAAAATTTCACGAATGTTTCATTTTTTAAACATTGAAAATCGGACCATTTGTGGCTGAGCCATCGGCATTAGAAAATAGAGAGTTGTTTGAGTTGAACTCAGAAAACTTCAATTTTCCTATTTCTTTTTCTTTAAGCCGCTGTATCTCAGCAACCAGAGGTCCAATCTTAAATATCTCTTTGACAATTTTATAGCAAATTTTCTGAACTTTTAAACAAAAATATTTTCACTGGTCACTCATGGTTACTAATTAAAAAAATCGAACAATTTACATTACAATTTACACAAAAAAATATGTTTATATTTTTGTGTGAAGAAGAAGTGTGAAGAAAAAATGTCCGAAAATCACTATTTTGTTAAAATTCATAACTCGGCGACAATTTTTTCTCTATGGCTCAAAAGTTGTGGATTTTTGTCACTTAAAATATATCAAAAATAGAAAATAATACGGATTTGGGAAATTGAGCTGTTGTGATAAATAAATAATAAAAAAATTCGGCATGATTTTTTTTGTGTACTTTTTTTAACAGTCCATATCAATACCTACAACTTTGCCGAAGATACCAAATTGATAAGAAAATTAATTGAAAAGTTACAGATTTTCGAATATTAACGTACCATTTTTGTAAGGCACTAAGGCACTCTCCAGGATCCCTTCCTTTGCGCTAGCCAAAATTGTGTGGAGCCTTGTCTGTGAACCAATGACACAAAATGGCCTTTTTGGTCATAGGAAAAGCCCTCGCTCACTTAAAAAATTGACTCATTTAAATATTTTATATTTATTTTTATCATTATTTGCAAATAAGGTATTTCATAAAAATTCTTACTTCTTCATTTTTTTTATTTTTATATTTGGTCATTTTTGGATTTGCTTTTGCTTTAAGTCTCAAGCCATAGACAAACAGAATTTCCTCAAAAATACAAATCTCAACGAAAATAAACTACCACCTAACCAAACCTTCCAAACTCGATCCCCAAAAAGCTTCGCTTCTCTCCCAGCAGAGCAATTTGTTACAAATTCGGCAAATTAGCCACCATCTTGAGCAAATGGAAACAATTATTACCCTCATTAGAAGCAAACCTTTCCCTTCCGAAATGAAGAGGGAAGGAAGGTCTCATCTTCCTTTTTTCTTCCAAGCTCAAACTCAACTCGATTCTCTCTTTCCCAAAGGAAATTTCCTTTTCTGCCTTAGTATTCAAACCACAGACAATCAGATTATCTTTCTCTTTTTGGCTCGGTGCTTGCCATGATGTCAAACACGAGCTTTCCCCCTAATATGACAGCCATTTGTCAAAACATACTACTCCCGCTTCACACGTGTGTGTGTGTGTCGCCACGTGTTTTACCAGAGATAATCCTTTTTCGCCCATCGAACTTCATTTTAACGCTGCTTGGCACGTAGCCACACTAAAAGCTGGATTATTGGCTCACTTGATTGTCCCACGTGGGAGGCTTTTTGTCGGAACAGACAAAAAGAGGAGTTGAAATGTAAGCAGAGCTGTGTAACTACGAACTGTCAAAAGTGACGTTACACGATCGTCTGCTGTTAATCAAATTTGAGTTAAAATTTGAACTGTTTCCTTTTGCTGCATGGGCACAAACAAGCTGTCTACATTGACAGTGACATTTGACCGTTACGACATTTTTCGGTGCAAGTCCGTGCCAATTTTTGCCTGCCACTTGCAAAAGATTAATAGGACAAGATAAGGTCACACGGTAAATCCTTTTGCCTACTTTGTCCCCTCCCCGGTCGCAAACAGTGCAAGTGTGTAAAGTTGTTCCACACAATCATCGCCTGTCATTTTCGTCCTTTTTGCCTTGTTTTTTCTTTGTGTGGGAAGTGGCGTTGACAGGATGGGGTTAGATAGGCTCAACCAAGATTGTTTAATAAAGGTGGGATCATCAAATGTCAATTATTTTCAAGTAATCAGCATTGAAAAATTTCACGGTGTTGGAATTTCATAAATAACCATTTAAATGTTTACAAAAAAAGTTGAAAATTTACATCCCACCTTCTTACAACCATCTTGGGCATAACCCGCAAAAAGAAACCGGAGCACTTTTCGACAATTGCTGCTAGGGTGGTCCATCCCACCAGTAATGCGATAGGCAGGTCTGCTGGCCGCTCGTGATGTAGCGAACTAGACCTGTATGCTCGAACCCCTGCACTTACCTTTTATGGAGGCTTCATGGAACCCTTCTTCGTTGGAGATTTTTTTTTGGTACTGTTTTTGTGGGTTTTGTGTTTTGTGTGCGTGCGTGGGAAGAATTAGATCAATTCTCCTTTTGCTGCGAAACTCAAACTGATGTGCACTTACCTAAAATGGGAAAGAAAGATCATGGAAAATGATGTTAGTTCAGGGGTCCAGATTGGGGTTTTCGGACTTTTGGGGATGGCTTGGAAGAAACTGGAATACGTACTGTGTCAGAGAGGGTAAATGGTTATTAATTTGTAGATCTGTGTTTTGAGGACGTATCTTTTTTGATTTCTTTTAAGATCATATTTGTCAAAATTAAATAAGGATGCAAAGTCGTTGACAAATTTTCTTCCAGAAATTATGTGTCCGATAATCCTAAATGGGTAATTCTCTACCAACTTACACAAAATCGGGAAATGTTGCCCCGACCCCTCTTCGATTTGCGTAAAACTTTGTCCTAAGGGGTAACTTTTGTCCCTTATCACGAATCCGAAGTCCGTTTTTTTATATCTCGTGACGGAGGGGCGGTACGACCCCTTCCATTTTTGAACATGCGAAAAAGAGGTGTTTTTCAATAATTTGCAGCCTGAAACGGTGATGAGATAGAAATTTGGTGTCAAAGGGACTTTTATGTAAAATTAGACGCCCAATTTGATGGCGTACTCAGAATTCCGAAAAAACGTATTTTTCATCGAAACAAAACACTAAAAAAGTTTTAAAAATTCTCCCATTTTCCGTTACTTGACTGTAAAAAATTTTGGAACATGCCATTTTATGGGAAATTTAATGTACTTTTCGAATTTACATTGACCCAGAAGGGTCATTTTTTCATTTAGAACAAAATTTTTCATTTTAAAATTTCGTGTTTTTTTCTAACTTTGCAGGGTTATTTTTTAGAGTGTAACAATGTTCTACAAAGTTATAGAACAGACAATTACAAACATTTTGATATATAGACATAAGGGGTTTGCTTATAAACATCACGAGTTATCGCGATTTTACGAAAAAAAGTTTTGAAAAAGTTACTTTTTGCGTTTCTCTTTGTTTCGTCGTCCGTGTCTGTCGCGGGTGACCATGAACGGCCATGATCGATGACGACCAACTTTTTCAAAACTTTTTTTTTCAGTCGAGTAACGGAAAATGGGAGAATTTTTAAAACTTTTTTGGTGTTTTTTCGATGAAAAATACGTTTATTCGGAATTCTGAGTACGCCATCAAATCGGGCGTCTAATTTTACATAAAAGTCCCTTTGACACCAAATTTCTATCTCATCACCGTTTCAGGCTGCAAATTATTGAAAAACACTTCTTTTTTCACATGTTCAAAAATGGAAGGGGTCGTACCGCCCCTCCGTCACGAGATATCAAAAAACGGACCTCGGATTCGTGATCAGGGACAAAAGTTACCCCTTAGGACAAAGTTTCACGCAAATCGAAGAGGGGTCGGGGCAACTGCTGTGTGAGTTGGCGGAGAATTACCCAAATATGTTTTATAAATTGAACCTAATAAATTATTTCATTGGATGGATCGTTGAAAGAGTCTTTAGAATACAATATTCGAGCAAAAACCGGCTAAGCCAATTTTTTTCCAAGCAGCAATTCTATATGAAAGTTAAAAATCCATCTTTTGAAATATCCCATAATCGGTCAGGAGGTTCCATGGCCCAAATAATTATACACGTTATTTGTTAAATTCTTTACTATCAAGTTTTCTTTTGCGTCCATGAAGAGCTTTTATCGGTTAAAAAGAAGAAGAGTTATGTTTTTTAAACTACCCTAACTCAGCTCGGACTATTCTAATGTCCAAAAAAAAATATGAGTTTCATATTTTCAGCCAAGGATCGTCTTGGCCAGTTTTGGAACATCTTAAAATTTTGAGTTTAACTTTCATAAGGAATTGCTGCAAAATAAAACTTTGTATTGAAACTTTATTTTGTCAAATGCTCGATATACACTCAACTAAATGCTTTAGAGATAATATTTAGAAAAGGTTTTAAATATATTTAAAAAAAATCACACACTTAAAATAAAAAAAAAAAGAATCAAAAAAGTATGAAGATTCATTCAACTGAATTTTTTTTAATTGCTGAAAATAAAATTTTATTTTTTAGACGATTAAAAAAATAGGAATAATGGGAATTTTGAAAAACAAAAAAAAAATACAAATAATTGCAAACTAGCAATTCTTGGAGATTTCGGAATTTTTTGATCGATTTGGTGTCTTCGGCAAAGTTTGCGGTATGACTGAGGAATAAACCGGAGAAAATGATGAACGGAAATTTGGATTGCTTGTTTTAAAAACTACTGTTAAAAAATTATAACCAAAAAAGAGCAATTCTCTACGAAATTGGTCATTTTTTAGAATTTAAATTTTTGAATTGTTTTAATCCGGCTGAAACTTTTGTGTTGCTTTCAGAAAGCCCAAAGAAGCCATTTTTCATCATTAGTTTGTCCATATAATTTTTCATACAAATTTGGCAGCTGTCCATACAAAAATGATATATGAAAATTAAAAAAATCTGTATCTTTTGAAGGAATTTTTTGATCGATTTGTTGTTTTCGGCAAAGTTGTAGGTATGGATATGGACTACACTGAAAAAAATGATAAACGGCAAAAAATTTGTTAGCTTTTATTAAACTTTTTGTCATTAAAATTTGATTTGCAAAAAAAAACAATATTTTTATTTTTTTATTTTTTTTTTATGTGTTTTAGAGGACATAAAATGCCGACTTTTCAGAAATTTCCAGAATGGACCGAGTTATGATTTTTTTAATCAATACAGATTTTTTCAAAAAAATTGAAATATTGGTCTCAAAAATTTTTCAACTTCATTTTTCGATGTAAAATCAAATTTGAAATAAAAAAGTAATCTGATGAAATTTTGATAAAGTGCACCGTTTTCAAGTTATTGCCAAATTTAAGAAACTTTTTTGAAAAAAGGCGGAGTTTTTAATTTTTTTTAAATTGGTGCACATGTTTGCCCACTTTTCAAAAAAAAAAGCTGAGATAATTCTCTTTATATAGCTTTTTTGAACTTTTTTGATACGACCCTGAGATTTTGCCATGCAAAGGTTTAAAAACAGGAAAATTAATGTTTTTCTAAGTCTCGACCAAACAACCCACCATTTTCTAATGTCGATAGCTCAGCAACTAATTGTACGATTTTCAATTTTAAAATATGAAACATTCGTGAAATTTTCCGATCTTTTCGAAAACCACATATTAAAAAAAATAAACCAGGACTAACATTTTAACAGGGTTAAACATTCAATATAACGCCCTTTTAAAATGTTAGTCTAGGTTTAAAGTTTTTGAAAATATATTTTTTTTAAAAAAAGATCGGAAAATTTCACGAATGTTTGATATTTTAACATTGTAAATCGGACCATTAGTTGCTGAGATATCGGCGTTAGAAAATGGTGGGTTGTTTGGATGAGACTTGGAAAACATTAATTGTCCTTAGAGGGTGACGATTCTCGAGATTTTCAATTTCCCGGGAATCGAGAGTTGAACTTGGCAATTTCCTGGGAATTCCCGGGACCCGGGAGTTTTTTTTACTACGCCAACAGTGTCAAAAATTTAAAATAAAAAGTAATAAATGTGTTTCTTTTAAATGAATTCAGTTACTGTTAATTCATACTAATTCTATGAAACGTTAATTTGAACAGCCTCATTGTTTTGAGGAACTCGAGGAACTATATAAAACTTTTGATTATTTTTTTTTCTGAATCTGCAAAAACTAAATCGTTTCTTGTGTTTTTTAAGACTCAAAATTGTAATTTAAAATATTTACGAATCTTAATTCGCACTGAGTTATTTTTCAAAAGGTTCACAAACTTGTTATTAGATTTTTGTAAAAAAATAACTAATATAGCTTATATATATAATTTCCCACTATCGGGAATTATGCATTAGGATAAATAACGACTCAAAACAACAAATTAAATTGTTTTTTTTTTAATTTTTTAGTTCAACATTAAATATTCATTGAAAAAATATTTACAGTTATCAGGAAAACCCAAATGTTCACAAAAAACTAGATTGGATTGCTATGCTCAAGAGAAGATATGGAAATTGAACTTAACTTGAAAAAGCTTTTCCCTTTTACAAATAATTAGAAAAAATAATATTTGAAAATAAAACATTTGATTTCATACCTGGGGTGTAACTGCTAAATAATTTTAAAGGTGAATTTTTGGGTCCACCTTTTTTTTGGCTTCTCTAAATTATAGTTATTGGAATTTTTGACATGTTAAAATTTACACTTTCTAAATAAGAAGATTAGAGAAACATTGGTTTATTCGAACTTGAACATCGAACATTGGACATTCAATGTTCTAAACAATTTTGAATTTTTTAATTGTTTTTTTTCTGATTAGTTCACATGACTTTGCTTCGATATTTATTTTTTTTATTTTAAGTTTAAATTTCCCGGGAGTCTCGACCGAATTTCCCGGGAATCGAGAGGTCCAAAATGTAGAGTTATGAGTTATTCCAAGTGTAAAACCAACACATAAAATGAGTAAAGCAAGTTCAGCGTGTAGGCGAAGAGATCTGTCAAACGAACGAACGAAGAGGAGCGAGAGAGGAGATGTCAATTGGCAGTTGAGATTGGATTGTGGCATGGAGCGGACGTTTAGAACGGAGTGAAGATTATACAATTGGCGCAGCCGGTACGATCAATTAGTTTGTTCTGGTGATTTTTTTTTTTGCTTTTGCGATTGGTAAGTTAGTGGATGACCTAGGACATGTTTTGATCCTGGTGAGGAGGAAAACATGGTAAAGGCGCAAAAGGATAAGAGTGTCGAGGCCGATTGATTTGTTTTGTTGATGTTTATTTTGCTGTTTGAGAGTAAACAAAAGAGCGGGACCGGTTGAAGCCCGAAGCGCCACATAAACAAAAGAGCGGGACCGGTTGAAGCCCGAAGCGCCACATAAGCAAAAGAGCGGGACCGGTTGAAGCCCGAAGCGCCACATAAATAAAAGAGCGGGACCGGTTGAAGCCCGAAGCGCCACATGAACAAAAGAGCGGGACCGGTTGAAGCCCGAAGCGCCACATAAATAAAAGAGCGGGACCGGTTGAAGCCCGAAGCGCCACATGAACAAAAGAGCGGGACCGGTTGAAGCCCGAAGCGCCACATAAACAAAAGAGCGGGACCGGTTGAAGCCCGAAGCGCCACATAAACAAAAGAGCGGAACCGGATGAAGCCCGAAGCGCCACTGAAAACAAAAGAGCGGGACCGGTTGAAGCCCGAAGCGCCAAGTCAAAGAAGGAGTGGTTCGGTCATTTTAGCCAGACAGGAGCGAAATCGGTTGAAGGCCGAAGGGACAGACAGTGGAAAAGATGCAGTACATATGTTGATGAATTGTTTGCAGCTTTGAAAGTTGCACGTGGAGAGGCTGAAGAAAGTATCCGCTGATTAGGTCTCTGGTTGGGATTCCCAACTATTGATATGTGAAAGAATTTAAAGATGGTGTGACCGATGGCCGCATATCGAATAAGGAGTGTATTTCGTCCGGAGGAGGAAATGCTTGGGTTGACTTTCGCAAACAGTGCTAGAGGTTTGACAGCTTGACATTTGAGGTGGTGTGACATGTGATTGAATTGTTCTGACTTGAAACATGGAAAACATTGCTGACGTTAAAGCGGGGCACAAGGTGAAGCTACTCAGAGAAGCTTTTGATTTGGTTTCCAGGATGATTCGTTCTCAGCGCGAGTTTCTATTCCGTTAAACTACTGGCTGTTCTTTGCCTTTAATTAACGAACTTGGCTGAATGTGTGCGTGATGCAGCATACTTAAAGTGGCTCTGATAGTTGCGCCAAGAGAAGTTGAATAAGTGATTAAGCAGATTGTGCTGACTTGATGGAGTCAACCTGATTAGCAAGATTGTGAAAGAGTTCGGGTTGGATTGCGGTTGACTTCGGTTTTGTTTGTAACTAAAGGCAGACCTTATTTGTTTGTATGTGAGTTCATATAGAATATATGAATGACTTTTGTGTGGTGGTCGTGAAATTTGTAGATTGTCAGTGAGACAAAGGACACGGAAGGTTTCGATAAATTGACGGTGTTTCCTAAACCCATTCAGGCATGTTTTTGAAGTTGCTTCAAGTGAAACTTGCGTTGACAGACGGAGGACTTTGTAGTGAAACAAAGTTTGGATACGGCCCGTCGAGGATGAATGTGTCAGTTATTGACAAATTTAGTTGAAGAGCGGGGCTTCTCGAGGAATGGCTGAGGACGGTTTATGTTAATTTTTGTCTTGTCCCGTGAAGGGGAAAGGAGCGTCCAACACCTATATGCTATGATGTGTCAGCATAGAACTGCGCATCCGGTAAGTTCGATAAACCATGAAGAAGACAGTTGACAGCATGTGAAGGTGAAGTGGAGAAGTTTTGATTGTATCTCAGAAGAAGTTCCCATCAGGTATTATGTAGATTGAGCGTTGGTGAATGCGGTCAGCGAAAGGAATGATTGATAAGAGCCTCTGTATTTAGGGAGTAGGTCTTAAAAGGCGAGTTGACTCGTGAGCAGGAGTAGACAGCTTGAAATGTCAGAAAATGGAAGGACGAAAAGGGTGTTGATTAAACCAGGAGGCTTTTGTTGTTGTTCTGCGCGCATATGCATATGCTATCTTGTAATAGCTGTTTGCGCTTTCGTTGTACTCTTTTATTGGTTATTTTGCTTCTCATGGAAGAGAGAAAAGATATGAGATGTAAGAAGAGTAGAAACTAGCGTTGGCTGGTGGTGCCTAAAATACTAAACCTTGGATTGGATTACCGATGAATGAATATAATAGCATTTTAGTCAAATGCAGAAGAATCAGATGTATTGTGATTTAGAGATCAACAATCAACAATGCAGGCACAAGATTATAGAAGTACATGGTTCAGCTGTGATGCAGTTATTTCCTGAGATATTTCCTCATTTGAGAGTAGGTAGTCTTGATAAAGAAGTTTCTTTGGCTTGGTTAAGGGATATTATATTGCACTTATGTAACGTCTTGTATTTATGCAAGACGGATAGAATGTTGAACTGCCTTATTTAGTTTTTCGGAAGCGCGACGGTTCACTATGTTTCTGACTCGTGACAAAATCTTTCAACAGACGCATTTTGGAAGAGATGTTCAATAAGCAAATTTAGTTCAGGTTGATGCCTGTCAAGAATGTATTGGAGTTGTAAGTAAATCTTTCCCTGCTCCTGAGGGGAACACCCGTGAAGAGTATCGGGGCCGGCATTTACAAAGCGGATTCAGTGACAGTTTATAAATTAACTTAATGTTATAATGTAAAGGATAATGTTAACATTCCATAGGTTGTCTTCCTAAGGTGTCGTGATAAGGTCCAGTTTGTAATGATACACTACATTCACTTTACTAAGCAAAAATCCAGAAGGGACAAGATTGGTCCGAGCCGAGATTTGAACCCCGATCTACCGCTTACCACTTGACTACGTGGCTCGGTCTGTATTGGAGTTGCTTCAAATTGAAAATGAGTGAGAGGGTTTGGTTAAGATGAGGGGCAGTAGTTTTGATAATTATAGCATTCGATTTGAATTGAAAGTTGCCGTTAGGATTCTTCATGAGTATTTTGGTATTTTGAGTATTGTGAGTATTTTGGTTATTTTGGAACTAAACAATCTTTAGTTATTTAAAGTGTTAAAAGTTGTGGAAATTAAGTTAGATAAGTATTTTTTTTACTCAACAAATATGTGGTTGTAAGACTTTGTTAATAAATGTTGAATCAGAGGGAGTATTTTTTCACGTTTATTTTCGTCGGACAAGGAGAGAGATGTAGAGTTATGAGTTATTCCAAGTGTAAAACCAACACATAAAATGAGTAAAGCAAGTTCAGCGTGTAGGCGAAGAGATCTGTCAAACGAACGAACGAAGAGGAGCGAGAGAGGAGATGTCAATTGGCAGTTGAGATTGGATTGTGGCATGGAGCGGACGTTTAGAACGGAGTGAAGATTATACACAAAATTGATTAATTTCCCGGGAATTCCCGCTCGTCACCCTCTAATTGTCCTGTTTTAAAACACTTGCATGACAATATCTTAGCAACTAAGGGTCGTATAAACAAAGTTCAATAAAGCTAAATATAGAGAATTTTTTCGGCTTTTAAAAATATTTTTTCAAAAGTGGGCAAACATGTGCACTAATTTAAAAAAATAAAACTTCGACTTTTTCAAAAAAGTTACCTAAAAATGACCTTAACTTGAAAACGGTGCACTTTATCAAAATTTCACTAAAGTACATTTTGATTGCAAATTTGATTTTACATCAAAAATGAAGCTGAAAAATTACTGCGACCAATATTTCAATTATTTGAATAAATCAGTATTGATTAAATAATTCATAACTCGGTCAAAGATTTTTTGCACAACCTGGAAATTTCAGAAAAGTTGACATTTCATGTCCTCAAAAACATATCAAAAAAATAAAATAATAATAAAATAGTGTTTGTATGCAAATCAAGTGTAAGTGACAAAAAAATTGAAAACAAAATCACCTACATTTTGTTTACCGTGCAGACACCAAATCGATCAAAAAATTCCTTCAAAAGATACAGACAGATTTTTAAATTTTCATTCATCATTTTTGTATGAATAGCTGCCAAATTTGTATGGAAAATTCTCCATACTTTTACGGGATTTAATTAAAATTAAAAAAAATGATTTTTGAGCCATTTATTTAAAAGTTCTGGAACACTGACAAAAAAATTGTACAAATAATTTCAGATGGCGTCCAAACTGTCTTTTCGATAAAACATTAATTGCCTAATTTTCTGGCCACACTGCACAAATTTCATGTATTCAAATTTTCAAGACCAGTTGTTTAAAATTGGTATTTAAAATTAATAAAAGTTTTGAAATAAAAATTGAGGAAAAAAGCTTCAACAATCAATTGCTCCAAACATCTCATTTCAATACTCGCAACAAAAAAGCACGGTCAGCAAATAAAAAAAAAAACGCTCCAACCATCATAAAGAACTTCCAGAATGCCAAAGCAAACATTACAAAATGCAAACACTAAATTTCACCAAAAAACTCCCCATGCCCTTGAGCAACAGCAGTTGGAGCAGTCACAGTCACAGTGAAACAATACTGAGACTTGTGTGTGTGTGTGTGTGTGTGTGTGCTTTGCCGCGTGGCCAAATATTTGACATTCTAATGTGTGCGCGCCTTCAGTGCTGCCAACCAACCAAACAGACGACTGCAGCAGCGGGCCATTTTCCTCAACTTTACTGTTGCCAATTTACGCGCTGCCACGTGCTGCGCACACGTGAGGTGGCGAATATTTAAAAGAATTTAAACAAAATGGGGATGGAACGAAAGTTTGCTTTGGTAGGAAATTCTTGGAATTTTAGACAACTTTTTATTTACTGAAAATACATGACTTTTTGACTTTTCAAATAGTAGCCTCAAAACCTCAAAATGAGGGATTCATCTAATCAAATCTAATCAAATTGCTCATTGTTGACGTTCACGCTAATTTCGTTAAACAGTGCTGACCCACTGCAAATTTAATTGGACCGTAGCTAATTAGCTGCTTATCAACCCACCTCCACTCTCTTCCCATATTGTGTGCAGTGTTGCCATCCTCGCTAGAATCGCTGCCAAAAAGTTGACCGACGTCCGTGCAGACAGAATCGGACGAAATTCGGACAAAGGTTGGTCAATTAGTGGAGTGCATTGTTGAAAACAGACCTGGAATTTCGGCCCGGTTGCCAGGCTCGAGACTAGATTGAAGTGTGTCAATAGGCCGCTGACGGCATCGGCTCTCGTTGGTTCTCAATTGGAATCAGAATGTCAAATTAGTGCGGAGGTAAACATCGGCACGTGTGCACGAGCCAATAATTGGGTGGTGAGGAATCAATTTCGAACTTAATTGCTTGCGCTGAAGCGGAGTTGATTGCAATGAATTTGAAAGTATCACTTTGTGGCGGGGTTGGCAACACTGATTTAACGTTGGTGCTGGCAATGAGTTTCCACAGTCACTCACACGCAATAAAAAAATCACTCACTCAGAATCAAACAATTTCTCACACAAAATCACACCCTTACCAAATATCATAATTTTCTGAGTTCAATATCCTACTTTTCAAACGATTTTTTGACTTTTAACTGAAATTTGTATAAAAAGTGGGATATTGAACTCAGAAAATCATGATTTTTGGTTAGGGTGCACAATTCCACAATCACTCACACAAACATTCACACAAAATGACATAATCACTCACAAAAATTCATTCAATTTTTTACACAAAATCATACACACACACACACACACACACACACACACACACACACACAAATTTTCAACTTTAGTTCCAGTTTAGATAATATTGATTTTCAGATGAAGTACAATAAAACGATTAACTTTCCAAAACCACACAACGACAACAAAACCATATCAAACTGTAAACAAACACAGCGCATCGCACAAATGACACAAAATGACATCTTCACGCACACAGTAACTTTGACTTGAGTAGGATGTGTATGTGTTCATAAATCATCCGGAATGTTGTTGCGCCCATAAACCCATATATCTCAGAACTTGTTGGCCGCAAAACCAACCTAAACACGAAACCACAAACGAACACACACACACACGCAAGCTTCCTGAGCAAACATACGAGAATCACTCACACAAACACACACACACGCAAACTACCCCCCGAAAACATTTCGATTTAATCAACGTCTCATTTGTCGACAGATTCCGGACGACTTTGATGGAGGAGGCAAGTTGGAGTTGGGAAAGGTGCCCCTCCCTTTTAGAGGTTCAGCTCCAACGATAATCGTGATAATGAGGTTCAAAGTGGCGGAAAATTATCGTCGTCGCAATTTAGCGTGTATACCGTTTAACGGACTGGGGTGATGATGAACGACTACTACTGGTGAGAACGAGGACTTTAAGTTAAGATTTTGCAAGGTAAATGTTAGGTAGACAATAGTTTTAAAATTTCAATATCTGCAAAAAACTAAAACTGCCAGCACTGGCAATCAAACGATAAATCATTTTGACAGCTGTCAAACGCTTCGAGATTAAAAATGTAAATAATTTAGAAAAATGCAAAAAATAAAATCCAAACGTAGATAAAATACCTAAATATTCAAAATGCCCAAAATGACAAATGTCAAAAATTACAAAACATTAAAAAAAACTGTCAATCTTAAAACACAATTTGTTTAACAGCTGTCAAACGCTTCGTGATATCAATTCTCATTTCGCTACCTAAAATAATTTAGCCTGACAGGAATATCAATTAGCGATATTCAAATATTAATCCAAAAGCAAAGAACCAAGGACGCAAAAAAAAGACGACGGATCATCGTTAAACTTGACATCGCTCGTTGGAGGAGGATGGATTTTCCCCAATTTCCTGGCTTTTACCTTGACATCGAGGTGTGCTGATTTTGAGTCAGTTTCGAACTAAATTGCGGAAAATTTGATGAACCATGTTTTGCCGCTGACCAAAGGCACGAAATTCAATTGGAGCAATTTGTGTGACTTTCACACAGGTGATGCAATTTTCCTACGCGAATAACTAATTGGATGAAGGTTGTGGTGTTTGCGTTTTTTCTTGGTTTCAGTATTTTTCAATCTGGAACGAACTACCCAATATGAAGTGAAAAAGAAGTGTGAACATTTTCGAAATTGTCAAAATTGTCAAAATTGTCCAAACTGTCAAAATTGTCGAAATTGTCGAAATTGTCAAAATGGTCAAAATTGTCCAAACTGTCAAAATTGTCAAAATTGTCAAAATTGTCAAAATTGTCAAAATTGTCAAAATTGTCAAAATTGTCAAAATTGTCAAAATTGTCAAAATTGTCAAAATTGTCAAAATTGTCAAAATTGTCAAAATTGTCAAAATTGTCAAAATTGTCAAAATTGAAAAATTGTCAAAATTGGTAAAATTGTCAAATTGTCAAAATTGTCAAAATTGTCAAAATTGTCAAAATTGTCAAAATTGTCAAAATTGTCAAAATTGTCAAAATTGTCAAAATTGTGTAAATTGTCAAAATTGTCAAAATTGTCAAAATTGTCAAAATTATCAAAATTGTCAAAATTGTCAAAATTGTCAAAATTGTCAAAATTGTCAAAATTGTCAAAATTGTCAAAATTGTCAAAATTGTCAAAATTCTCAAAATTCTCAAAATTCTCAAAATTCTCAAAATTCTCAAAATCCTCAAAATTCTCAAAATTCTCAAAATTCTCAAAATTGTCAAAATTGTCAAAATTGTCAAAATTGTCAAAATTGTCAAAATTGTCAAAATTGTCAAAATTGTCAAAATTGTCAAAATTGTCAAAATTGTCAAAATTGTCAAAATTGTCAAAATTGTCAAAATTGTCAAAATTGTCAAAATTGTCAAAATTGTCAAAATTGTCAAAATTGTCAAAATTGTCAAAATTGTCAAAAATTGTCAAAATTGTCAAAATTGTCAAAATTGTTAAAATTGTCAAAATTGTCAAAAATGTCAAAATTGTCAAAATTGTCAAAATTGTCAAAATTGTCAAAATTGTCAAAATTGTCAAAATTGTCAAAATTGTCAAAACTGTCAAAATTTCACATTGTCCAAATTTTCAAAATGGTCCAAATTATCAAAATTGTCAAAATTGTCAAAATTGTCAAAATTTTCCAAATTGTCAAAATTGTCAAAATAGTCAAAATTGTCAAAATTGTCAAAATTGTCAAAATTGTCAAAATTGTCAAAATTGTCAAAATTGTCAAAATTGTCAAAATTGTCAAAATTGTCAAAATTGTCAAAATTGTCAAAATTGTCAAAATTGTCAAAATTGTCAAAATTGTCAAAATTGTCAAAATTGTCAAAATTGTCAAAATTGTCAAAATTGTCAAAATTGTCAAAATTGTCAAAATTTAAAAAAAAGAAAAACAATTACTGTAATATTCTTGTTTTTTTTTGGTTTTCTATCAATTAGGTTCGATTTAAATGTGTCGAAGATATTCCGTTCAAAATCTAACCCTCAAGTGTCACATCTTTGTTCCAAACCTTCAAACCCCCAAACCATCCAAGGAAACACGCCCCAAAACAAGAACTCACCTCCGTGAAGAAACGTGAACATGTTAACGATGAGCAGTGCCGGCAGAAACAGCCGCACCATTCGCTGCATCCCAACGCTCGATGGTCGTGTTGACCTTCGCGACGTGCCTTCAACACTCCTCGTTCCTTCTCCGTTGTCACCGCGTCGATCCGGACTACCGCTGTCACTTTTACCGATTCTTTTGCTCCGACGATTCGCAAGATGGCTACTACTGCTGCTGCTGGAACTGGATAACAATACAAAGATGGCGGCCAGCAGTCGTCGGAAGGGTGTCGTTGTTGTTGGCCGGTGCCTTTCGTTTTGGTAGTAGGCGCTGACCGGCGGCGTCTGCTCACGGTGCAGTTGTGGTTGTTGTTGGTTGGTTGTTGTATGGCAGCATTCGGTTGTTGTTGTTGTTGATGTGGTGGTTGCTTGTTGTTGTTGTTGTTGTCGTCGTCGTCGGCTCTGTTGACAGTCGAGTTTGTCGCCGCCAGAACCACCACCACGCTGGCGAGGAGCATTTGCAGTTGCACTAGTCTTAACATTAGGGTTCGTGTTATCAAAAGAGTTATCGTTAAACGTACGAATCTGTTTAGTGTTACGTGATTGGAAGCATTCATGGTTGTTGTTGTTGTTTTGGTTGTTGTTGCTGTTGTTGATGTCGGCGCTGTTGCTGATTTGGGAGTCGCAGCGGCCGCTTTTATGCTTCCCCGGTCGTCCAAGTCTTCGCCGGCGCCGGTAGGACGCCAGGGTGACAGCTGCCACAGCCCGGCCGCTACCGGAACGGCGGCGGGCACCGGGTAGCGGTCGTTTCCGGCGCTGCGGCACCACCACCGTCGTCGTTCTCGTCCTCCAGCTGGGCCAACGGAAGGGACTGTTGTTGCTGTGGTTGCGGTTGCTGATCCGGCATCTGCTGTCGTCACCGTCGGTTCGTCGTCTTCCGTTCGGAACCGGCTGACGGGGGGAGGAGGCGTTAGCGCTAGCGTTTGTAGTGTTGGCAAATGCGATGCGACGACGGCGACGGGCGACAAGGCAGTCTTGTTCAGTGCTAGTACGGTGGCAGCGCTGGCATGTCCTCTCGATGAATGATACTTCTGAGGCCATGCTGTGCCCTGGAAGTGAAAGAAAAGATGTCTTAAAATACAATTTACAGAAAATCCAAACGCTGTGCTTTTTTCTAGGAAACATTTCACTCGAAAGCACAGTGTGCCTAGCAAACCACCTGCAACTTTTCCGCGAGCTTTTTTGGATAACCTAAAAGTGCGAATCCGCGTCTCCACCGTCCTGAAAGCTTTTCCTCAAATGTCCTTTTTATTGCATAGAGAGCTTTCAAAGCAAGCTTTAACATTATGGCAAAGTTCAATGAACCTTTTCTCTCTTTCTCGATTTAGATAAAAGCTCACTCTCCAATTTTAACAACAAAGAGCATGGATAACATTTCACTCTCCTTCTCTGCCCTCTCTGTTTTTCCTCAACGTAGTATCATCGCAGTTTACTTTTCACGATGATCCTTCGACAAATCCACCAAAAAAAAAATCTTCTTGTCAGGCGTCGTAAAAAGCTTTCGAAACTTGTCGTCGTCCTTGGGGATGGGACGCTGGTGTTGAGAGCCAGGTGGAGGAAAATTCTTACATAATACAGCACACGCATTCGAGGAAATTTTTGCTAGGGTAGTTCTTTGAAACATTTTTAACTCAAGAGATTGTAGTTTCTGGTTGACAAAAAGGAAATATTCGTTATAAATTTGTATTTTTAATTTTAAAAATTAAAAACCACCCCACTTCCCTCTTGGTGTGCAGTTTCGCTTGCCGCACCCAAAGTGTGAGAATTTTCCGAGTATTTTTACACAACACGAGCAAGAACATCTTCAGATTGAGGTTTCCGTGTATGCATCGAAGTGCGAACTCAATTCGCGGTAGACACTTGTTCCGATGGGCGTCTCTTAGTTGCATTTAAAAAAGATAAATTCAGTGCATTATGCATGCTCGCGATAAGTTGCACATGATTCCTCTTTTGAGGTGGAGACATGTTGGAGTTCTGTAGAGTTTAATGGGTTTAGATTTGCATTAAAGTCTTCGCAAATACAAAGAAATTTTGAAAAAAGTTGGGAAAATAAGCATTGAAATACATATTTGAATTAATTTCTGAGCATTTGTTTGAGTATATCAATGAAAATTTTATGATTATTTCTTTTGTTTTTCTCCATGTTTTAATTCTGGAGTTTTTTTTAAAAGGTCCAATAAACCAAATTTTGATTTTTTGCTTTTTGGATGTTTTTCAATACCCCTGACTCAAGGCGGTTTCAAAAACACCCAAAAAGCAAAAACTGGAAATTTGGTTTATTGGACCTTTTCAAAAAAAAAAAAAAACTACAGAATTGGAAAACTTTGGTAAACCTTTTTTCAGAGTATTTTAAGAGTAATAAAGTTTAAGAAAATTGAGTAATATTATGCATTTCGACATTTTGAAAGTTCAAATGTTTAAAAACGTAAATATTTGTATCACATTCAACTTGTGATGATAATTAATACACCCAAGTACACCCAAAACTGGGCAGTGCTCATCCGAGAATATAATCGCCTCGAGTCGAGAGAATAGTGATACCATTCACGGACAAAGGGAACACAGCACGAGATGGGCGAGAGAATTATTCCCTCGAAGATCATTTGCAAAAAAAAGTTCATCCGTCAAAACAGAAAACCAAAAGTGTCAACTACGGGAATCGAACCAGAGACCTTTGACAGACTAACCCAATGACTAAACTTCCTCGGCCACCACAGCTTGATGGCTAAGGTGTGGTCAGATTTATTGTATCAATTAACGAATGAACACTTTTGTTATGATAGTAGGTATAATTTGAGGGAACGATGCTCAAAACTCTGAATTTTGGGTGTAAAAATACTTTTCCACTCAAACAAGATTTTCAACGTAATTTTATCATTTTTCACGAGCGTTGAAAATGTGATAATTTAAGGTGTTTGGGAATCAGTCGCCGTGCAAATTCTATTGAAGCGTGACGGTGGGGCGGTACGACCCCTTTCATTTTTCTGAGCATTTACACCCAACTGGCAGTCGCATGATTGTGATGCATGGCGGCATGAAAGTAGGGTATATGACCCTATTTTGGACCTACTATGCAAAGCTTCAACATATTTCGCATTGTTCTCGGGAACGGTTTTACTTATTTTGCTCATTCCAGGACTATTTTGTAGCTTAATTCATGCTTAACAAAGTATACTATTCAGAATTGAAAATAATTCAATCATTTTATTATTATAAGCATTTCAAGTAAAACATTTTTTGGATGCTTTTTGGACTTATTGAATGTATTTTGGAGCCATCGCTGGATCTATTTTGGACCCACACTCTGATTGGTTGAAATTTTGACAACTCGAATTGCGGCGTGCGGCGACGACACGCACACTTTAAAAAAGCTCGGATTGATAATCCAAAGGGCCTATCCAAGCGGTTTTGAATCAGAAAATATTTATTTTAGATAAGAATATATTTAATTCTGGAAACTTTTTTCATTAAACATTGGTGAAATACTCACATGTTTGGTTTTTTAAGGAATCGGTTCAATTTGAACCCAATTTGGATTCAGCTCTATTTCCATCAAATTTGCTGATTCTTTCTACAGAAACAAATTGTTTTCCAAATGGTATAATAGCTTGTTTGCTTACTTTTTAAAGCATTTTATTCTAAATTGAACGCAAGGCCGATGTTGAAAAATGGTTTTACAATAATAATAATAAAAATTACGGGATGTCTAACCGTATGGAACGGTTCAGAGAGGCGTAGTTTTAAAAATGATAAAAATGAGAGTTAACAGTTTTTTTTTATAGAAAAGAGAGGAAAAGGTAAATAAAAAACTTGAATAAAACACAACAAACAAAAGTTTTATTCAACGACAGCGTAGATTCAACTTAACAACTACAAACTTAGGCATCATCTTCAATCTCAACCCCGCCTTCTTCGGATGACTCCGAATCTTCGTCACTTGATGTCATTCGCTCTAACTGTACCAATTCTTTCTTTTTAGCTTTCTTCTCTCTCTTTTTCGCTTCAATTGCTTCCTGTTTCTGCTTCCGTTCTGCTGCTTTTTTCTCGCGCTCTTCAAGCCTCTTCTTCTTTTCCTTTTCTACCTCTTCCCTTTTCTCTTCTCTTTGTTTCTTCCGCTCTTCAATCCTTCTCTGCTTCTCCTCCTTTGCTGCTTTGTTTTCTTCCGCTTTTCTCTTACGTTCTTCGGCCTTTTTCTTCTTTTCAACTTCATTCTCTGCCTTCTGTTGCACTTTTTTTTCAGCGATTTCAATCCTCCTCTGAAGGAGATTTTTTTTCTCCTCTTCGATCCTTCGGATATCTTCCAGACGTTCTGCAGCAGTCAAAACTGGATTTGCTTTTATTTTGTAGTTGATGTGCTTGCGGGCTCGTTCGGGGGTTTTTGGCGTTGTGAGGTACTTCGAAATGTCACACTCGAGCGATGTGGTTCCTGCAGCCGGCAAATCTGACTGAGCCGGAACAACGGTTCGGCTTACTGGTTCCGGCGTAAGCGTTGTTTCAACAAACGAATCATTCCAAGATGTGTAATGTGATCCAAATTCGCCATAGAAAGAACTTGACGGTCGGGAAGAACTTGACGGGCGGGAAGAACTTGACGGTCGGGAAGAACCTGACGGGCGGGAAGAACTTGACGGTCGGGAAGAACTTGACGGCAACGCAGCGACATCTGTTGATGAGTAGCCCGAATGGTCACCAAGATTTTGCGATGCGCGGTTGGAGTGTGCTTCATGCTGCTCTAATACGTTCAATTCTGTAACATCCGAAGAGGAAGCAAGGTCATCAGAATGAGCAGGTTCTAAAAAATATAACAATAATTAGCTAATGTTGAGTTAAGTTACGTTTAGTTTACCTTTACGAGATTTGCCAAAGCATTTACTGTAATCCACAGCATCTGCGTTGAATGGGAAAAGTCCGCACGGCTTGAAGGACTCGCTGACGGTTTTAATTTTGAAAGCGTGCTTCATCGCCCTTTGCAGGATTTCCGGGAACGTTACAGGTGTAATTTTGGCACTTTCACCGTTTTCATCCTTGAACTTTTTAACCTCCTTCTTCCAGTAATGCTTCAACGGTCCGAAAACACCAACGTCCGCAGGTTGGATGATACGAGTAGAGTTCGGGTACAGTGAGATCAGGACGATCTGCAGCTTCAGACACGCTTCAGCGACCTCTAGCGACATATGACTCTTGTGGCCGTCCACGAAGTAAATGACTGGAAATTGCACATTCCGCTTCACCAAAGCCGGGTGTAGGACTTTCTTGATGTGGCCAACGAAGTTAGCAGTATCCATCCTCCCCGTTTCCGTTCCGCCGAGTCCCCAATCGCCAGGATAATGCTGAGCTATCTCCTTTCCAATCCGTTGCTGTGGAAGAACGACGAGCGGCGGGTACGAATGTCCATCGGCCGAAAACGTGAACAAAACAGTTGTTGTTTGCTTCGCGTTACTCGGTTCAACTATGGACACGTTCTTACTCCCCTTCTCGGCAAGAACCTTTTGAGCCGTAATGTTCATTGGCATGCCGGTTTCATCTCCGCTCAACATACGAGAAGGATCTTCGAGAATATCTTCGAGGCCGTAATCGCGAGCGTACTCTCCCACCTGCGCGTGCCATTTTCGCAAGTCTGATTCCGACACATTAGCACTAGCTTTACTTATTGCTTCTGGTGTACGTATGCTCACGTCCTTGTGACGCTGAAGGAATCCTTCGAGCCAGCGTCGACCTACAAAGATAATAATACATAGTTTAGTATTGATTAAACCTAACATTGGACAATTTACCTGGTGTGTTATCTCGAAAAGGGTTACGACGTGGATTTTCCTTCAAAAAAACGGATATTTTCCGACGTAACGCTTCGGTCGTAACAGGGAACGCCTTCCTCTGCATCTCCTTAATCCAGCAAACAATTTGGGATTCCTCGTCACAGGTCAGGACGGTTTCAGGGCCCCTTCGTCCTTTATTCTTGTAGTTTTCACCCAAACGGTAACGTAAAGTGTTCTTTGGGATCGAGAACTCTTTCGATGCTTTATACTGGGTCATTGAACCGTTACGAACTTGCTCAATGGCACACGCAAGTATTTCCGGGGTATACTTGACACGCTTGTTTTTTGTTATACCGTTGACATGCGCCTTTCCAGAGCTGGGCGGGGAAGTGTGGGCTTTGGAGCGATTCGGGATGAAATCAGAGCTGCGATTTGTCACAACAGGCAGCGTTGCGAACGGTCTTCGTGGACTGGCCTCGCTGGACCCTACACGCTGAGCTTCTTCGATTTCTGCAGAATCGATCATGAATGAGTCCCAACTAACGTCACTGAAGTCCAAGGATTCGCATTCATCCGACGCCAAGTCCCCGTCTTGCGGACTTTCGTTGAAGTCATCTTCCATCGTAAATCGTTCTTGGTCAGACGCGGGGTCGCGGGCTTGCCGGCCTGCTTGTCCGATCCATTCTTCCTCCGAGAAGCTCGTGTGAAGTTCCTCGGGCAGACCATCTAACCCGCCTTCCTCTGCAACATGTTTGTTTACACAGCTGTCCGTATCAGGAACTCCGCCACGACGCGCGGAAGCGATACATCCTTCCTCTGTGGCTTGATTGTTTACAGCGCTGGCCTCGGCGCTGGCCATGTCGGGAGCGCCGCCAAGGCTTGTGGAAGCGAAACATCCGTACGGGTCGTACATCACAATACGTGGACTGCTCACGGCTCGTGAATCGGTTTGCTGTGATAAGTCAAGAGGAGCCAGTTTCGGGAAAGTTCGAACCACCGGTGGCGCTTTACGTCCCGTAGTGAGGTCTAGTGGAGCTGAAAATAATCAATAATATCATTAATTTGAAATAAATACACAAAAAGTACTCTTACCTGGCAACATTTCGATATTATTTACAGAAAAATTAAGCAAAGAATTATTAACAAAACTTGACAAACGTTTCTTACGACACCGCGACACCTCAACTGACAGTTGACGATTGAATAAGCAAAAGGGCCTAATTTGGATTCCAAGTCTAACAGGGTTGCCAGCTCTATATTTCTTAAAGTAGTCATTAAATATTTTGCAGGTAATTGGGTAATATTTTGGATGACAAGAAAAAAACAAACCAACAAATCTTTTTTTAGTTAGTTTGCAATCGGTTCTCATAAACCATCCCAATCTCTAGCATTAATGGGCATTTTGTTTTGGCCTATTTTTGCGTGACATACTTTATGGATGACGCCTACTTGTGGTAGTTATTTGTTTTCAAAGCTCTAAGTTTTTTTAGATATTCTAATTTAAGAAGTTTATTCAGAATTATTAAATTTAAAATATTCTGTGATTTCAACAATACTTTGAAAAAATTTACCAACTGTTGAAAAGTTCTAAAGTTTACATAAATAAAACTGACAACACCTTGTTATGAATGTGTTGGTGATAGCTTGTACTGTTGGACCAGTAGCTCCAAAAACTGATCCAACGCGGCAGATTTGGAAAAATATTTTCAATTGAGTTTTTTTTAACAATGAAAAGGTTTTTTTAGTGTTTTAGTGACGATAAATCAAAGAGTGTTTCATAAACAACACATTCACTGTATGGAAACCGAGTGAAAATGATTTAGTGCCAGTGCAGAACAGAAAAATTGACATGGTGTCACGACGCAAATCGAATAAGCAACGAAGCCGTTTTTTTTCGACCCAATCGACGAGCCGGGGTGGCTGGAATATCGAAAATAATTGTAATTGTTAACATTATTTTGTAAGGTAACTTAGAAAACGGTCCTGCTTGAACTTTCTTTTCATTGGTTTCAGTAAAATCCGAGTTTAAAGGCCATAATTTACATAAATCAGGTAAATAGGTCCAATATAGGTACTAGGTCCAAAATAGGGACATATACCCTATATCAGAATCTGCATGAAATCTGTCCTCATGCATTTTTTGCGATATAGGAGTATGACATTTTTTTCCGTTACCGACAATTATCGACATTACCGACGGCTTTTTGGTTGTATTTCACAAAAAAAACCCTTAGCAGAACGAGGATTGAACCACCAACTTCTTGGTTATTGATCCGACACGCTACCACCGCGCCATGGACGCTTGATGAAAAGTGAGTGAAAGAGCACCAAGATATGCTTCTCTTTGGAGTGTTGCTCGGGGACGGGCCAGCTTTATATGTGTTGGTGAGAACTGCAGATCGCTGAAATTTTTACACGCGGGCAAAAATGATCTACGGGCTTGCTGCAAAAAATGTTATAAAATATGACATTTTCTGCAGCAAATCCAATGTTGCAGATTTTGAGATATATTTTTCCTTTGGGTGTATGTATACAGCAATTCCCCACGAAAACAGCATGGAAAAAAACAAAAGTGCTCGGATCGGGCTCAAAATTTTTCTGGGGGTTCCCTGGCCGAAATAATTAGACCCGTATTTTTTTGTTTGGCCATTAGGGTGACCTACGCCGTCTTAGGGTGGTCTGAAAAATTGCCATTTTCGTCGATTTTCGCAAAAACCACTTTTTTCAAAAAATCATAACTCCTCGCCATTTCAAACGATTTCTATTGTCTTATACGCAAATGAAAGGTAATAAGTTGGCCTATCAAAAAAAAAAATAATAAGAAGTTTCAAAAATCTAGCCTAACATATGAAAAGGTCGAATGAAACTTTAAAATGCCGTTTTAACGGTGTCTGGACCAAAGAGCCCATGTCTGGAAATATTTTTATCGGATTCCCCGGACATTTTTACATAACATACTAAAAAATGGGAGGAGTTCATTAACAGGATTCTGAGATATGATTTTTTGAAAATAAAATCCGTGTTTTTCGACGCGCCGCGCGCAAGAACACGAAAATGACAAAATCGGCAAAAAATCAACTTTTTCCACTAAAACTGCGATAACTTAAAAATTTCAGCGATGACCTATACATGTCTGGGTACCAAAATTTTTGTAATTGAAAGACGCAACAAGGCCAATTTATCACCTTTCATTTGCGTATTAGACAATTGAAATCGGTTGAAATGGCGAGGAGTTATGATTTTTTGAAAAAAGTGGTTTTTGCGAAAATCGACGAAAATTGCCATTTTTCAGACCACCCTAAGACGGCGTAGGTCACCCTAATGGCCAAACAAAAAAATACGGGTCTAATTATTTCGGCCAGGGAACCCCCAGAAAAAAATTGAGCCCGATCCGAGCACTTTTGTTTTTTCCATGCTGTTTTCGTGGGGAATTGCTGTATATATATATATATATTTTTGAAAAATACTAAAACTTTCATAAAATACCGTATTTTTCGAAAATTCTCAATTTTTAAAATTTGCAATATGGGTATCTAACGACGCAAAATGCAAGCATGCGAAATTTCGCTTCGTTTGATACCCAATTGCATATTTAGAAAATTTGTGTATTTTGAAAAACATACGTTAGTTTGTGAAAATTTTAGTATTTTCCAAAAAACAACTCTAATAAATTGAAAATGCATACGAATTATCGCTTCGCTTGATGCCCATATTATAAATTAGGAAATTTGAGTACTTGCAAAAAACACGGTATTTTGTGAAAATTTTAGTATTTTACAAAAATGCTTGAATAAGGTTATGCTTTAAATCAAAGAATAAGCTCAATACTATCAGTTGGTAATAATCTACCATCAATCTCAACAAGGACAGTAGTTTTTAGACAGCTTAAAAGAAATCTAAAATTGATTTTATTTTTGTTCTTTGTTTTGCTTTGTATGATAAATGAAACATATCAAATAAATCAATGTGATTTAAATTAAATAAGTAACATTGAAATATATTTTATTTATGTTTAAATATTTGACATCACTTGAAAAAGCTTTAAAAATTCTTTAAATTAAAACAAAAACTGCAGCAACATCTAATAAAGTGATAGCAGATAATGTAAAATTTTAGATAAATTAAGAATTTTCATTTCATTTAAAACATATTTTACAAATTATCTTTTATTCACAACTGCCAACTGGGGAAAATCAAGACAAAAGTCTGGTATAGGAGAAAATCGATTTTTTTTAAATGGCTTAAGCAGCTGTATTACTTTGTTATCTTTGTCCTGATTTTCCCCAGGCGGCGGTGTTTGATGAAAAATAGTAAAATATGATAATTTTTCAAATTTAGAATAATTAAGACCCAGTCTTTGAATAGAATATAAAATAAAATAGAAAATATTTATAGCGCTAGGAAATTTTTGAATTTCTAAAATAAAATTTTAACAATTTTCTATAATATGCCATATAAGTGCTGATATATGTCGAGTACAAATTTTGAATGCTTTATAATATTTATCGAGTATTAATTATTCAAATGTTTATCTATTTATACAGCCTAATCAGAATTTCCAAACCAAAGTTAGTTTTTTCTCAATTTCGGGAATTTCCGGGATAAAATATGAAAAATCCCGAGATTCGGGAATTCCCGATTTTGGAAAAGTTCCGGGAATTCCCGGGATGGACGCACTATTTTTTTTTACAATTGAGTTACGATAAATGGCAGCTATTTGCCAAAGTTTTGTTAGTTGAAATACGTTTTTTTCATTTTGAGTATGCCAAATCAAATCGGGCGTTCATTTTTACGCAAAAGTCCCTGAGACATCAATTTTCTATCTCTTCACGGTTTCGAGCTACAAATTACAGAAAAGTCGTTCAGCTCACCCGCTTTGATCATGAATTACAGCTTTCGTAATATATACCTTACCATTCACAGCAAAAAAGTGTAAATTTGGAAGGTATAATTCTAGAAGGTTGAATATTACCTCTTTTATGATGTAGTTTTACCTTAATTTGAACTGTAAAAGCGACATTACACCAGAATAGTGGTAAAATTACACATTTTCAGAGGTAAAATTATTCATTTTTTGTGACATAAAAGATGTACCCCTTTCCAGATGTTATATTACCATGAATTATTTTTCTGTGTTGAAAATGTATCTGAAAATGTTGTTTTGAATAAAAAAAAACTGCAAAAGTGACGATAATAGGTCGCTTAGTGTGACGAAAATGGGTAAATTTTTCTACTCAACATAAATAATGTAAAATTACATCGAAAAAAAGGTCAACCAGAAAATTAGCAGAAACGTTGTGAAGAAGAAATGTAATATTGACGCAAAAGTCACGATGAAATAGCAAATTTTTCAATTGTTCTGTTTCCCTAAAATTCTCCCCATCATAAAGAAAAATAAGAAAGAGAGCGTCAAAAGGGAACACGTGCAAGAATATCTCCGCTATCGCGATACATTAAAATGACATTAAACACGGCGGCGCTTCATCTTGCATCATGCCGCGACAAACTTCCTGCCCTCATCGCAAAGAGCCACTTCCGGGTACAGGTCCCTGGGAGGACTTTGAGAAGTATCTTTTTTTTTGTGATTTAGTTTTTTTATTTTTTAAATTTGTGTGTTTCTTTAAGAATGTTTTTTTTTTCAGTACGTTTCACACCACTTGACAGTGTCAAAAAAAGGATAAAGAAGAGTATTTAGTGGGAGCCACTCTGCCTTCAAGAGTGTGGCAATATGGTGATGGCTTTTAGACGAGAGGAAAATTACGGTACAAAGAAAAAAAAATAGGCAAAACATGCTATCGCGTATCCTGGAGAGACGACAGGGCTACTTCCACGGCAAGAAAACTCTGAAACAGGACGGATTCTTGGAACGCCAGGATCGTCGTCTCCATTAGCGTGCAGCCAGGGAGCTACTACTTTCCCACAGGAAGTACTCAGACCCGTTGATGGCAGGCTCAAGTTGATGTTCTGCGGGATGTTGCTAGACACATGCTTCAAGTAAATGGACTTTGCTAGGGAAGCTTTACTTGTAATGCTCTTTTTTTCAGTGTTGCTTGTCATTTCAAGTTTGCATCAATTTCTAAGTAATACACACCATATCGTCTGCTTTCGAATCGTTGACACAACAGCGCCTAGAAAATGTTTACATCGGGATTCCTGCAACGAAAAGAGTGAGAAAAAGAGCACAATTTAAAACTTTAGTTCAACCCATCTCGCTGCGGCTGTTTGAATTTCTCCACGAAACAACAAATCAATTTCCGGCTTTTCAACGGATCGGGAGGGCACTTTGTAACTTCCACTTAAAAGAAGAGAAGACTGCATCCACGTGGGGACAGGAAGCGAGCGGCAAAATTCTCAATTTCCTCGCCTATTTAAAATGCATTTATCAATCAACTTCAAGCTCAAAGAGGGAAATAGTGTCAAATGGATTGGAGGTAAGGGTGGAGGTGAATAAAAATAACAAGCTGATGAGAGAGATGTCAGTTTGATTTGTCACCGGGAACTGAAATCGACTGGTTGGTTGGTCAAGTGCATTCAATTGGTGACAAATCTGATTTTTTTTAATAAAAATGTTTCGAGTGGGTCTCTCTATATAGAAATGTCGCCATCAATCATTTTGTGTTGTTCATCGGTGAGAGGTGAAATGCTCAGCGATTTAATGCGCAATAGAAGAGATTTGTTGCAATCGACGATAAATGTATTTTAAATTTACTGCTTTGACCTAATGTTTCAATTAGAGAAACGAGCAACTAATCTTACTTTAATTTGTACGATCCCCTTGTTTAAGAATGATATTTCCGATGTTCGCGAAATTGATAACTTTGTATGATTATTTGCAACTAAATTTAAATGTGTTTAATAATGTTTCTAAATCCTGCTGTGAAGGTTGCTATCTTCCTCACATTGAATTCAATTATACACTGAAAAAAAAATAAAAGTACCAAATTCCTTTATTCTAGGAATTTTGGCTCCTTTCCTTATTAAGTAATCCAAAAAACCCGATTACTAAATAAGGAAAAGAGGCAAAATTCCTAGAATAAAGGAATTTGGTACTATTTTTTTATTTCAGTGCATATGAGCAATTCTCTACGTAGTCGGTCTTTTGCCTTCCTCACCTGAGATAAATGAACTTCTTTCAGAAACGACGTAGACCCACCTTCATGTATACCTATCGACTCAGAATCAAAAACTGAACAAATGTCTGGTTGTATGTGTGTGACCAAAATTCTTACTCAGTCTTCTCAGCACTGGCTTAACCGATTTAGGTCAAACTGGTCGCATTAGACTCGGTTTATGGTCCCATACGTCGCTATTGAATTGTTTAAAGTTTCGATAAGTAGTTCAAAAGTTATGTATAAAAATGTGTTTTTTCACAAATATCCGAATCTCACTTAAATGTATGTAAACTATGTCCGGATCCAAAATCTGACCCATCGTTGGTTAGGTAATAGAAAAACTGTTCCAACGAGTACAAACATTGGTAATCTGGCAACCCTGTCTTGAGTTATTACCACTTAAGTGATATTTATATACATTTTTGAAGCTCGATCTCGATTAAATGTATGCAAACAATGTCCGGATCCATCACCCGACCCATCGTTGGTTAAACGAAAACCCTTTCCAACGAGTCTAAAACATTGATAATCTTGCAACCCTATCTCGAGTTATGACCACTTAAGTGATATTGTACTTTTTTGAAGCCGGATCTCAATTAAATGTATGCAAACGATGTCCGGATCCATCACCCGACTCATCGTTGGTTAGGTAATCGAGAGACCTTTCCAACGAGTCCACATCATTGAAGATCTGGCAACCCTGTCTCGGGTTATGACCACTTAAGTAATATTTATGTACTTTTTTGAAGCCGGATCTCGATTAAATGTATGCAAACGATGTCCGGATCCATCATCCAACCCATCGTTGGTTAGGTAATCAAGAGACCTTTCCAACGAGTCCACAACATTGAAGATCTGGCAACCCTGCCTCGAGTTATGACCACTTAAGTAATATTTATGTACTTTTTTGAAGCCGGATCTCGATTAAATGTATGCAAACGATGTCCGGATCCATCATCCAACCCATCGTTGGTTAGGTAATCAAGAGACCTTTCCAACGAGTCTACAACATTGATAATCTGGCAACCCTGTCTCGAGTCTTTTAACCCTTAAATGCCCATTTATATTATATTTGAACGTTTAAATATTAAAATTCAGTTTTAACCAATTCCTTGCATTTTTATTTGTTTTATTTTATCACCATCGTATTACCCCGACAATTTTACATAACAATCATTGTCGACCTCAAACTAAAATGAACTATTGGCAAGATATAGCGATTTTACTGAAAAAAGTTTGATTTTAGGCAGCACTCGGAAGTACATGGTGTACTTTTCAACAAAAAGGGATGAACCCCGCATAGTTCAGTTTTTATATGTGAGAAACTTATTTCGGATTTGAATTCATAGGAGGAGGATTAAAAAATTGTCCGGGGAACACGATAGTGATAAAATAAAACAAATGAAAATATAAGAAATTGGTCAAAATTGAAATTTAATACTTAAACGTTAAAATATAATACAAGTGGGCATTTAAGGGTTAAAATATTTTTATCGAATTCTTGGGACAATTTTCTATGAAATGCAACTTGTAGAAAATCTTATGCTCAAATAGTTGCAAAGTTATGATTAAAAGCAAAAAAAGTTTTTCAGAAAATCGTAAAAAAGAGGGCGGTGCCAACAATAGAGGTATGGTCCAATCAGCACCAAACTTGGGATTTCTGTTAACTATCAATAGACGAACATTCCCTCCAAGTTTGGTCCAAATCGGTGAAGGTCGAGTCCAAAAGTGTACTCAGTTGACCTGGAATGACCCATACTGTTTTTTTCAAAAAAAATAAGTATCGGTCGCAAAACAAAATTCAACGTCATTTTTCGATGTTAAAGCGAATTTGCAATCAAAAAGTACTTCAGTGAAATTTTGATAAAGTGCACCGTTTTCACGTTAAATCCATTTTTAGGCAACTTTTTTGAAAATAGACACAGTTTTTAATTTTTTTTTAAATAGTGCACATGTTTGCCCACTTTTGAAAAAAAATATGTTTGAAAAGCTGAGAAAATTCTCTATATTTTGCTTTTTTGAACTTTGTTGATTCGACCATTGGTTGCTGAGATATTGCCATGCAAAGATTAAAAATAGGAAAAATTAAGTTTTCTTAGTTTCACCCTCACAGCCCACAATTTTCTAATGTCGATATCTCAGCAACAAATGGTTCGATTTCCAATGTTAAACAATATTTTAATTTTTAATCAAGACTAACATTTCAAAAGGGCGTGATCTTGAATGTTGGGCCCTTTTAAAATTTAATGCAATGTTAATGGATGGATCGGAAAATTTCACGAATGTTTCATATTTTATTATTGAAAATCGAACCGTTGGTTGCTGAGATATCGACATTCGAAAATGGTGGGTTGTTTGGGTGAAAACATCAATTTTACTGTTTTGCCTTTCATCCTAACTCGTCGTCCAGATAGCGTTGGATTCGGACGTGCTTGTTGAAAGCAAATTGAAACAGTTCAAGGTCGTTGTGCTCTGTGAAATAACAATGGAATCCCGAAGATTGTTTACGCTGAGGGTGCATTTCGGAGTAGGTTCCCGGAAACCGAAGGATGAGGAGATATTTCAGTTCTTCCGGAAGCAAGGATGGACCAGCTGTGATTTGAGTGCTATGTACCGAGAGGATCATAGCCTGTACGTCCGGTTCAAGTCAGCCAAAGGAATGGAAAAAGCCTTTTCTAGGTTAGGTTCGAAAACCACGTTTTTGTACAGCGATGGAACGGAGGCAGATGTAACGGTTGCGGACGCTGGAGGTGTATCGAAGTACGTTCGAGTTTTTGGATTGCCATCGGAAGTTGAAGATGGTCGGATTGAGGAGGTTTTGGGAGGATATGGAAGAGTTCAACAGCTGTACCGAGAACGTTATCCGGAGGAAACGGGATTCCCAATTTAGAGTGGCGTTCGAGGAGTATTTATGGAGGTTAAGGAAGCAATACCGGCTCAGGTCAAGATTCAAGGAATAAGCGCTCGAATTTACTATGACGGAATGGTCAACAAATGTTTCGTATGTGGATCGAAGGATCATTTGAAGGCTGACTGTAAGGTTAGGGGAAAAATGCAGGAGAAACCGATTGATTCGTCGCCTAGGGAACCCAGCTCATTTGCAAGTGTGTTGGCTAATAGTTCCGCGTCTTCCCAGTCAGACAAAACAGTGTCTGATGGCTCAATGGTGCAAGACGATAGAAAGGTTACTTCAGAAACAGCAATCACTAGCCTGAAGGGAAAACCGAATGAAAGAAAACTTCCATATAGATTTAAGGGAGGAAAGATCATAATTGATGAAGAGTTTGCAAAATATTAGGATGATCGGGATGAATTGGTCCTAGAAAGAAGGGCAGCGGAAAAAAAGAGACTACTTGATTCACAAGGACAGCAATAATTATTGGAAAGAGTTTATGAACTTATGTATGTAAATATTTTAATATTTGTTAATTCAGCTTTATTTATTTAAATATGACGATCAGTGAATTTTAAATCGTAAAAAAAAAAAAAAAATCACAATGCATCGATTTTCGTCGCCAAGTCGACAAGTTGTCAAGTTGAGCTTCGAAAACTGGCGCGAGAATGTTTCACATGTAACATGTAAGATATCGTAGCTTTTCGGTTTCTAATGCCCTCTTGTTTTGCATGACTGTCCAATGTATATGCAAAAACTTTTGTGACATTTATTCTGCTAAAATCAAATTGTTGACATGTGCTCCCAAAATAGCCTAAAAGTCGACTTCATTTTTCGTAATTTCGTAAGTTTATTTAACAGAGTACATTGGATTCCAATGGGAGCTTTCTAAACTATTCATCGTTTATATCGTTTTCAAAGTTTCGAATGCTCGCGACGCAAGGTAAGGCGGGTTTTCCAGCTGTCAAAATAGTGAGTTAATGTCTCCTTTAGGCAAATTTCACCGGATTTTTTTTCTGTAGGGTTGTTAGCCATGCCAAACTGATCCGAAATACGCATCTAAACGCGTTTTTCGGTTCCGTTTGGAATGATTAACAACCATACAGAAAAAAAATCAAATTTTCACTTTTCTAAAAATCTCTATATAAAATCCGGGTTTCGTGCTAACTAACTATTTTGACAGCTGGGAAATCCCACCTTACCTTGCTAATCAACATACCTTCATCATAAGATTTTGAAACACTTTCTTTTGTGCTGCCTAGAGGGTGACGAGCGGAAATTCCCGGGAAATCGGCCATTTTTGGACCTCTCGATTCCCGGGAAATTTGGTCGAGACTCCCGGGAAATTTTATACTTACAAATATCGACCCAAAATTAAAAATTTAATCAGAAAAAAACATTTGAAAAATTCAAAATTGTTAAGAATATTGGATGTTCAATGTTCGATTCTCAAATTTGAATAAACCAATGCTTCTCTTATCTTCTTATTCTAAAAGTGTAAATTTAAACTTTAAAAAAAATCTAATAACTATAATTGAGAGTAACCAAAAATTGTGGACCCCAAAATTTACCTTGAAAGCAGTAACACACCAGGAATGAAATATTTATTATTTTTAAGCAGGAAAACCTTTTCAAGATAAGTTTGATTTCCATATCCTCTATCAAGTGGGTCTCGTGGCGCAGGGGTAGCGGCTTCGGCTGCCGATCCCGATGATGCTATGAGACGCGGGTTCGATTCCCGCCTTATCCACTGAGCTTCTATCGGATGGTGAAGTAAAACGTCGGTCCCGGTTTCTCCTGTCTCGTCAGAGGCGCTGGAGCAGAAATCCCACGTTAGAGGAAGGCCATGCCCCGGGGGGCGTAGTGCCAATAGTCTCTCTCTCTATCAAGCATAGAAAAACTCATAATCTTGTTTTTTTTTTAATTCTCGCTGTATCGAAGTTATTTCCTTTTTTGATGTCAATAAGTAATTTTGTGTTTTGAATATTAAATTATCAGCGCCGTACCTAGGGGTTGGCGCAGTTGGCGACCGCCAAGGGCGCCAGCCCTTGGGGGGCGCCAAAATCGATGATTGTATATAATTTTAATGTCAGCTATAACATCTTCATTAGATATTTGAAACAGAAAGGGCGTGGAATTATAAAATAGAATTACAATTAACTAATTTGTTTTAAAATATAAAAACAATATTTAGTGGCGCCAAAGTCGATTGTATGAATATTTCTACTGAAGTGTTTTTGAAAATTCATACTTGATGCTAAATTATTTTTTTCATCGAGCGACAGAAAGTTAAAGGAGTTTTAAAAGAAATTCTCAAACTAAATACACGTTAAAGTTTGGACCGTTGTATAATGAAGTTTAAGTCATACCTTCCAGACTATAAAAAAGTCCCACTATATGTTATTATGACGTTCATTTGGCTGTTCTATGAAATGAGAATAATTTTAACATTAAAACATATACCTTTCTTTTGAAATTTTTACATTCTCGAGTTAAAAATGGCCTTTGTAATAATTTCAGCACGATTTCCCTTTTATAATCAACTTCGTGCATTGAAATTTGCATACTCTTTTTCAAAATACAAGGGTTTTGAAATTGAAAAACTGCTGTAAATTTTCATCAATAAGACCAACATTATTTGCCTAAGAAAAAAATGTTTTTCAGAGCACATCACTTTTTATGTTTTAGTTTAACCAGTGTTGTTTACATTTTAAATCGTCTAAAAAGCTTTGAACATGAAAAACAATCTATTTTTTTATGTTAAAACCAACAAATAATATTTTATCAAGATTTAAAATTATTTGTATAGTTTTGCGCACAAAAATATTTTTCTAGAAAATAAAATTTTATTTTACGAATTAAAAATAAACAAATAAATCGAAACATAATTTTAAAAAATTAAATGATGAAATATATTCTCAAAAATCGTATGGGCAAATCACTCAAAATTAATTAAAAATTTCTTAGCTTTATATTTTTTTTTAACTTTTTTTTCTAACAAAACATAAAATTCGTCGATACTTAGAAATTTTGGAAACTTATGATTGCAAAACAACTGAACGGCCCAAGTAGCAAGTAGAACATCGCTTTTTATTGTTTTTGTTGATCAATTGCTTCACTAGCGTTTCTATACGTTAACAAGCCTTACCCGACAAACTTCGTTCTGCCTTTTTCGTTTGTTGACGTTTTTAACTTTTTTGCTTATTCAGCCTCCTTTGATCAAAATTTGATTTTACGTAACTTTTCCCGTACAATCTGCAGATTTTCCGCAATCGGTTCCAGAGTGGCAAAAGTTGTAACTTTATGGCGTAAGAACCTTCCTTGAACTTGTACGAACCCAACGCAACAAAGAGCGCCTCGATCCGACGTTCCGTGTTCAAGTGATTCGCGTTCGAACAAAACCATCGAATTTTTATACATATATATATATAATAATATATATATATATATATATATATATATATATATATATATATATATATATATATATATATATATATATATATATATATATATATATATATATATATATATATATATATATATATATATATATATATATATATATATATATATATATATATATATATATATATATATATATATATATATAGAAGAAGATTATTGAACAAGTGTCAGAAAATTTGGTCAATTGTTCACATTTTGATCAAAAAACCATTATTCAACATGGTTGTGTAACACAAATGCCAAATCTAGCAACGGATTAAGAATAGTTCATTTTGAAGTTTATTCTGACTTGAATAAAACATGCTTTTAGAACTCGAAAAGCAAAATGACATTTGCAGATATGATGATTCATTTCAGTTTGCTAAACATGATAACATAGTAGATGTAACCTTTGGTTTCAGCTGGGATTTCTCGTAAACAAGTTGTTAATGTGTAGTTCTCAAATCGTTTTCCTAACTCATTTCTTAATCTTAAGGGCAGGATGTTGTTAAATGGTTCTAACGACGTTTACCTTACCCGGTTCAGTATCTTATGGTCATGAGTTCTTATGACATGTTCAAAAAACGTTCTCTATGCAAGTATGACTTGCACTTGCAAAACTAGCTCGAAACACGGACTTTTCTAACGGATGAAGAGATGTTCAACAAAAGTAAAACTTGCGCTTTTTCCAGCGGAAATCTCTTGGCGAACAAATGTGCTACTTGGGGGGTTTATAATGCATTTTAAAACACTTTTTTCATTGAAATGTTGAAACCGTGGCATGTTATTTAAATTTTTTAACTGTTTTATTTTTTTGGTCATAGTCGACGGACATAAACTTCAAAAAATATATGCAAAGGCCTAAATTGATTTTGACGAAATTTTGTTCTGCCGCTGCATGTTGATAAATTATACTTCGATGCCGGTGTGCTCTTTTGAGCTAAGCTTGCTGGGATTCCCATCTAGATAGAACAAGATAGCACACGGTCATCGAATTATTATTTTTTTAATTTTGAAGAAGGATTGTTTTTTTCATTTTTCGTTGTAATTATCGAAATGAAATCCAAAGCCAAATCAGCTAATTATTTTTCAAATCCGGGAAAGTTCTTTGCTTATACAATCAAATTAAGACTACATCAGATCAAATTATGCAGGCTTAAAAATATAAAATTTGCTAACAAGTTTTAGCAAAATTTATTATGATTGAGCATTTAATTCTGTGCATTTATCTGAGAAATAAATTAAAAAAAAAAACAAAAAACTGCCATCATTATCGTTTCATGAAATCTGAGAAAATATTCAGCCTACTTAACTCCTGTAATAAATTTTCAATTCAACCTATCTCATATTATATGAACAATAAAACATACAATAACTGTGTTTCTGAATTTTACCATATTAAGGTCTCCAATTGCAATTATAAAATCAAAACTCATATAGAAGCAATAATTAAAAATCAATATCAATTTATCAAAATGCTTGTTAATTTGGGAGGGGCGCCAAATTGATGCTTCGCCAAGGGCGCCGTAGACCCAACGTACGGCTCTGTAAATTATATTTATGTTGGGAATAAAAATGAGGCGTAATTTGTAAAGTTAGTGTCCGCTAATTGTGAACATTTACAGTTGATCTTAAGAAGGAAAAAATCAACTTAAAGTTTTTACTTTGTGTCGTTATTTATCATATTGCAAAAATTCCATATTGCATAAATGGAAAATTTTATATTAGTTATATTTTTACTTTCAAAAAATCTAATAATAAGTTTGTCCAACTTTTGAAAAATCACTCAGTGCGAATGAAGATTCGTAAACATTTTAAACTGCAATTTCGAGTCCCAAAAAGGCTCAAGAAACGATTTTGTATTTGTAGATTGAGGTAAAAAATTCAAATGAAGAAAAAGTTCCTTAAAACAATGATTACTTAAATTTACAATTAATTGTATCTGAATTCATTAAAAGAAACGTTTTTTACTTTTCTTTTAAGTTATTGACACTATTGGCTAGTTAAAAAAAAATCCCGGGTCCCGGGAATTCCCGGGAAATGGCAAAACTCAACTCTCGATTCCCGGGAAATTGAAAATCTCGAGAGTCGTCACCCTCTAGTGCTGCCAAAACAAACCAAAATGTCAGCTCATTGCTAGCATCTGACTGTAAGCCTACTGTGTCCGTTCAACCACTGCTGCCTGACTCACTCAAAAATACCAACTTTTTGTGTAAAAACTTGTTTCTTTATGTCACGGTTTTGCGGTTCAGTGAATGGATCTGAAAAAATCGTGTATGCGTCGCCGATATTCGCGTCAGGACCCCTGACATTTTCAGCTCTGGCTGACGTTATTAATAAACATAGTCGATGTTATGAATTGAAAGAAGTTCTACCATTGTTATATTCTTTTGCAAGAAAGGCTCTATCTCACCCCAGATAAGATCAAATCGGTTTTTAAACCTTTGCATGGCAATATCTCAGCAACTAAAGGTCGTATCAACAAAGTTCAGAAAAGCAAAGTATAGAGAATTTTCTCAACCTTCATTTGTTTCAAAAGTGGACAAACATGCGCAATAATTTAAAAAAAATGAAAAACTGCGACTATTTTCAAAAATATTACCTAAAAATGGCTATAACTTGAAAACGGTTTATTTTATCAAAATTTCACTAGAGTACTTTTTGATTGATAATTAAATTTCACAAAGAAAAATAAACTTGACAATTTTTTGCGACAAATACTTCGATTTTTTGAAAAAAATCAGTATTATTTCAAAAATTCATAACTCGGTCAAAGATTTTGTAACCGTTCTGAAAATTTCTGAAAAGTTAGTATTTGATTTCCCCTAAAACATATCAGAAAATGAAAAAAATAAATAAGTGTGTTTTTTGCAAAAGAAAAGAAAAATCATAAAAAAATGTGTTTACTGCATATCATTTTTGGCAGTGTAAACTCAACCCCCGGTAGTTGGTCACTTTTTCGTTTGACACTTTTTTAGATGTACCGCGTTGGTTGGTCAAATTCAAACTAAAAAGTGACGAACTGTCACTTTTTATACGGCGCTCACGCACACTATCAAAACAAACGTTTGATAATTTGTGTGAACTCCGTGTAAATGGGGTGTCAAACTAAAAAGTGAGTGTAGTCCTTATCCATACCTACAACTTTGCCGAAGCCACCAAAGGATAAAAAAATCCCTTAGCTGTCAAATTTGTATGAAAAATTATATGGGGAAACTAATGATGCAAAATGGCTTCTTTGGGCATACCGAGGCACCTAAAAAGTTTCAGCCCGATTCAAAAATACAAAAATTAAAACTAAAAAAAAAAACGATTTCGTAGGAATGTGGTATTTCTGTGAAATCGAAACTCTTTTTTTTTTAACTAATTAGGTAACAACTCGAGATTAAGGGGAACATAGATACACAAATCTGTTAACAGGCTTACTATACGAATATGCCCAAAATATAAGCATTTTCCCAGCAATAATCGTGAAATAATTTGCTTTCCCATTGACGAATGATAGCTCATTCGAACTGTTCCAACAAAGTCCCCACTCATTCTAATCTAAACTTCATCAAACCCCCCACCAAATCATCTCACTCCCCACCGTCGTCCCGTTTCCCTGCGTGATGACAGTTTGATTTGCTGGTGCTCCGATAAGGTGTCTATTTGTACGTGTCTTTGTGCGTCCCCCTCTCTCCCCCTCCCCCCTCACCTTCAAAAACTTGCGAGCCGAGATTTGATAATGATATTGTTGTTGAGCGAATGAAATATGCAAATTACGGTCGATTATTGCAATTCAAGGAGCTCCGCCACACAGCCCGCGTCTTCTCACCATGTGCGGCCACCGACATTCCTTCGCACAAACTTTGCTTTGCCCATTGCAGCAATTCAGGGTTGGGTTTTGAGCATTGTTTTTTTTTCTTTCTCTGCAACTCAGTGTGTGAGTGAGAGCGCCGACTGTCACAACACAGCCAAGTGTGGCTCTCTCAAACGATTTTCACGGCGTTTCTCTCTCCCAAATGAAATTTCTCTAAATTGAGCGCGAGAGACTAGGGATGCTGCGTACGGTTGTGTGCGCCCTTATCGGCGGAGCAAACTTATCACACGGTTGATTGAGCAAATTCGGGAAAATTCTCACTCACACTACCGCAAAAAAAATCAGTGTGTGCGTGTGTTTCCGCCATCCGTCAGTGGTTTTGACATTGACGGGCCCAGCACGGCCGTGCGTGCGAACTGTGTCAGCAGCTCCGACAAGCAGCAAACGTGTTGTGAGTGGTAATGTTTGCCCCCCACCACGATTGCCAACATTCAGGGGGTAATCCACGTCAAGTGTCATCTGGTGGAGATTGTTGGAAGGTTGCGCGGTCCACCCCGGTTGGTGGTTGTTGTGGAGATTGCAATTAATCTGAAATTCAAATGTAGTGCGACTCTCTCGATGAGGGGAAACTTTGGGTAAGGGTTTTAATTTGCGAAACAATCGGAGTGGAAAGTTATGCTGGAAAAGATACTAATTGTGAAAAGGTTTCAGGAGTTAACTTGAGATTGATAGTGAATTAATAAAAAAGTCTTTGTAAGAAATTATTCCCTTAAAAATTGTGCGGAAATGGGATTTTCCAGAAAATTGTGGAGTTTTAGAACATCGGAGTCTAGAGAAAAATTGTTGCATATGAAGGGGATTTTTTTTGGTTTGGGTGTTTGAGGGTTTTCTCAATAGCTCAATAGCGCAATAGCTAAAATTTGTCGTAGAAGCCATCGATTGCGACATAAAACTTTAGAGACTTGGACAATGTTGCTTGGATTTGCATGCTCAACAACTCTCCAAAAGAAAAAAATCTACTTTTGATCCTTGCATTGTAACATGAATTTTGCTCGTGTTTTTTGCTCGCACTTTTGACAGCAAAAATTCGAAAAACTAGGCAACCAGTAATTGATTATTTACCTTTTCACCACATTGAGCCTTCTCGCTTCAAAATTGCGACTGACAGCTAAAAAACAAGCGATTATCCTAGACTGGATTGATGTTTTTTTTAGAAAAAGTCATCGCTTCAATTTTAAAGTTATTGCAGTTTTAGTTAAAAAAAATAGATTTTTACCCGTTTTCGTCATTTTTCCGTTACTCCAACCCCCTTCAAACCCCTCTTAAGCCCCAAAAGCACCCCCGCAAAAGGTTCACCAAATATCAATCAAATTTACAGTATGTAAAAAAAGTATTTACACCCCTTGGGCACTATGCACATTTTGCGATGAAACATGTAAACAATTTAAAGTTTGACAGACACCTAGTACTACGTTTTGTTCAGAAACTCATTGCGAACATTTTGCTATAAAAAGCTCATGAAAAGATGTTTTCTATAAAAAGTTATATAACAAATACTATTGATCGATTCTTCGGCTCCTTTTCAAAAAATTCCCAAATTTTTTTCAGCGTTTTGGCTGTAGTGGCACAATTAAAGAAAAAACCCCCCAATGTTATTACATATTTGAAAAGATAATTGATTTTCCAACATAGAAATGACATGCATAATGAACAATATTATACCTGTGCTTCTCCTGAAATGAAAATGTAGCGTGACGGGACAACATCGTAAAACTGGAATTTTAAAAGGCACACCAAAAAAAATCGACACAGTTTTGCTAGATCGATTTTTTAAAACTTTTGCTCTTCTAAACATTATCACAAATTGAAAAATGAATCTTTTGCTCCTTGAACTGAAAGATTTGGTTGAGATTTGAGTTTTTGCCAGCCATTTCTTTTCGTGACGGGACAACGAAAGGAGCAGATTTATGAAAAAATTCCTCTCCCATTCAATGACTTGCAGACCTTATTTGGTCAATATTTTTGGCATTTCAGATAATAAAACGCATTTAAAGCACATTGCAATTATTAGATCATAATTAAAATGAAATTTTTCATATAAAAAATCACATTGAAAATTGAAAAAAGTGACATTTTGGTGTAGCTTCGCTAAGAATCGGTCTATTACAGAAATAAAAAAAGGTGCAAAAAAAGTTTGTACACCTTTCGAAAAATTAACATAAATAAAGTTATTTGTTGACAAATCATCATGAATCCAGTCACCCAACTCCAAATAGGCATCCTTGACTGATTAAAAAAATAATTTGGATTGAATATAAAGTTTACTAAATACTTAGTTTAAAAGTTTATATAACTCTGGAAATTTTATATGAAACTTATCTAAACTTAATTTTGCAAACATTCAATTTATCTAAATGTCAATATATGACCATAGAATTGCTAAATAAACATTCTGGAATGGGTATAACACCGTTTTGGGGGCTTTGTAACGATATAATAGATTTTTCGTTGGATTTTCGTACCAACCCGGAATTACGTCGTCGGAAAATCCGCCGGCATCCAAACCGGTTCACAATTCACAAGTCAACCTATGTGGCATCGGAAAGGGCATAAAATTTCCAATCTTTTGATACCCATACATCCAGGTTTTCTATAAAACCCACGTTTTCCCGTATTTTCAACTAGTGAATCAATACATAATCATTGAATTTACCTTAAAAATCTTATTTCTTGCGCTTCTTAACTTGAAACACTATTTCATGAAATCACAACTCATAGTTTTCTAATATTTGGAGCGAGTTTTTTTTTAAATATAGTTGCATTCTTTGGGTAAATTTTACATGATACGAAGTTGTTTTTTAATGGTTTTTCATGGTTTTATAATATGATTTTAGTTATATATGGTATTTTATATGGTATTAAGCCTAATAAATTCATTGGAATAAAATAATTTTGAGCATTTAGCGTGAAGACTTCCATCATTGTCATGATTTTTCGTTCAAAGATATAAATGTTGCGTCGCTTTCAATATTTTGACAAAATTCCTTCAACAAGTTGTTTAGAATAGTGCCCTACACAGGCTGATTCCTTTTGGTAACGATTATACCATTCCTTGTAAAGTTATGGAAATCGTCATTAATCAATGATTGCCAACTAGGACGTCAATGACTGTGCCACAAAACTATATAAATTTTGAAGCACATTTGATTTAGATCAAAAATTCTTTCATTGACTTCAAGAAGGCAACAACCGGCACATGCTGATTCCTTTTGGTGCTGAAATTCGTTAAATTGAATTTAATACAGAATATTTTATAGTAATGATCAATTTTCTTCGAAAATTTTCAACAGCTTACCCTTAAAAGTGGTAGAAATTAAACGATATTTTTTCTTATTTAACAGTTTATCAGTTCAATTTTCATCCTCAAATCTCAATGTTGATCTTGGCCGGAAGATGTGAATATCGTATTTTCAAATGATGTGTGTGTGTGTGTGTGTGGTCCAATCCAATACCCGCTAACCGGTAGCGATATTATGGGAAAGTATAGTTTGTATCAGACTTTGTATATGCCGAATGCTGATACAATTTATCTCAGTCCCGGGTATTAGGTGGTGATAGCCCTCGCGCTGCTTCCAACGACCCGTTTCAGAATGACAGAGCTCCTTGCGGTCCAATTCCGAGGTCGCTGGGCATTGTTCGGCCCCGCCTAAACATAGAAGCAAGCATCTGAAGGAAACTCGATCTATATTTAGACTTCCAATCCCGTCAGGCAAATTAGGGATCAGCGCGTATTTAATATGAGAAAGAGATAACATGTTTCAACACTACGGATCAATTCACTGCTAAAGTGTAAACCTTCTAATGGCCGACTGCTTAGCGTCCCAGACCACCGATCTGGAGGTGTGAGTTCAAATCCCACCTGATTCATTTTCGTTTTTTGTTCATATTCAAAGTTCAAATTCCTGATTCCAAATTTCAAAGGTACCGGCCGGGATTTGATCCCTGAACCTTCTGCTTGTGAGGCAGAAGCCGTAACCATTAAGCCACGGAGCCGGTTAATCACAAAAAGTTATATTAAAAATCACCAATTTGTAGTCCTAATCCATATGTACAACTTTGCCCAAGACACCAAATTTTGCAACAACAAAAAAAACACACTGTTTTTATTTTTTTTATTTGTTTTAGGGGACATCAAATGCCAACTTTACTAATGTTTCCAGAACGGGTAAAGATTCTTGGACCGAGTTATGCATTTTTTAATCAATACTGATTTTTCAGTTTCATTTTTCGATGTAAAATCAAATTTACAATCAAAAAGTACTTTAATGAAATTTCTATAAAGTGCACCCTTTTTCAAGTTATAGCCATTTTCAGGTAACTTTTTTGAAAATAGTCGCAGTTTTTCATTTTTTTTAATTAGTGCACATGTTTGCCCACGGTGTATTTTTCCGAGAACATTGAGATAATAAATTCGGAAAGTCTAATATTTTGCACCATGAAAGAAGGGCTCATTCTCAACATTTTGCGGGGTTTATCGAAATATTTCATCCGGAGGTCTAGCGCAACTTTTTTTAAAGATTTTTTTTTCGATTTTACACGATTTTTCTTCACAAAAGTCGATAGATTTGGAGGTTTAAAAATAGGAAAATTGCTGTTTTCTAAGTCTCGACCAAACAACCCACCATTTTGTAATGTCGATATCTCAGCAACTAATAGTTCGATTTTCAAAGTTAAAATATGAAACAGTCGTAAAATTTTTCAATCTTTTCGAAAGCAATATTTTCAAAAAAATTAAATCAAGACAAACATTTTAAAATGGTGTAATATTGAATGTTTGGTCCCTATCTTGAGATGGGATTTTCTGATCGATTTGATGTCTTCGACAAAGTTGTAAGTTATACAATTGAACGTTTGAGAAAAATAAGGCTCTTCCATCCTCTTGATTAAAAAGTTCTAGCCCGCGCCGTTCCCACCAACCGCCGCCGCCACCATCAATGCCGCCTTCATTGCGCGATTTTGAATGAATAAATAGGGTAATGATAGTGATGTTGATGGTGTTACTGAGGCAGGAGGAAGAGCAGGCGATGATGAGTCTCGCACAGCAGCACGATAATGGAATAAATTATGTCGGAAAATAGCGTAGCCCAGCAGAGCAGACACTTTGGAGGGAACTTCCTGGTTGGGGGCATTCCTGCGGAAGAGATATTCTCCGGATGGTGAAATTATCATTTTGCCACACCTTTGTTTTTTGTTTTGACGTAGAATAAAAATGCTTGTGGTTGCATTTTATTGTAAAAAAAGAAGGCATGATCGTGCGTCTCCACTACGTCATACTCATATTTCAAGATGTCAATCCAGCGGCGTTTCACTCTACTCGCGACAAGACCCTCGTAAGTCATAAATTTTCGCCAAGTCCGAACAAATTCATTTGTTTTGAGCAAACGTGATAGATGATCCTGACTGAAAGATTTATGTCCAACGACTGGTCAATTTACAGCGCACCCAGCAAGTGTGCATGTAATTGACGTCAATTTGTGTGTGACTTACAGTACGAACCAGCCTCACAGCTCAAAACTCAACATTCTGGCGGGGCTCCTCCGGATCTCCACGCGCGACTACAAAAAAGCTCCAATTGAGTTGATTCCCGCAAGCGGGAATCGCCACTTGTCTATCCCGAGACACGTTCAAAATTGATTCAATTAAGGGGGCCACCATGCACCTTCTCCCCGCGATGTTTTGTGCGAAGAAAGTGGCCATTATCCAATCAGCAGCACCTTTTTTTGCGCCGATCTAATCCGGCGCAATTGGCGCGTTCAGGGCAGGCTCAATGAAATTCTTTGCCAGTGATACTCGCCAAGGTTCTCGTGTTGCGCCGTAACTTTTTGCCCAGCTGAGATAGCTTTTTGGGCGATGAAAGCGTAGTAGACCGATTCTTTCGTGACGGGACAACGTTTGTACGCATATGTTTTCAGTTTTTTGCTGATAACTTCAAAATCTGTGAGAAAAGGTACCAATATTTATACAAATTTGGAAAGTACATTAAATTTCCAATAAGATTCACTCCAGCAAACATTTAAAAACACAAAGTTTGAGTCAAGAGAGTTACAAATGTAGCGTGACGGGACAACATCGTACAATTGGATCATTTTGATTTTCATACACAAAAGTGAAGAACTCTGCTCTCCTAGTAAGTTATTGGAAAAACCCTTTTTTACAGTTGTTTCTAAAATGAAAAACGAAGATTTTGCTTACTGGATCACCCAATTTCGTCAAATTTTGTTGATTTGACAGGTACTTCTTTTCGTGACGGGACAACGCAGATATTTTGCAAAAGAGGGTTTTGCTCGCGTTGTCCCGTCACGAAATGAAGCAATTGTGAAAATCTCTACTGACTAGTCAACTTTAACTAATTTGGGGTCGCTGAGCTCGAATATGACTCCTAGAATACTCCAAAGTATTCAGGGAATGTGCAATCTAAAATGGCGGCCAATATGACGAAGCTAGAAAATTTGATTTTTTTTTCAGATGTGTAACAGGCAAATGGGTCAAATTCAACTAATTTGGGGTCGCTGAACTCGAATATGTACCATAGAATACTCTAAAGTACTCAGGGAATGTGCAATCCAAGATGGCGGCCAATATGGTGAAGCTAGAAAATTTGATTTTTTTTTTGTTCAGGGTTGTAACAGGAAATCAACGAGTCAAATTTAACTAACTTGGAGTCGCTGAACTCGAATATGAGCCATATAATACTCCAAAGTACTCAGGGAATGTGCAATCCAAGATGGCGAAGCAAGAAAATTGAATTGCATTCCCTGAGTACTTATTTATTTAGTTGTCACCGTATTTGGCATTATGCCGCACAGACTGTTCTAAGGACTTTAGAATATTCTAAGGATTATATTCGAGTTCAGCATCCCCAAATTAATTAAATTTGACCTGTTGACTGCCTGTTACATTTCTGTATAAAAATTTCCAATATTCTAGGTTCGCCATCTTGGTCGCCATCTTGGATTGCACATTCTCTGAGTACTTTGGAGTATTATATGGCTCATATTCGAGTTCAGCGACCCCAGATTAGTTAAATTTGACTAGTTGATTGAACTTAAAAATCCTTTTATGGTGTTTTTTCCATTCTGCCGCCATATTAGACGCCATCTTGAATATCTCGCTTCCCTTTGAGACTCAGGAAAATCAACAGGCAAATTTGGATTCTGGAGGGTCGATTTAGTCTAGATCGATCAAAAACTGGCCTGTTACATGATTTGCTTCTAGACACGAGAAATGAGCATCTTTTTTTGAATTCGTGCCTTGACCAAAAAATTGGCGTGACGGGACAACGCAAACTTGCGTCAGCCGTAACTCTGAATCCTTTTGGCCAATTTTCGATTTCTAATAAGCATTTTAAAGGGTTTTTTGAGTACGAAGAGAATCCAAAATATGATGCAAAACCGATTTCACGAACTATTGCAAATTAAACTATTGTCATTTTTCGTGACGGGACAACGCTTCCATATACCCCCTTTTCAAATGTCCTGTATAATTTTATACCTACAGAATCTGCTTCTGTCAATAAGAGGGCTTATAAAAGAGTCATTTTACTATAAAATACCGTTTAGATTGATTATATATCTGCATTCTTTCCATTAATTTGAGCTATTATTTAAAACAGTTGGGAAAATTAAAAATTCCCAGCGTTTATACATTTTACAACATCTGCTCACATATATGTTTAGAATAGGAACTTTGGTGTGGAAATATGTTTTTTGTGTGGTTCAAAAAGTGGGAAAACATGGAAAATTATCAGAACCATCCAAAGTTCAACTTGAAAAAAATACTGCTTGGTAAACAAGTGCTAAGAATCGGTCAGTAGATTCTAATGGCCTTGATTGAAAAAAAAATTGAAAACAAACCCATTTAAAAAACATGCTTGTATACAGTTTCACCTCGATTTATAATATGGATCTTAAGGGGAAATTGAACGTGCCGAAATCCGTCGATTTCGAACATTTTTATTTTTTATATTTTTTTATTTTGCTCAAACTTTGTGAGGGCCTTTCCCATGACCAAAGAAATCTATTTTGTGTCACTAGTTATACATACAAATCTCCATACAATTTTTCCAGCTTTCCATACAAAAATGGTACATAAATATTTAAACCGCTGTAACTTTTGAGTGAATTTTCTGAACAATTTGGTGTCTTCGACAAAGTTGTAGGTATTGTTGAGGACTATTGAGAAAAAAAATAGGTACACGAAAAAAAAATGCGAAATTTTTATCAACTTTTTTTCACAAAAACTCATTTTTTTCTTATTTTCGAGATTTTTTAACATGTTTTAGGGCAGAGGTGACCAAAGTATGGCCCGCGGGCCAAATGTGGCCTGCGAGTTGACTTTTTATGGGCCGCGGACCCGTTTTGAATGATCGTGTAAAATGGCCCTCTGACAGATTTGTAAAGTGTTTTTTAAATTTTCATTAATGAAGGTTTAGGTTTAACTTTTTTTTTGTTAACTTTTTTATTTTTTGAGTTGAAGAGTAATAAATAAATAAATCCCAAATACAACACAAATATTTGGTTCAAAAATCAATCTCATAAATCTTTTTTTACATAATTGTAAATTTCGTTAAAATTGTCATCAAGTATTTTTCAAGAAATAAAAGTTCAAATTTTATTTAAGTGTAAAGGTACAAGTAAAGGTTACAGAAATATAAGTATTTCATATAAATTTGGAAATCATAACGCACCAGTTTTTGATTGTTGGGCTGGGCCTCAATCTTATTTTGCACTTAGAACCCTTCCATCTCGGAATTCCAACTCATGACATTTGTATTAAAATTCTGAGTAACTACCAGCTTATTCAGCAGACCAAAATTTATTGAAATTCAATTATCAAATAAAAAGCTCATGAATGATTTTTTTTAGCCTTTTTTATGGTTTTGATTATTGAATAACTTTCTACTTTTTGATTAGAATTTGTTTTTTTTTTGAACAAAACTGTGAGAAAATATTCATTCTCATTTCAAATATCAAAAAACCAAAAATAAAAGGAAAAACTAGAACATGATTTTTAACAGTGGTGAAGATTGAAAAAACTTATTTTTATATGATTTTTCACGTTTGGTCCGCGTGCTCATGTAAGCTTAACAATTGGCCTGCAATTCAAAAACTTTGGGCACCCCTGTTTTAGGGGATAAAAACCCGCAACTTTTAAAAGTTGAGCAATTTAGTCGTAGAGAAGTATGGTCAAATAATCTGCCGCCAAGTTAGGAATTTTTGAAAAAATGTGATTGTTGGAAAAAATCGAAATTTTACACAAAAAAAATTACTTAATTTTTTTATGTAAAATTGAATTTGCAATTGAAATGTACTTTACAATTTTTTTGGTTAAGGGCTCCGTTTTCAAAATATAGCCACCGAAAGTTTGATTTTAGCGAAATATTTGCAGTTTTTCAATTTTAAAAAATAGTGACCATGAGTGACCATTTCTATTTTTTTAAGAAGTTCAAAAAATGGTGAGTTGTTTGAGTGAGAATTGGAAAACTTCAATTTTCATGTTTTTTTTTTCTTTAAGCAGCTGTATATCAGCAACCAGAGGTTCAATTTTCAATGTCTGTTAGACAATTTCATGGCAAATTTTCTGAACTTTTCAAAAAAAAAATTTAGAAAAGGTCACTCATGGTAACCATTTTTACAAATCGAAAATCTGCAAATATTTTGTTAAAATCAAACTTTCGGTGACTATATCTTGAAAACTTCAAAGTTGGTCCGAAAAATCAGGGGGCAAAATAGAATTTTTCAAACCAATATCAAAATTTTAATGGAAATAGATGTCTAATCAAATGAGAACAATGTTAAATACCTTTTTCTGCCTTGATAATCATATTTAACATGTTTAGACTCGTTTAAAAATATTTTGAACTTTTATGAAATTACAATGTACAGCAACGCAAAAACTTTTTTTTCTCGCAAAAATAAAATTTTCGTCAGTATTTAGAAATTTTGGAAATCAATGATTGCAAAACAACTGGACAGGTGTATGATGCATTTTAAAACACTTTTTTTCATTCAAATGTTGACACCGTGGCCTGTTATTTGAATTTTTAGCCTTTTTTATTCCTCCCCCCTTTATTTTGATCAGTGTCGAGGGACATAAACTTCAAAAAATATTTGCAACGGCCTCACTACTTTTTCAAAAATTCATAACCCGGCGGCAGATTTTTTGACCATACTGTTCTATAGCTCAAAAGTTGCGGGTTTTTCTCAACAATAAAAAAATACGTATTTTGGGAAATTTTTGTTGAAAAATACACTCAACCCCCGGTGGTTGGTCACTTTTTCGTTTGACACTTTTTTAGTTTGTACCCCGTTGGTTGGTCAAAGTTAAACTAAAAAGTGACGAACTGTCACTTTTCACACGGCGCTCACGCACACTATCAAAACAAGCGTTTGGTAGTGTATGTGAACTCCATGTAAAAAGGGTGTCAAACTAAAAAGTGACCCCGTTCGGGGTTTGAGTGTAATTATAAAAAAATCGGCCGGTTTTGAAAAAGTTGGTGTGTTGACTGTATCACTGTCAGAACGTCCATTCCACGGCATCGCAGATTGGAAGGCACGGCAAAGTGCATTAATTGTAGTGAATTTTACTGGTACTTCGGTAACGAACACTGTGACATCTCGATCTTCGTTAAATATATTTGCAGTTGGCAAGTAACAGAATAAAAAAGTTTCATGAAAAATGTATTTAAAAAAAATGTTCAAACTTACCCCATGAACAGTAAAAGCACATAATCCTCCATGCTTTGGCAAACGTTGGCACCAGCTTAATCTGAAGGGTTAATCCTTTTGTTTTTTTTTCTCGTTTGATTACTGCACGACTTGCGCTACTTCCTTCACCAGTACGTTCACGTTTATCCAGAGGGAAATGAAGATGCGATAGATTCAGATTGTTGTAAATTTTCTTCTTCACTTTTTGCTTCCGAAAAATCTGCTTCCTCGTTGTTTTCTACTTTTTTTTTGTCAAACTTCCTCCCCTCTAATTATTTGACAAACAATCGCACTACACGAACTATTTTTTTCTTTGTTTGATTTTACACTTTTGCTTCGACTTAAAATCACTGACTTGTTTTCCACTAGTTGGTTGTCACTACTGTTACGATACTTCCTTGTTTTTCCGTTTGCTTCTTCTTCTTCTCCCTTGTTTCGTAGCTGTCAATTCCCCACGATCGTATGGGTGTTGTTAGTGTGAGAATTTTCGTGTGTGTTTGTGTTTTGGTTTTCGATACTAGCGTTGATTATTTTGATTAAATACGTGTTTGTTTGTTTTTTAGCTTTGTTGGTTAAACTACTTGTATTTCAAAACGATTTGCGGACAACGTTTGCTTGCTCTTCCGACTGACACTACGTAGGTTGTTTTGTTTTCGTTTTTAATTTATTTGTTGTTGTTGCTGGTAGAAAAAAGATCAAAACGCTCACGCACGGTTTGTTTTGTTTGGTTTCGATTGGTTTGGCACTTAGAAAACTGACTCAACTATTTGTTTTTGTTCTTGTTCTTCGTCGTCGTTTGCTTCGAAAAGATCTACTCACGGGTTTGTTTACATTGATTTTTTACTGTGTTTTTCTACTCGTACAGTTTGTTTACTTTCGCTTTGTTTTGGTTACGTTTCGATGCTGGATTCGATCAAAAGGAGTAAGCAGAATGACGTTTAGTGCAAGCTGACAGAACAAGTTGAAGGGTGCTTTGTTGTTGTTGTTGTTTTGGGGTTCGTCTAGTCCACCGTATGGCGGTGTCGTCTACTGGCGTTGGCAGCCGCTGTCAAGAGTTGCGCACGGGCACGGGCCACGGCGCTACTGGGCCACTGCCGGACCGGTGCCGGGGGCCGTTCTCGAGGGACAACGACAACGACGATGGTGGCTTCGCTGCAGGTCGTGATGGAAGCTCCATTTCCAGTGGATCATGGTAGGACCACGGAGCTTAGCGCTGCGCCCTCGGCTTAGTTGTGGTTGAGAGCACCAGAACACGATTGGGGCGATTAGGGATGGACGAGACTAGGAAGAGGATGAAGTCACACGGAGATTAGGAGTTGGTTTGAGGTTTTTGCTTTCTACGAGGGAGTTGGTGTGGAAACCGATAACGAGGGTTATTCAACTCATTTTTGTCCTGAAATAGAAGGGATTGAGATGAGTTAAAAAGAAGATGGTTTCAAGTGTCTTTTCCACGTTAGTTTTACGTTATGAAGAAAACCATAAGAGAGTTCAGATTTTTGTAGCCAATAGTGAGTTAAAGAAAGTGAGTGCGTAACTGTCGCGCAGAGCACGTTCATTTAACATTTTACCGAAATGATTGCTGTCACTACACATCACCACACGAGCAACAAAGAGAGCGAGAGAGTAAGAAAGAGAAAGAGCATGTGTCTTTGTAAAGGGCGGCTGATTGAGTGTCGCACTCGGCATTCGTTCGTTTCAACTTCGTGTGCATTCACTGACGGTCGCTTCGGAAGGACGATCACGATAGGTACTTCGTGACAGCATTCTTAAATCGTTGGCGCTGATCGAGGTATGTAGATTAGAGAAGTTAAGGCGGGATTTCCCAGCTGTCTAAATAGTTAGCACGAAACCCGGATTTTATATTTTTAAAGTGAAAATTTGACCATTTTCCGGGCAAATTTCACCGATTTTTTTTTCTTTGAGGTTGTTAAGCATGCCAAACTGAACTGAAAAACGCGTTTTGTTGCGTGGAGAATCACAAAATTGGTTTTAGTGGTTAGAGAAATACACTCAACCCCCGATGGTTGGTCACTTTTTCGTTTGACACTTTTTTAGTTTGTACCCCGTTGGTTGGTCAAAGTCAAACTAAAAAGTGACGAACTGTCACTTTTTACACGGCGCTCACGCACACTATCAAAACAAACGTTTAGTAGTGTGTGTGAACTCCGTGTAAAAGGGGTGTCAAACTAAAACGTGACCCCGTTCGTTTGACAACAGTTGGTGTCAAACCATCGGGGTTTGAGTGTAATATTATAGAACTAAAAATTGTTATTTTTTATGATTTTTTTTTGAAATGAATATTGATCAAGCTGTTTTAACTTAACATCAAAATGATATCCATTTTTATTAATAGGTTATGAATTTAGTTAAACAAACATTTAACTGTATTTTTTTATTTAAATGAAACATCAAAAGTAACATACCTTAAGATGAAGCCGTTGATCATTTTCATAGAAAATTGATTATCACTATAAAATATTCTGTATTAAATTCAATTTAACGAAATTCAGCACCAAAATGAATCAGCATGTGCCGGTTGTTGCCATCTTGAAGCCACTGAAGGAATTTTTGATCTAAATCAGTTGTGCTTCAAAATTTATAAAATGTTGTGGCTCAGTCATTGACGTCCTAGTTGGCAATCATTGATTAATGACGATTTCCATAACTTTACAAGGAATGGGATAATCGTTACCAAAAGGAATCAGCGTGTGTAGGGCACTATTCTAAACAACTTGCTGAAGGAATTTTGTCAAAATATTGAAAGCGACGCAAAATTTATATCTTTGAACGAAAAATCATGACAATGATGGAAGTCTTCACGTTAAGCTCAATTTGATGTTAGCAAATAAAATTTCACACTAAAAGGCTGGAATTGTTCACACCAATATAAATTTAGAATTAAATCTTAAATAATATTTAAAAAAAAATTGAATGTTGTCAACGAAACTAATTCATTTTTTCAGTAGAATTTTATTATAAACGCCAAATTTTGAAGGTCTGTACCGAGCTCCAAGACGCTCCAAACTTCAATGTTATATTTACCAAAAGATGCGCAAGGATCTGGCCTAAACGCCAATGATGTTGAAAACAAAATCTTCAGTGGCCAAATTGGATTGAATTTTGGACCGAACCCTTAACCTGCCAAACATATGAGGAGTGTCCCCCTACTAACTTCTCCTGTCCTTCTGACGTGACGAAATAGTCTGCATTTCATCGCCCACAAAAGAGTTTGGTAAAGTTCATTACAGCACTGATTCGAGTTGAAAAAAGTTCAAATTTTCAGAATTTCATCAAGCGCAAAAAAAGAATTCAGTGAAGTCGCGTCTTTTGAGTATCCGAAGTTGGCAAACTTTGAGAACCCGGAGTTGTACAATCTTTTCAGAAGCCGGGTTCGGAATTGAGGTCAGCTATTTTTCAACAACTTTGTTGGGAGCCAGAGTCGGAGTCCGCAAAATTCTCAAAAGTCGGAGTCGGAGTTGCTTCAAAAGCAATCCTGCTGAAAAGTCGATCTTGTTGCTTTGTCGTCAAGGACCTTGACAACTTGTGGCAAATAACCATCCTAATATTCTCAGACTACACATGATCAAGTATCAAGTAAGCTACTGAAATGACGTTACGCATGGACGCCCACATAAAGCAAGTAATTCGATGATTTCACTTTAAAATTCATATTCAAATGGTGATTTTGGTGTTTCAAAATTGTTGTATGAAACTCGTTGCAAAACTCGGATTATAAAAAAACGAAACTATTGGCACTACGCCCCCCGGGGCATGGCCTTCCTCTAACGTGGGATTTCTGCTCCAGCGCCTCTGACGAGACAGGAGAAACCGGGACCGACGTTTTACTTCACCATCCGATAGAAGCTCAGTGGATAAGGCGGGAATCGAACCCGCGTCTCATAGCATCGGATTATAAAGGATCCTTAAAATTCCTTCTCCTAATACTGCAATCCTTTTTCACAAAAGTTCTCTTTCTTTCCCTTTATCTGGTAGCTCATCCCTGAAAACAAAAGAAAACCTCGTTCTACTTTCCAAATTGTAGAGCACCCGCAGATGTTCCAATCCCTACAACAACACCATTCAGGATTCCCATAAACACACGCACACACAGATACACTTGAAAGAATCTTCTTCGGCAAATGTAGGAAAACTCCCCGCAATTTCCTCCCTTTAAAATTTACGGCAACAAAAAAGGATCTGACAGCTCCACGACCACCACCATCGCAACCACCAGGAAAACAACAACAAATAACAATCCCAACAACAACAACAACAAAAACAGCATCCTTTCACCAACACCATCAAAGTAGGCAATTTCAAGAGACGTTTGAGAGCAGAGGAGAGCGCCTGCAGGACTACAACCAGAATTTCCACACTCTCACCAACACAAGCTCACGAAGGAGTAGGACACACTTTGGACGGGTCCTGTCGACACCGTGTGTGTTTGTTGGGGAGGGGAGCCTTTTTCGTCGTCGCGGTTCTTTCGTTGTGTGAGGAGGGCGTCACCACACACGTATATATTTTGCATTTTTTGGGGCCGAAATTGCGAGCGAGTAAAAAGGTTTTCTTACGGGAAAATATTTGGGAAAATTGGGTCGAAAATTGGAAGGTTTTTAATCGAGTTTGAAGGACTATCAACTGTGAATGAACGTTTCAAACTTTAACGTGATTTTTTTGTGATGATTATCTTCTCAGCGACTAGAGTTCGAATTATGTAAAGGAATCTCAAAAATGTCTCTCAGACTATTGAGGAAAACAAACTTTTTAAATGCCTAAATCGTCAATTTTCAGTACTCCTTTTTGTTCCAAAATCCAGCAGTCTTTAACGTCAAATCACTTTCCATCAATTAGGTAAAAAACACTACTCACAAAAAGGCAAAAATTGGCTGTGTTCACCACCTTCAAAACCGTTACACTATTTGATATGCCTTTATAAAAATCACTGTTTCTTTCCTCTAAAACTCAAAAAACTTCTCCAAAAAAGCAGTCCCCACTTCACTTCACTTTTATGTACAACAAATTTGCCACCGGAGAGAGGTGCCAAATCGTCTGGGGGCAGGCAGACACAGTCACAGTCCGAACACGGCCACCGAGATTGACGTTCCGACGTTGACGCGACCGCGGTCCTACCAAGTCTGGCCCTCGTTGTCTGGTTGGGGCGAATTCGGTGGCGCTCTCGCAGGAACAGACTACGTAGTGGTAGAGGTTTCTCTCAATCGCTTGGGCTCTTTCGGGGTTGACTCTCAGTGGCGATTGTACTACAAACATGGTTCAACACAATCACAGAGAAGTTTGGAGTAACGGAATCTGGCAGAGGTGGTAAAAGGACTAAAATGTATTTTAGGCTATGAAGTAATCTGAAACCATTAAAAATAACACTAGTTAGGAAGTGCGGAGTAGGGGTCGCAACAACTTTATAGTTAGAAATAGGCTCATTTTAGTCTTTTTGAACAGCTGGAGTTGAATTTGGAGTCAGTTTGTATCTGTTTTTGTTTTAATTTGTCTAGTATAATTTATGTTTCTTTTTTTCTAAAAACTTAAAGGGAGTATTTTGCCCTTTTAGCCTTCCTCATCTCATCTAAGACAGGTTATTAAATCACTCGAAAAATGAAATTCTTAATACGACCTCCTAGACCCACCTTGACGTGTACATATCGAATCAGAATCAAATTCTGAGCAAATGTGTGTGTGTGGTGGGATGTTGATAAAAAATTTGCCCTGGATTATCTCCCTAGAAACATTTTTAAACTTACAGGTTTTATCATGGTTCTGGAAACCCTCATACGGCCTAAATAGGCTTTTATGGCCTACTTAAAACCTAAAATGTTACTAGGGCTCAGCACTGGCTCAACCGATTTTGTCTGTTTTGGTCTCATTCGATCCATCTTCCGTACGAATCCGTATTATGCGAAAAATTCCGTACACAAATTCCGGCCTGTTAAAAATTCACGGAGATAGTCGAAAATCCGTGAGGTAAGGAAAAACTCCGTGCCTTACTTTTGGCTCAAATTTCGTCTAATTACACGGAGAAAAAAGAGTTCCCATAATCATGAACAAGCGTTCATGAAAATGGGAACCTCGAACAAAGTGTTCAAATCTCATGGTACGATTTTGAAAAACGTACCATGAAAGTTGAACACTTTGTTCGTGATTCCCATTTTCATGAACGCATGTTCACGATTTAAGAACTCTTTTTTCTCCGTGTAGGGTATTTGTCCCTATTTTGGGCCTAATAAGCCGAGCGCACTTTTTATTTGATGTATTCTCAAAGGCTGCCATAGGCAGCCTTGCTTTTATTACATGAATAAGTTGATTTTTTAATACTAACGCTCTTACTTAATCACATTTTTGACGCAAATACTTAATATTTCTGTATTGGGTCGAGAAACTGAAACATTTTTTGTCCCTATTTTGGGGATATTGCTTCTAGCATGCTCAATAATTGTGATGTTTTAAGCCACCAATCAACATTAGAACGATTGAATTCACTTGCATTACGTGCATAATTAACTTGGACATGATTTATATCATTCTTTACGAGTTTTAAACATAATAACACATTTCTGGAGTTTTTTTTGAAAAGGTCCAATAAACCAAATTTCCAGTTTTTGCTTTTGGGTGTTTTTGGAACTGCCTTGAGTCAGGGGTATCAAAAAACACCCAAAAAGCAAAAACTAAAAATTTGGTTTATTGGACCTTTTAAAAAAAAACTCAAGATTTGTTGCGTAGCCAAACTACAAGCCCGTAATATGCAAGAAACACTGTAACTTGTGAAAAGCGCACACACACTTTCACAATTTGTAGAAGTGTCAATTGGACTGAATATAGAGCCATTCTCTCCGAAATGGACGAAGTTATTAATCAGTTATTTTATTGATTTGGTGGCAGTTTGGTGATTGTTTTTTCAAAGGGATTGTGCAACCCACAGAAAAAACATATTGCCGGTGGTTGGAGATTCGGGGGACGGCTCTCATCCGTGTGCTGAGCGATGAAAGCCGGGCGCTGAGTGTCAACAAGCGGTAAGCAAAAGTGGTGAAAATTTTCGCCCTAATGGGCAGTTAGCGATTTGCCAAGAAAAAAGTGAAGAGTGCTATTTTTATTGCTTAATTTCTGATTTAGAAGGGAAAAGTAAATTCTGGAGTTTTTTTTTTAAAGGTCCAATAAACCAAATTTTCAGTTTTTGCCTTTTGGGTGTTTTTGAAACCGCCTTGAGTCAGGGGTATTAAAAAACACCCAAAAAGCAAAAACTGATGATTTGGTTTATTGGACCTTTTCAAAAAAAAAAAAAAAACTCCAGAATTATTCTTGCTCACCAAAATGAAGATAATGACTGCACGTATCATTATCAAGTGGCAGATTCCTGTCAGATTTGGTGAAATGCTCAATTTCGTTGAATTAAGTTTGGTAGACCCAAAATAGGAACTAGGCCCAAAATAGGGACAAATACTCTATGTTTAGATCCGGAATAAAAACAAATAAACGCATATCACTGAATGGCTTATGACTTGAGAAAGGGTTGCCAGATCTTCAATGTTTTTTGATTACCTAACTAGCGAACACCGGAACTGTTGGACTCGTTTCTTCGCCTTCTGTACCGGCGGTTTTGGCTTCGACGCTTGCAGGGGGAAGCTAAAGGCCGCCATCTTGGGTGATTGAGATTGATAACGCGCGCAAACTGTGCACAGTGAAATCTTATTTTTTTTTAATAATAATTCAATTTTTGTTATATGAATTACTGTAGTAAAAGTCAAATTACACAGTAGTTAAGTTAAACGTTTCATGTGATAAAAGTACAACTTTAAATGAGGTCATCGGCCCATTGTGTGCCTAATATCCCAACATTAGTAGTTAATTTTGCAGATCAATTGATAAAAATCACCTCAAAAACATAAACTAACTTTTAAACGTGCATTGCGGTAAAGTTTTGCATAAAAACAATAATTATTTTATTTTCATTTCATACCTGCAGTTTTTGTACTCTTTTTTACAGTGCGCAGTAGCTTTGATTTGGTTCCGTAATGAACAGCTGTTCTTTTGTTCGGGCTTTGTTTTGGTGCCGTAAATGACAGTTCCCTTTTGTTCTGGTGCCGTAATTGACAGCTGTAGTGAGATATAGATGTCGACCCCCTGTGTAAGACACATCCTCGGAGGATGTTCAGGAAGAAAGAAAATCGGGGGAGGGGGCGGGTTAAGGGTAACAGTTGGCTAGAGTACCTCCCATGATGTGTACAGGCAAAGCTAGCACCCTGAGAGGCAAAATATATCATTTGAGAAGTGTGTTGTGCCTCTCCAGCCGAACACACTTTGCGGGAGGATAAGGCAAACAAAACACACACACACACACACACACACACACACACTAACGTACACATGTGGGTTTGCCTAGTACTAGGATCAAAGTACAATGCTGGGATGGTTCTTCTAGGTAAGGAGGAGGACTACGATTTTTTTTTCTGGAAGAGACTACTTTTTGTATGCAAGCTACCAAGCGTCACCATTGAACGATTCTGTAATATTTTTTCATTCAAACAATTTTCATTCGCTTTTTTATAAGTTTCTGTTCATTTTAGGACCATACAGAATATAATAAAATAAGAACTCAAATAGAAATATAGTAAAACTCATTATCCAACACGAAATGACAATCGTGTCAACTCCTCTCCCAAAACTCTCTGTCATCTCTCAGCTCAACTCAAATCAACGCCACGTGCGTGCCAGTGGAATACAATTTTTATTGGATAATCTCTTGCCGTCAGTGATAATGGAGGCTCACTGGTATTAGTTCAATTGTTTGATTGTGTTGGTGTCCCAAAAAAATGGTCCATCAGAAAGGTTGCTCATTCTCTCTCTCTCATTCTAAAAATCACGCTCATTCTCACGGAGATATCCGTCAAAATTTTGAGAGCACAGGTAAACAAAACCCACTTTCTCACGATTGTTCTCTCTTTTGGTTTCTGTGTATGTGTTTTGGTCCTGCCGACGTGACAGCCTCCTGTCATCGTGGTGTTTATTTGTATGGGTGTAACGGCAGTGATAATAAGCTTTGCAGGAAATTTGGCACGACTTGGTCGAAAAATAATTAAGTACTCAAGTAGTAGTACATCAAGGCTCGATTGTAGGGCTTCTGCTTTTCTCAGGTATTGCTCGATTCGCGGATGATGTACAACTGTACATTGGTCAACTGGGTCCATGCTCCGGAGCACTCATCGGGATGGTCAACGAGGATCTCGATAGGATTGCTGTTTGGTCGCAACAAAACCAGCTATTTGTCAACCAAGCGAAGAGAAAAGCGCTGTTTGTGCAGGGTCGTCGTAGAAGCAAAGCGCAACTCGATCTGCTTCCTCGTATCACCATGAGCGGCCAAGCCATCGAATGGGTAGGGTACGTTATCCATTAGTGGACCCCTTTCCTATAGTGGACCCTCTGAAGGGGTTTTAATGGAAAATTCAATAAAATCACAATTTCAAGAGTGTTGTTGTTTACAAATCTTTTATTTGGCATGTTCAGCATCATTTAGAACAATGTTGACTGACATTGAATTGTCCTTTTCACCAAAATAAGTGTTTTGAGTTCGACATCTGAAATCAGCCATGGCCACTAGCATTTTCACAACAAAACTGCATTTATATTTTATGATTGAATTAACCATCCAATCATTTTTTGACTGATTATTTAATTTCAGCAAGTCGAAGTAATGTAAGTTTAAGGATATTTACTCAAATAAAGCGAAGAAATGCAATTTTCTAGCAAAAAATATGGGGGTCCAATATAGGACAACGAAAATCCAAACTTTTCCAAAAGTGGACCCCTGTTAATTAAACCTTCAAAAATGATGAAAACTGTGTATTCAAGCAAAAGTTTCTCTAAAACATATAATAAATGCTTCTTTTTATCAACCTAAACGCATATTTTTTCAATTATGAGTATACATATAGCTGTTTTCATGTTAAAAGTACCAATAATGCTGAAGCCGTAAGAATTTATCATTAATCAAAACTATAGTTAATTGTACTTAACTGAAGCACCATAATTGCAGTTTGAAATGATATTTTATAATAATAAATCAATAACAAAACATTTTTTCCCAATAAAAATGCGTGGTTTTATCAGCAACTGTAAACAATTCTATTGTTTAGTTTCGGTCAACCATTTATGTAATTAATATGGAAAAATTTGCATCAAGATTACTTTTTTTAAATTATTTTTATGTTTACAGACGTTATCTCTGATCTTTTTCGTAAATAAATGTGTTTAAATGTCTGTTTGGTTTTTTGTTGTTTAAAGCCAAATTTGTTAACAAAAAATATTTGTTTATGATGAAAAGTGAGCAAAATCCATCTTTTATTCATTATATCTATTATTAGACCTACACCATGCATCAAAACATCAAATATCGGTTAAATTTGGTATAAAAATAACAGTTTGCCTATAGTGGACCCGGGTCCACAATCGGATTATGGACCCGGGTCCACTATAGGAAAAGGGGGTCCACACAGGCAAAAAAAATTTGTTTCAATTGTCTATTTTGCTGCTCAAAAACAAATAACTGATGAAACAAATAGTCAAAATTGTTCAAAAGACTTCAGTTTTTATTGTTTTGTACAAAGGGTTATGAAAAAGTGCTTAAAATATTGAAAATTTGTGAAAAATGTGCTTCGGCTCTACTAGGGGGTCCACTAATGGTTAAAATACCCTAGACAGTGCGAAAAATCTGGGTTTCATCTTCCAAGCGGACCTGCAATGGGACGGACTCATCCAGCAACAGAATGGAAAAATGATGTAACATTCAGAAATATTTTTTTGTGTGTAATATGGCCTATATCTCTGGAAATAAATTTTGGGAAAGCTTCAAATTTTGGGCCCAAGCAGTTTATTGCGCATGTTTTAGAATGGCTTTTTGTTTGAAACTGAATTCTTTTAATTTGATCTCTTCATATTTCAAGAGAGCGAGTTGTGGCGCTTTAACCACGGCAAATAGTGTCCAGGGCATTTGTGGAAATACATTGTCCCATCCCCGAGGGTCCCGGAGCACCAAAACTTCTTAGCATGGTGCTCCCAACGATTAATTCTGGAGTTTTTTTTTGAAAAGGACCTATAAACCAAATTTTAAATTTTTGCTTTGTGGGTGTTTTTAGAACCACCTTGAGTCAGGGGTATTCAAAAACACCCAAAAAGCAAAAAATGAAAATTTGGTTTATAGGCTCTTAAAAATAGAAACGTGAGCGGGGGATCCCCACGTTTCTTCCTCCCCTGTAGATTCAGAACTGTATTGCTGTTTGAACATTCGTGCTCAACGAATCATCTTTGCGGTAAACTTTACGCAGTTGGCCTGGCCGCTTTAACGTTTTGTGATGTTCCAAGGCAATTTATTGCATTGGGGCACTGCAATTGTTAATAATGACAAGAGGATGCTAGGCGTTAATCAACCTAAGGCATTTTCCAGGATGCCCTCGAAAGACTGGCTGTGCTAGGGTTAGATTGGATTGGATTGGATTTCTTTTAATTTGATAGTGTTATCTGTAAAATAGTCAAAAAAATGCATCTAGAAACGTTTTTGACCACATGTAGGGGAGCTGGGGCTAAGACGGCCAGGCGGGGTAAGACGGCCACCCCACTGTTTTAATAAATATACTAATGAATATTACTAAAATGTTTAGCAATACGGTTCCTCATGCTAAATAATGCATATGGAGCCACCTTTGCCAAACATATTGTTTGAAATAGTATAAAAATAACTGAAAATAAACAAATAATGTTTGAACTTGAAACTGGATGTAATTTTGTATGTTTTCCTGTCTTCAAATATTTTTTCATGTTAAATTGAAGGTTATATTTTTGACGGTTTTTTGACTATTAAGACATATTTGTAGATAAGGAAAAGCATTTTCATAAAACTATCAATTTTTAATCAAGATGGTTAACACAACATTCTTCACTGTGATATAGCAAAACTCATTAAATAGTATGAAATCCTATCAAACTTTTCATATAAAATTGCTAATTTAATATTGTTTACATAGTTTCGATTTACTTATTCTAATCGAAATAAACAAACCAATTATTTTGCATCAAATTGTGTTTGTTTTGTAGTAAAAATTCACAGTTTTTCATAAAATGAAAAATGAAAATGGTCGCAATTATATGAAATTCACTGATCCAAAGTATGTTTTTGCCTTTCTTACTAAAGAAAGGTATAGGTTTTACTTTTTGTCTGGACGTAATTTTTACCTTCGTAAATATTACGATTCAGCATGAATTTTAATCGAAAAATCGCCAAAAAATCACACTGCATCGATTTTCGACGCTTTATCGATTCACCTTGACAGAACTCGTCTATATCGAACCCTCGAATTTTGAGAAAATAATTTCCGTGGAGGTCGAGTAATGTTCGTGTGTGGTAAAATTTTGCCAAATTTTGTGTCGCGTCGTTCTCAGCTCCCCTGAATCCGATTTTGGTTCTTCTGAATGCAGATGAAAGCTAGTGTGCTGAATCTGGGCGAGTTGCTGCTCAAATTTCGAAATATCCATCTGTTTTCGGATCTGGCCAGACTTTTCAACAAAATACAAAGTTTTCAAATGAAAATATGGTCATAATTTTTCATTTTGATATCTTTTATTTATCTCAAAAATTGCATCTTTCGAGCTCTACAACCTCCCAAATTTTCTTCCAGATTCATAAAATGGTTCTGGAGTTAGAGCCGTTTGATTAACCTACCATAAGAAAAAAAATCTCTTAAAAAAGGTAAAAGCCCACCTGGTGACCTTCACCAAAATTTTTAATTTCTAATTTTATCTGAATTTTTTTTTCTACATTCATAGTACAGACCATGAGTGAGCATCTGAAACAAATTTGACATCTATCGGCAATCCCGATCAAATTACTTAACCCTCTAACGCCCATGGTTACTCCAGAGCACCACTAATTTTTGTCTTCAAAATTAAATTTCTCTGCAACCATGCATTTTTTCGACCTGATTCAACCTGCATTAGTTTATATAGATTGTTAGCTTATGGCCGTTAAAATTTCATCAAATTTGGTCGATCCTATTACGAGTTATGGTGAAAAACGTAAAAAATCTCGATTTTGCTCTGGGCGGGAAGGGGTTAATCTTACTAAAGAAAGGTATAGGTTTTACTTTAGGACTGGACGTCATTTCCATCTTCGTAAATATTACGATTCAGCATGAATTTTAATCGGAAAAATCTCTAAAAAATCACATTGCATCGATTTTTGACGCTTCGTCACCAAGTTGTCAAGTTGAGCTACGAATACTGGCGCATATAGTTTATGGCTCGATATATACTCGTTTGTAGTAGCTTGTTTCCTACAACATGTCAGATATCGTAGCTTTTCGGTTTCTTTTGCCCTGTCTGTTTTTGCATAACTGTCCAATGTTTATGCAAAAAAAATTGTGACATAAGACATTCATCCGGCTACAAACAATTTGTTTCCCGTGTGCTCCAAAAATCGCTTTTTAGTAGGCTTCATTTTGTCGCGATTTCGTAAGTATATTTAACAGAGTTCATTGGATTCCAATGGGAGCATTCTAAGCTTCTAAGTTTTATATCGTTTTCAAAGTTTTCAATGGTTATCTACCTAAGGTATCGCGATTGAGTGTGTAGTGGTGCTCTCTCACTTTCGTAGATGCTGAATGGCAAGCTTCCTTGCGCTGTTCGGCTCACGCGGTTCACTTGTACCTCGGTTTTGCTTTGCGCCTGCTATGTTCAATTTATGGGCTCGTACCAAAACTAGAACACCAAAACCGCGGTGTGCGACGTCACTGGCGCATGGGAAGCTTGCTATGCTCGCGTTTGTCATAAACGTTTGTTTGTTTAAGAATTTGTACGATTTAAAATATTCGCTTGGTGAAAATTGCTTTTTCAATTCTTTTGGAAAGCACATCATTAATAATACCTTGCTTTTATCATAAGATTATTGTATCATGTCACTTTCTTTTGTGCTGACGTTATAAATAAACAAAGTCGATGTTATGAATTGAAAGAAGTTTTATTATTTAGTAAGAAAGGCTCTATCTCACCCCTGCCATGGTGGGATTGAATCGGGTTTTTTTTAAATAGCATTTTTCTTCACATTTGAAACTTGATTTTTTCAACCTAAATAGTTATGATATTCAGAGAAGTCTGTTCAACCAACCATGTAGGTATTTGGGTGGTTTTAGCCAAGTTATTAAGTTAATTTTTAGCACTGACCGCCTTACCCCACATGGGTGGCCGTCTTACCCCGCGTATTTAATATATATACGATTTCAATATTTTTTAAATTGCTGGAAAGTATTGAAAATTGGTTTTTAGACCAACTAATTTTTGTCATTTCTATAATGGACTACTGGAAGAACAATATGTACGCAATTTGAGATCAAAATAATCTGTTGTGTAAATATTATAAGACTTCTCCCTTAGGGTGGCCGTCTTACCCCCAGCTTACCTACTGGTCGAAAATTGTGAATCGAAAAATAAAATGCTCGTCTCCGAACCCACGGCTACAAATCTGAAATATAAAAATTGAGGGTTTTACGAGCGGTTTTCCAATAATGGAAAACTCTTTTTTTTAAGAGCGGATACAGACATCAAGCTTTAAATTCCGGGTTTCGGGCCAAAATTCAATCGAAAGAGCGCATCAAAACCATCAAAGTAGTAATAGGATTTTTTCTGGGTCGATTCCCCGCCGTGCACGATTTTTTTCAATTTCTGAGAAAAGCGTTTTTGCAAAAGCAAACTTTAAACCTTTCTTTTGTAAGAAAGGCAAAAACTAATGACTAATGTAGATAAACTTTCTAACTAACTAATGTAGATAAACTTTCATCCAAATCAAAAAGTACAAAGAAGAGTCGATCTGCGAAAGTGGAAAAAATATTCTAATTAAAAAAAAAATATCAGAAATAATGTAACGTCATCGGTGGATGACCTTTATTCTAAAAAAAATGTCGTCTCAATTCTCAACACCTTCTCGAACATCCATTTCCGGTTTAACACTTTCAGGCCTGATGGGTCATATATGACCCAAAAATCAAAATTTTCTAAAGTAGCCTATAATTTTCGTATGGTCCTCAGGATCATTTTCCCATCATTAACTAAAAACATATTTTTTTGAAAATTCAGGCCTAAAAGGATTTAACCCAAATCACACACAAAACCAAATTTCCCAACGAATCACTAATCCCCTTATCAGTGGCGCAGTTGGCTGGCCCTTAGATTAAATGTGTCTTATTTTGTCCCACGCTGCAGTTGCAAACAGATTCAAACATGACCTACATTTGGGGGCGCCATATTCTGACGCGCCTGAAATTTGTGCAAACTCAGCATCCCGATGAAGCATTAAACACTTGCATTTTGGATTGTGCTAGGGTGATTCCTCTGAAATTGGAATGTCGCTTCCTACATATTTAAATTTTATTTAAAAAATAATTTCTTCATCTTTATCTCATCTTGAATTTGAGAAAATTTCGTCAGCCAAACTAACAAGAAGAAACGGAATGTCACTGTTTGATTACCCCACGTGGCACAATTCCTCACATTTCCTGCAAAAACCGAAGACGACTTCAATATCAGCCAACTTGCCGGGAAGAAATGGTTCGTGTGAAATCGGACTGATTAACACACGTACACCAGCCCACACATACAAACACACAGCGATGTACCATTAAAAGACGAAAATGGTGTGCCTCATGTAAGTTCAAGTTTTCCACCCCCTTTTTGTTCTGCCCAGATGGATGGATTGCAGAGATCGGAAGAAATTCACTAATGTAAAGCACACACATTCTTCCAGCTCGTTACCATTTTATCTTTTTAGAATTGTGATTCTTGAATACTTTTTCTTTATGTTTTGTAAAACTATAAAACATGCCACTTAAGAGCTCATAACTTTAAACAGGGTTGCCAGATGGATTGCTATTTGTTTAATACAAAATCTCCAATTATTTCTCACAGTGCTTCCCGGCGACTAGTTTTCCTGCTGAGCAAAGCACAAATTATGTTTTCTGTTTGTTTTTCACTTCTGCTACAACGAATTACCAGCACTTGGGACGACGTGGCAAGATTTGGCACACTGAATGGACGTTGACAGATCTGCAACACGGTAGGAAAAAAAGTGATATCGAATAGAACGAGATGAGGGCAACCATGCGGCTCCCTCAAATGATGGGAATTTTCTGTGTGTGTGTTTGATTGATTGAGTTGGAATTGGAAAGAACTAAAACGATACACCCGTGGAATTGATCGTGAGTTATTTGATACAAATCCTTTTCGGGTGCGTGAAATATGCAACCTTTTAACGCCTCTGCAAATGGCACAATATTAATCATTTTTACGGATTAGAACACAGGACCATGCAAAGGAATACACAATTGAATAAAGCTTTGAACTTTGACGTAAATTGTTTGTTAGTATAAAAGGTGAGAATATAAATGTTTATTTTGAAAGTTTTTCAAAAATCTAAACAGGTTGCTATGCACTGAAATAGGTATGGCAAACATACGTGACTGAAATGCCAAGCTCGTATATGCGTTTATCCTTTCCGTTCTTCATGGGTCTGATGGTCGAGCGGACTAAGGCACCAGTCCTTACCACTGGTGCTGGGTTTGAATTCCTTTGGTTGCAGCTTGTTTTGTGTTACAAAAATGGTCCATGCAGTGTTTAATGCTAAGTGCTTTTTTTTACAAAAGCAAATCAAATTAAAAAGCTGTCAAAGACAAAATTATGGGAAATTCGACGAGCTTCCCGGTAAAAATATTTACAAGACTGAAAAATCAAGTCTGTCATATAGAAATTGCCAAAAACCAACATTTTCAACATTTTTATTTTTAAAACCGCTGTATCTTCACAAGGATTGGACAAAGGGCAATGGTCAATATGGAGACTGTTATGTAAAATTGTCTGGAAAATCGTTTCTCACTATCGGTTTTTGAAAATTTTGACGTTTTGACCACTTTTCAAAAAAACTGTTCTAGTAATTGGTTTCTGTATTTTTTTAGGAGAGATCCTAAAATCCTCCTTCGTGAACGAAAAAAATCGTGACATCACCTTCAAATTTAACTTTTAAATCTCAAAATTGATAAAACTCAAAAAAGTGGCGTGTATTTTTCTTTCTGTGTATTTTTTGCAAAAAGCCCGTCTAATTTCCTACAAGTTTGTCTTTGACAACTTTTTGATACGGTGCAACTGCTTCGAGATACAGGAATTTTTAAATTTCAAAATACAAAAATATTTAAATAAGGGCGTACCTTCTCAAATGTCATTTTTGAGTACAATTGGCTCCATATACACAAAAATGGCTTATATAGGCCTAGGATAACATGTCTACAAAATTTTATTGAAATCGGAAGGCGGTCGGGTACAAAAGTACCAGAAAAATTCCCGATTTGAGGTGGAATTGCTCTACTGCTGTTGTTCAAGTTTGAACATGGCTTATTTTCCAGAGTCAGAAAAGAACATCCATAGAACCAAAGTGTACACAATTTTCTAAGGAAATTTTAAATTTTTGAATCATGTTACAAAATTGATTTAAGTGGCAACAAAAATTGGTACCGTAAACCAGGGTGACATTGATAGTCGTGGTAACTTTAATAAGTTTTTGATATTTCCGTAGAACACAAATTAAATACGAACGGAATGGTATAATAACATACTGACCTTGGTAGAGAAGGGATTTCAAAGTATCTCACAAAGTAGTTTTCGACATATTTTAACAAGTTTAGAAAGTTATTTACCTATAGTTCTAAAAATATAGATAAATGAGAGCATTTTTTAGATGTTTTTCTTAATGACAATTAGTTCGAACTGAAAAAACTGGAAAACGGATTATTTGGTCAATTTCACACTTAGAACAGTTAATATTAGTTCTTAAATTACTATACTCACAGTAGAAAGTCGAGGGAACTACCAAAACTAAATGGGAGAACAAACCGCTCGTGGATGAACCACCATGAAATTGTGTTCATTTCTGGAGGTTTCTTTTTTTTTTTTTTTCTTTTTTCTTTTGCCTCTGACGCAAGGCGGTTCTAAAAACACCCAAAAAGCAAAAACTGAAAATTTGGTTTATTGGACCTTTTCAAAAAAAAACTCCAGATTTGTTCATTGAAACAGCTCATCCCATTGAGTGGCTTACAGTCATCCCACATATTCGGAACACCCACAAATTCGGAACACTTTTATGATAATTTGTCAATAGCATGCCAAAAGTAGCTTTTCTTCCGAACTTACTATTTTTAGAACCTTTATTTGGACATTATCTTGCTATTTCACTAGTAAAAGTAGTACTTTTTGAACAAAAAACTTCATTCCAAGACTATTTTGTCCAGAGCAGCAAAACACTGCCTCCAAATGGCCTGTTTCATAATTGTGGGATGTTATTGTGCCTCCCACAATTGTGGAACACCTGAATTTAACTGATATTTTCACAAAATGTTATCAAACCATGTATAAAACATCACTAAGCTTGAATTTTATTGGTTTCAGTGTGTGAAGTCATTATTTGGTAATAAATATGTACTCCTGGAGAGATCTAAAGTTTGTTTACATTCGTAAGAAAAAAGTGTTCCGAATTTGTGGATTTCAAGGGTAAAAGTAATTCTTCAAAATCTTCATATAAAAGTTAAAATTTGCAGATGTTCGATACAGCATTCGAAAGATCGCAAGAAAAGCTTTCAAATGAAGGTAAAAGCGAATCATTAAGTTCAATTATCGATTTGCTATGATTTTTTGAACATTGGCCGATCTGGAAACCGTTCCGAATATGTGGGATGACTGTATATTGCCAATTGACCATCTCATAGTCATCGAACTTTGGTGGCCTATACGGTAAAGGCACGGTTCGATATGTCAAAGGTCTTGGGTTTGAGTCTAGTATTGGCACTTTTTTTTGGTTGATGAACTGTTTTTAAAATGAACCCATGATAATAACGCTCTCAATCTCGGGATTTATGTGTCCATTCACAGTACCTTAATACTACCAGATTGTGTTCTTTATTCTCTCGGATGTGGGTTTAGTGTTAAGTATTTTTGAAACATAAATCATATAAATTTTCTGATTTATTAGTTTTTTCTATAACATAACTTGAGCTTGAAAAATGTTTGATTCATGGAGCAAATCGGTTTGGTGGTTACAAATTATGATATTATAGCTATGGCGCCATCCACAGGTAAAACATTAAAAAAATTGCTTTTCTCCATACATTTTGACGAATTTTTCCATAAAAAACTTCAGGCGATTTCCCAAATTTGGAATTCTGCCTTGTGATGGGCCAATCTTTGATTTCAGGGGGTAGCCCCGAGGAAGCCCGGATTTGGACCACCCTAATGTTTTTTACACAAGAACCTTAAAAATAGTAAAAGGCGTAACAAAATCACTTTGATTTGTATTTGTAATTTGTAACATTGCTTACATTATTGGAGAAAAAAAGGATTACTCAAAAAATATGTATGGATCCCATTTCAATTTATTAAATCATTCCACAATACTTTTTTTAAATAAAAATCGAAGAATTAAAGTTTCAAATTAGTTTAAGTTTATTAGAAATAGAGTTTTCAATGAACAAATGAATTATTGTTACCACCAAAACCAAATATGTAACATGAATTAAAAAACAGTCCAAATTCACTAAAACTCTGAATTTGCGTTTATATCAAAGTATGGATAATTCTCTACCGACTCACACGAAATCGAGAAAAGTTGCCACGACCCCTCTTCGATTTGCGTGAAACTTTGTTTTAATTTTTGTCCCGGATCACGAATCAGAGGTCCGTTTTTGGATATCTTGTGACGGAGGGGCGGTTTTTGAACATGCGAAAAAAATGTGTTTTTCAATAATTTGCAGCCTGAAACGGTGATGAGATAGAAATTTGGTCTCAAAGGGACTTTTATGTAAAATTAGACGTCCGATTTGATGGCGTACTCAGAATTCCGAAAAAACGTATTTTTCATCGAAAAAAAACACAAAAAAAGTATTAAAAATTCTTCCATTTTCCGTTACTCGACTGTAAAATTTTTTGGAACATGTCATTTTATGGAAAATTTAATGTACCGTAAACCGGCGTGACTTTAATAGGATTTCAATTTGATTTTGGAATATTTTCCAACAGGTAAGGTTTTTCTCAAGATTGTTATTTTTAAAACATGTACTGGAGTAGGTCACACAAAGTCCATACACTATTTTGGAAAAAAAACAAGTTTTTTCAATAGCGTTTAGAAAAAAAGTTACGTTAAAAATTCTCATTAAATTCCGGGGTGACTTTGATAGTCATATTTTTTCTTGTTAAAATAATATTTAAGATGTTCAAATTTTATTTGTACGTTAAATATATCATCACTTTAGTAGATGATATAGTTTCTAAGAAAAAAAAATCAATGTTTATATTAAGTTAACTAAGTTAAGCTTTTTAACAAAATACCTATAAATTTTAGGTAAAATTGTTAAAAATTCGAAATTTTAACTAAAATTTGTTAAAACTAGTTTTGTTTAAAAAATTATCGATTAATATTGCATTTTATACTTAATTCGAAGCACTAATCACAGGTTTTCACATTTAACATGAACTTGTTCAACTGAATTTTCCTATAAATTAGGAGATTTTTTTAAATTGTGTTTCAAAAACACGTATCATTTATTATCTACAAACTTATTTAACCTTCTCCTAGTGGAAAATTGACCAAAGAATCCGAAAATGCATTCCGTTTTCCGATTCAAAATCATGTTCATTGAAAAAATCAAGACACTTTGAGAATTTAAAATATTGACTTTCACCAACATTTTCTTAAATATATTTAACTAACTTTTCAAACTATTAAAAATTCTATGGAAAGTTCTTCTTAAGGTTCTTTGAACACTTCTCTACCACGGTCAGTATGATTCTAAACCATTCCGTACGTATTTTAATTGTACTCTTCATTTTGTGAAAAAATCACAAACCTATCAAAGTCACCCCGGCTATCATGGTCACCTCGTTTTACGGTACTTTTTGAAACTACATTGACCCAAAAGGTTCATTTTTTCATTTAGAACAAAAATTTTCATTTTAAAATTTCGTGTTTTTTTCTTCTAACATTGAAGGGTTTGATTTTAGAGTGTAACAATGGTCTACAAAGTTGTAGAGCAGACAATTATAAGAATTTTAATACATAGACTTAAGGGGTTTGCTTATAAACATCACGAGTTTTTGCGATTTTACGAAAACAAGTTTTGAAAAAAATACTTTTGTGTTTCCCTTTGTTTCGTCGTCCGTGTCTGTCGCGGGTGACGATGAACGGCCATGATCGACGACGACAAACTTTTCCAGAACATTTTTTCGTTCGCAATATCTCAGCAACTGAGTGTCGTATAAACAAAGTTCAAAAAAGCAAAATATATAGAATTTTCTCAGCCTATCAAAAAATTTTTTTTTCAATAGTGGGCAACATGTTTAATTTAAAAAAATTAGAAAGTGTGACTATTTTCAAAAAAGTTATCTAAAAATGGCTATAACTTGAAAACGGAGCACTTTATCAAAATTTCACTAAAGCACTTTTTGATTGCAAATTTGATTTTACATCGAAAAATGAAGTTGAAAAATTTTTGAGACCAATATTTCGAAAAATCAGTATTGATTAAAGAAAAATCATAAATCGGTTGAAGATTTTTTGCATAATCCCGAGAATTTTGTCCCTGGAATTTCCGGGATGGTCGCACTATCTACTAGGCTCAGTATTGGTTTTCATCAATTCAATTCGTATTTAAAAAAACTTCAATTTGTCATTGTCACCCAGGGCTTTTGGTACTCCAGTTTACTTAGCTTTCAGAAGACCTAGCCACATTTTTTGAGTTTGCAAAGTTTTCAAATTTATGTTACAATTTTACTAGATGAATTCATGTTAAAAAAGTAGTATTCTTTCTCATACAAAATTCCTCAAATTTGGCAAAAACGACTCGTCGAATGCTGCCAACACCAGCACGTAATGAAATAAGCAGAAGACAGGGAAGAAGATCTCCTTTCCTTCCCAGCATCATGTGTCTACTTCATTGTGGTGCGTTTGTAGACAGGGTGTTAGGCGGGGCAAGGTTGTTTCTTCAGCCAGACTGTGTGTCTGTGTGCGTGTGTTTGTGTGGCAAGTTACGTAACCACCCGCGTGCCACGTGGAGCGGGGAGGACGGCGAGACTGAATGATTGCTGGTGCTATTTTGACATTTTTGTAGTTTTACTTCAAAACTTGCGAATTGTTTGGAAACAAATGTAATTTTTAAGCTGTAAAGAGATTTTTTTTAGATTAAAAATAAAATATAGAAAAATAAAAAATAAACTATCGAGAGACTGATTTAAATTAAAAAGTTAATAAAACAAATGACACAATAACACTTGAGCGAAATCTTTCCAAACGACAAAAGGGAAGTATCTTAGAAAGGAAAGCCTACTAAAAAATGATTCACACACACACACTGCGGACACACACACTTATGGTGAATGAACTATGGCAAATAAATTGTATTTATGGGGGACCATAAAACCGAAAAGGTGCGAGGGAACGGAGGAAAGAAATGGAATGACGACCGTTATCGGAATTGGCGAATGTGAGTAAGTTTGTGTGTGTGTGTATTTGTTCGTGTGTGTGTGTGTGTGTGTGAGTGTGGAAATGGCTAGAATTGGCAGAAAAACAAGGTGTTTTAGTGCCCTCTGAAATGTTGCTGAAATGATCTACTTTGGGGAATTGTTTTCGGCATCGAATGTGTGTGTGTGTGTGAGGGTGTGTTGTTTTTTCTCTGTAAGTCTCTTTTTTTATTCCTTGAGCGATTGCGTAATAGTGCAATGATTTAGGATCTTCTTTGGTTTTGAGGGGGAGGGAGAGTAGGAGAACACTAAGAAGAAAGATGAAGAAATGACACATTTCAGGAACTCAACCGGAAACGTTAATTGTGATTGCTTATGCTGCCCGCGGGATGCGAGAAAATGGTGAAATTGTCGAATAAAATTTGCTGTTTACGATATTTTTTTTGATGATTTGAAGAAAAATTTGTACTTTCAGGATTTTCTGTTCGATAACCTGCGAAACACTATTGATAAGGCAGAGACGAAATCTTCATTTTTTTCTGCAAAAAAAAAACAAAAACAATCTTTAAGTTTAGCAGTCAACTTTGAAGGTGAGCCCAACATTTTTTTTTTCGCTAACATTTTTTGTTAAAATAGCCTTGGATATTGCAAAAAGCCTGACAAAAATGAGGGATAGAGCAACTCTTCTATAAAATACAAAAACCATTCATTTAAATCTTTTTTTTTGCAAAGTGGTCATAATTGGGTGGGTACGAAGATCGGCTAAAAAAAAATAAAAAAAGTCCAATCCTTGAGCAGTTCTTCACGAAATTGGCCGATTTCAACCACTTTTATTTTTGGGTAATTCTTTACCAACTCACACGAAATCGGGAAAAGTTGCCCCGACCCCTCTTCGATTTGCGCGAAACTTTGTCCTAAGGGGTAACTTTTGTCCCTGATCACGAATCCGAGGTCCGTTTTTCGATATCTCGTGACGGAGGGGCGGTACGACCCCTTCCATTTTTTAACATGCGTAAAAAGAGGTGTTTTTCAATAATTTGCAGCCTGAAACGGTGATGAGATAGAAATTTGGTGTCAAAGGGACTTTTATGTAAAATTAGACGCCCGATTTGATGGTGTACTCAGAATTCCGAAAAAACGTATTTTTCATCGAAAAAAACACTAAAAAAGATTTAAAAATTCTCCCATTTTCCGTTACTCGACTGTAAAAAAATTTGGAACATGTCATTTTATGGGAAATTTAATGTACTTTTCGAATCTACATTGACCCAGAAGGGTCATTTTTTCATTTAGAACAAAATTTTTCATTTTAAAATTTCGTGTTTTTTCTAAATTTGCAGGGTTATTTTTTAGAGTGTAACAATGTTCTACAAAGTTGTAGAGCAGACAATTACAAAAATTTTGGTATACAGACATAAGGGGTTTGCTTATAAACATCACGAGTTATCGCGATTTTACGAAAAAAAGTTTTGAAAAAGTTACTTTTTGCGTTTCTCTTTGTTTCGTCGTCCGTGTCTGTCGCGGGTGACCATGAACGGCCATGATCGATGACGACCAACTTTTTCAAAACTTTTTTTTCGTAAAATCGCGACGTAACTTTTCAATGAATTTTCTGATCAATTCGGTATCTTCCGCAAAGTTATACACGGAAATAAAAAAAAGTACCAAATTTCTTAATTCTAGGAATTTTGCCTCCTTATTTAGTATTTTTTTCATATGTTTTAGGGGACCAAATCCCGCAACTTATGAGCAATCGAGAAGTATGGTCAAAAATGTTTCCGCCGAGTTATGAATTTAAAAAAATAAGGATAAAAAACAAGAAATTGTATACATAAAATTTTTAACCTCATTTTTTGTGTAAATTTAAATTTACAATTGATTTTTTGATAAAGAATATTTGCAACTTTTCGTTTTTTTTAATAGTGCCCAGAAGTGACAATTTCTAGATATTTTTTTTTAAATTAAAAAAACGCACTTTTTTAAACAATTGATTGTAAAAATAGTATGACGATAAATTTAACGTCAAATACGCAAGGGTTTTGGAGTTGATATGTTTATCAAACAATTAATGTATAAACAATATTTTTTTGAATAATTTTTGAGTGTTTTCTATACATAAGTCAATTTCGCACAACTTTCTAGAACAAAGCTAATTGTTTTACCCACATGCTGACGAGATACAGGCTTGGGATCAAGTGTCCCGGGGGATCAAGTCTCCCCACTCTGCCCTACATACATTCTTTCTGTGAGACTTGATCTTGTTGAACAAAAATGTATATCTTCTTAGGAATTTGTAACATTTTTGCCTTCCTCACTGAGGTAAGGCTATAATCCTGCTCTAAAAATGAACTTTTTATTAAAAGCTCAAAGACCCACCTTCATGTATACATATCGACTCAGAATCGAAAACTGAACAAATGTCTGTGTGTGTGTATGTGTGTGTGTATGTGTGTGTGTATGTGTGTGTGTATGTGTGTGTGTATGTGTGTGTATGTATGTATGTGACTAAAATTCTCACTGAGTTTTCTCAGCACTGGCTGAACCGATTTTGATCAAACCAGTTGCAATCGACTTGGTTTAGGGTCCCATACATCGCTATTGAATTGTTTGAAGTTTCGATAACTAGTTCAAAAGTTATGTATAAAAATGTGTTTTCACATATATCCGGATCTCATTTTAATGCATGTAAACGATGTCCGGATCCATCATCCGACCCATCGTTGGTTAGGTAATTGAAAGACCTATCCAACGAGTCCTCAACATTGAAGATCTGGCAACCCTGTCTCGAGTTATGACCACTTAAGTGATATTTATGTACTTTTTTGAAGCCGGATCTCACTTAAATGCATGTAAACGATGTCCGGATCCATCATCCAACCCATCGTTGGTTAGGAAATTGAAAGACCTTTCCAACGAGTCCACAACATTGAAGATCTGGCAACCCTGTCTCGAGTTATGACCACTTAAGTGATATTTATGTACTTTTTTGAAGCCGGATCTCACTTAAATGTATGTAAACGATGTCCGGATCCATCATCCGACCCATCGTTGGTCAGGTAATTGAAAGACCTTTCCAACGAGTCCACAACATTGAAGATCTGGCAACCCTGTCTCGAGTTATGACCACCTAAGAGATATTTATGTACTTTTTTGAAGCCGGATCTCACTTAATTGTATGTACACGATGTCTGGATCCAACATCCAACCCATCGTTGGTTAGGTAATTGAAAATCCTTACCAACGAGTCCACAACATTGAAGATCTGGCAACCCTTTCTCGAGTTATGACCACTTAAGTGACATTTATGTACTTTTTTGAAGCCGGATCTCATTTAAATGTATGTAAACGATGTCCGGATCCATCATCCGACCCATCGTTGGTCAGGTAATTGAAAGACCTTTCCAACGAGTCCACAACATTGAAGATCTGGCAACCCTGTCTCGAGTTATGACCACCTAAGAGATATTTATGTACTTTTTTGAAGCCGGATCTCACTTAAATGTATGTAAACGATGTTCGGATCCATCGTCTGACCCATCGTAGATTAGGTTATTAGAAGACCTTTCAAACGAGTCCACAACTTTGAATATCTGGCAACCCTGTCTCGAGTTAAGACCACTTATGTGATATTTATGTACTTTTATGAAGCCGGATCTCACTTAAATGTATGTAAACGATGTCTGGATCCAACATCCGACCCATCGTTGGTTAGGTAATTGAAAGACCTTTCCAACGAGTCCAGTATTTTTCTAGATCTAAAAAAATAGCTGAAATATTTGTCCAAACCACGCATTTTACCCATTGTTGGTAAAAAGTGAGGAAGGCATCAACCACATAGGTGGATTAAGTTAGTTTTTAAGCTTATTTTCGCATTTTTTTAAATTTTCATCAAGTTTGTATTTTATGACCCCATTAAGCCAAATTTGAATAATTGATTGTTTCAAAAATGACTACCCGAGCAGACGGTAATAACTTTGAAATATTTTTTTTTGGTATTTGGAAATACTAAGCCAATAACATTTATGTTATTTATAACAAGATTTTTTATTCGTCGTTATGAATTATTTGTTATTGGATTGTTACTGTAATAACAGACTTATAACAATTTAAGTTATTCTTCGAACAAATCTTTGTTATTATTTTTTGTTATTTTAACAACTAATCCGATCATCTCAATAACAGTTGGAGGTATTCTTCCATAACAAAAAATGTTATTCCCAAGTTGTTTTGGCTTTCAACCAATATCAGACCGATAAAAAATTTTGTTATGATAACATAAACTGTTATTGAACACTTATGCAAAAATTGATTTTGCAAGAATATTCCATAACACTTTTTGTTATTTTAACGGTAGTTGTTATTGAAATGGCATGAATTTAGTTATTACCGTCTGTTTGGGAAAAGATTTGTTCGAAGAATAACTAAAACTGTTGTTAGTCTGTTATCATAATAACAATCCAATAACAAAAAATCATAACGACGAATAACAAATCTTGTTATAAATAAAATGAAATGTTATTGTCCTACTATTTTCAAATATCAAAAAATGTTATTCCCAAGTTATTTCCGTCTGCTCGGGTTGTGAAGAAATAAACCATCATTATTAACCCTCTACTGCCCAATTTTTTTCGTTTATTTTTTTTTCCCGTGTTCAGGAGGTCATTGTGAGCCATTTTTTTTTTCAACGAAAAACTTTACTCCTCTTGTTTTTTGTTTTGTGTTTCCTGATAAATTTTCAATTTTTTAATTTGCATTTATCTTGTTTAGTTCACCTTTGTTTTTGATAGTATTTGGCCTGTTCTACCACCTCCTATTAATTCATTTTGCCTATCAAATTGTTGCATGCTTTTACAGTCACTTTTTCAATTTTTCGATTGTTTTTTTCACATTTTCTGCTTTAAAATGGCACCATTATCATTTAAATTGTAAAAATATGCGTAGAGGCATAGTCTTAAAAGCACAGCCAAAGTTGACCCCTAAAAATACATTTTAAAAAACATTGGGAAAGTCACGGGACTGTATGGGCGTAGCCTTGGAGCACAGTGTGGAAATTTCCGTTCTTAGATATTTTTGGTTGTACCGGGCAGCAATCAAATTGTCTAAGAATATTGAATTGACCATTGTGGCACCCCCTACAGCGTGGTGCAGACCCGTAATGCTATGCTATGCTATGCTATTTTAAAAAAACATTGGGAAAGTCACATTAAACAAGTTAAAATTCCAACCCTGAAATTTTCTAAAATTTTAAGAGTTCCTCTTTCCAATGCTTTTTAAGATCAAAAATTGGATGAAAAATGGATTTTTCGCGATTTTATAATTTGGGTTGTAGCCATTGAAACTCACAATATGAAAAGATATTTGGCCAATTGAACGGGTTTTTAGGAACATGATTTGAAGAATAATATACAACAACTTTGGGATCAATTAACGCCTACAACTCAATGAGTTTTCCAAACAATTAGGAACGCTTCCTAAAAAATAACACATATTTGTTTCACTTTTGAAAAAATGAAACTTGAAACTACAAGCTATGGTATCAACATTTGATTGATAAAAAAGTTTGAAGCCGCATTTTACACCAGAATTGACTCAAAAAAACACAATTTACGATGTTTTTCAAAACCGTATATTGGAATTTAAAAAAATCTATACATTTTTAGCAAGCTCAAATAACGTCATAATTCGAAATCCGGACACTTAATAGCATATCATTTTTGTTATAGCTGGCAAAAAAAACATGTAATAAGTTGGAAATGTAGAAATATCATCAGGATGTAATATAAACAGTCAGTGTTAAGAGAATGCTTGCAAAATATGTCTTTTCTAACAATTTTTCAGCACAATTTGAAAATTAAAATGACTTTTTGTGCCCCGAAGCCCGGACACTGATAAAGGCTGATTCGAATTCCGGACACTCGATTTTGCTAATGAATTGCACAAATTTGGACAAAAATGTTGGTGAATGGCATTCTTTAGGTCTCAAACAAGCTGCTAACACCAAAACCATCAATATTTTATATTGAAAATGTGCTTGAATTTAAGTAAATCAAAACTATAAATTTCTGCTTTTCCGTTGCTTCCGACGCCTATGAAATATTTCAGTGAAATGTTTCGCATTTTTGGTAATCTTATAATTTTAATTTATTCAATTGCTTTGACATTAAACTACAGCGTTCAAACAAACTTTAAATGAAAGTTGGCGTTATAATTTCATCAAATAACACAGTTTGAAAATTCACAATGCGAACTTATATCCAAATCATTGATAAAACAAGATGAGGTGTCCGGGTTTCGAAGCGTCCGAGAATTCGAATCATGACGTTATGCTCGAAATGGTTATCAACGCAGGAGAATCAATTTAAAATTATTTTCAGATGATTTGACATTAGCAACTGTGCTAATTTTGAGTCAAATCGGTTAAGGGTTAAGGGTTGCTTTTTTACGTTGAAGTTTGCATGGAAAAAATCGAAAAAATGTATGGGGAAAAACAAAAGTTTCAAAATTCCGCCAAAAGGTGGCGTTAAATGTGTCGGATCTATGTCAAGTCGACGTCGTCGTGCTATCTCGTCGCACCCGCCATTTCGACGTTCCGAGAAAACGCGTTTTAATGTTTGACCTTGAATAAACAAAAACGAAAGCCGCAATGCAAACAAAAACAAACACGTTTTGTTTGGCTGACCATTCTGTGCATTGTCCCGAAGTTTGGTTAAAGTTGGTTGCTGGAGTCCCGAGTTATAATCAGGGCTGCGGAGTCGGGTCATATTTCAAACGACTCCGACTCCGACTCCGACTCCGGCTTTCTCAGACTAGCCGACTCTGACTCCGACTCCGGCTCCGGCTTTCAACAAATGGTTGGCTCCGACTCCGACTCCGACTCCAGCTTTCAACAAATAGTTGGCTCCGACTCCGACTCCACATATTTTTAAATGTTTCAAAAGTTAGTCAACTATTATTAGTTAATTATTTTTAAAACATTGATAAATAAGATTATTTAAATACTCTCTAAGCGTCATGTTTTTCTCAAGAAAAATAAGTTCGAATCACAAAACAAAATAAAAGTTTCTAGGTTACAAGTTTTATACGTTATGGAAATGGAAATCGAAAAATATCTTCAGTTTTAGAGGCATTTTGAGAAGAACAGTTTTGTAAATAAATTTGGAATTATTTGCCTAACCTCAAATTTGCAAATAATGTATTCAAAGCTAATAAATTTGAATATTAAATTGTTACTTTTGAATGAATAATTAAAAGAAACCTGGCCTTAATGATCTATCGAACATTAAAATTCAATTTGCTCTTTTTCAGGCTGACATTTATAAGAAGCACAGTGACAGGCACCTTGTTTTTAAATTACAATTTTAAACGAAACATTTCTTTTGTTTTTTTTTTACATGGACATCACGCCATGGCGGAAGGAGTTTATTATTGCAAATCAATGTATCTGAACAATTTCTTCGTGCAAGGACGCTTAAGAGGTCCTTTTCAAATATCTGTGACATAGAAAATATTTTACCGTGGAATTTTTTAATTTATTTTAATTTTAAAAATTAATATACATTAAAAAGGAGGCGCACGATACTTCGTGAATCTTCACCTGAAACGAAGCTTTATGAATGATCTTGCGCCTCCATCAAAACATATGAAAAAACTTAAAATATAATAAATACAAATTTCCACAAGTAAAATATTTTCTAGGTCACAAGTATTTCATTTTTTAAGGTACATTGATTTACAATGATAATCCCCTTCCGTCATATTGGCGTGGGACATACAGTATGAGAAAACTCTTACGGGTTGATAATTTTTTGATTTCGTTTTTTTTAATAATATTTTGAAAAATAATTTAAAATCCTAGATTTTCTTTTTATTAGTAAATTTTTGTACTGAAGTCTTGAGATTTGTTCAGCGATAATTTGCAATGATATCAAAATAGTTGACCGAAAATCAACATCAACATCAACATTCAATGATTATTTCAAAATTAGTTACAATTTCTTTTGATATTTTTTGTTAGTTTCAATTATTTTAAATGCAACACTTTGATTTTCTTGTACTCAGTTATAAACAAAATGCGCATGTTGAGTTCCAAGTAAGAGATTGTTATTATCGTTGATTATTTGTTACAAAAGTTAAACTGTCATTGACTCTTTTTCGATTTCCAAAAACAGTAATTACTTTTTGTAATCTTTTTATGTACCTCGTAATTTTTTTCCTAAAAATGATTTAACTTAAAACCTCCAAGACATTCGCTATGGGGGTAAAAGATGACTGTGTGTGTTCTTTTTTCAGAAAGAACTGGATGAAATTTGGTCAAATTTGAATTGGAAGGGCACATAAATATAGGCAAAAGAAAGCAGTCAAGAATCAATTAGATATGTCTGACTACATAACCAATATTTTTATAAAAAAATTTAATTATGATCCTACATATTTGGGTAAGAGGTTATCATTTAGTGATTATAGTGAAATAACACAATTAGAGCTTTCCAATAACAATAAAAAGCTTCAAAAACATAATGGCATCTAATAAATCTCTTTAAAAAAATGAAAAAATGGCGACGCATTGCATGCGACGTAAAAAATAATTAAAAACATAAGAAGTTTTGTAAATCAAGCTATTGTATAGTAAATACTGAACAATAAAAAAAACATATTTTTTGTTGAATTTAAAATAACTCCGACTCCGACTCCGGGTTATCAGAAATCTTCGGCTCCGACTCCGACTCCGACTCCAGCTCTTAAAATTTAGCCGACTCCGGCTCCGACTCCGACTCCAGCTGTTCCAGTTTTGACGACTCCGACTCCGACTCCAGGTCCCCAAAAAGACCCGACTCCACCGACTCCGGCTCCTACTCCGACTCCGACTCCACAGCCCTGGTTATAATTACAAATGTTTACGGTAGTCTGACTTGTACGTGCGTCAAACGCATCCTGACCTGAAATCCCTTTGGCCAATTGTCACACTTACATCGATTTTCAGGGAGTGACAAGATAGCACAACAAGATTGAAACTACTTTCATATGTAAAGTGACAAAAATGCACGGAGTTTTTTCGGTTTTTGGTGAATATCTCAGGATTGAAATCGAATTTTGGGGATCTGTGAAGGTCAAAAGGTGAGGCATTGTGAGCTGCACAAAATGGCGTTCTTAACTCAATTGGGCCCAAAATGCACGTACGACAAGTTAGCACGATGGCGACGAAGTGTGAGATTCTTATGTAAAATGTAATGACAAACAACTTTGTCGAAGACCGCACAACGGTACGAGTTAACCAGATTTTTTTATTGTCACCCTATTCTACATCTATTTCTGTATGAGTTTTAAAGTTTTTTTGAAAAAAAATTTTTCGCCCCCTTATTTTTTGGGTAGATTTTAAAGAGGGGGTAGGTGACATACAATTTGAAAAAAAATGCAATGGCTTGAAAAAAAAGTCAATCAGTCTCTTAATTGATTTTTTTATGTTTTTAATACAAATTAACCCCATTTTCAAATACATTTTTAAAAACATTGGCAAAGTCAGAACAAGTCAGAACAAAGTGTAGAACAAGCTACATTTCCAATCCTAATTTTTTTGAGGACCATCAATTGGTTGAAAAGTTGATATTTGGCACAGAGACGGGGTAAAATCGCATTTGGCAAAGAATCGTGATTTTTTTTCAATAAAAAACGATGCGTAATCGATTAGCACCCACGACACGTGTCGTCTAACTCAATTCTGCATCGCAAACACTTCCAGGAAAACACACACACACACACACACACACACACACTTTTTTCCTTGATAATTTTCACGTACATCCCTTCTTCCCAGCACGACGCCGAAGTTTACTTTCACTTCTGTTACGATTCCCGGAATCCGAAGCTCAAACGGAGCGAGGAAACTTTTGATCGACGAAACTTCAAAATTAATGACACTCTCACTTCTTTTTCTTGTTGCTCATCATTCTGGTGGCAACGCACGGAACATGATAGGCGTGACATTTCAACAGAAAAGTTTAGCGAAAAAAAAAGTATAGTTTTGCCCTTTTCCCAAAATCCTCACTTTTGCGTTCATCAATCAATTTGGGGTTGGGTTAGTATGAGTGTGAGAAGAAACACGTTTTAGTATAAATTTAGTATAAATTAAATTTTTCAAAACCAGAACGTTACAAAATCTGAATCTGACATTCCGACAAATGGGACCAAATCGTTGTCCGTAACGGATTTTGCTGTCAAAAATAGACCATCCAAAAGTAACACACACACACACACACACACACACACACACCTCCTTCATCACTAAGTTTGTCCCACAAGCTGCAAACACCAACAGCAGCAGCATAAGCAGTGATGCAACCGGAGGGAAAACCCCCGTTGCCAAAAAGAAAAGCCACATCTTTTCCAAGAGGGATTTCCGCCCATCAAATGGCTCAAAAAACGGACAAATCTTTTTATACCCACACTTTGCCACACACACATTTCCGTCTTCCTGCTCTCTGCCAGTGGGATGTGAGTTCGTGTGTTTGAGTGTGCCAGCGGCAGCAAAAAAAAAACAGAAAACTTTCCCAAAAAGGAAATGGTGTCACGGACAGGAAATCGACCTGTCAAATTGTGACTAATAGTTCCATCGCGGGTGAAGCTGGAGTGTGAATTTTTCATCCCCGGCGACAAATCCCCCGTGTTTGGGAAACATATAGTTGGGATGGAAGTGGCGGTTTAAAGGTTTAAATGTATGAGGTATGAGATTTTCAACCAACGTGTCCACGTGGTTTATGGATGGTCCCTTAAAACGACCTACAATTTATTTTTACCCCTTAAAAACCTTATTTTATTCAACTTTCTCGAAACATCGTCCCAAATGAGTTTATTATGACGTTTTGTGATACCGTCGTCAGGGGTGACATTGGGTCTGGGGTTGAGATTGGATCATACAAAATGCTGAAATTTGTATGACCCAATCTTACCCCCTTAAACCCAATGTCACCCCTGATGACGGCCCAAGTAACAATTTACGTTTTAAATCTCTCTTGAAGTATATTTCGGGATTCCTTAAGAAAATTCGAGTTAAAAGCTATTTTATCCTGAAGACAGCAGTTGAAGCTGCATTAAGTGTAAAATGGACCATTTTAGGAGGTTAGCAAGAGCAGGATTTATTTCAAAACGAAGCTGCTTCGACGTTGATTTTTTGGGTCTAGCTCATTTCCCCGAATCAACCACATCCCCGAATGCCATTTCTCGAAATTGACACTTACGCTAATTGCCGTTTTTTTTTTTTGTATTTTAGATTTCCCGAATTTTCATATTCTCTAATCATCATTTTCGCTAATGCCATTTCCCATGACTTTCACTACCTTTAACCGTTATTTTCTTTCTCAATTTCACTGAACAGCTTTTTGTTGATTAAGTGAAGAAAGAATGAAAAAAATATTTTTTTTTGATTAACATTTGTATTTATGAGCAATTCTCTACCAAAACTGGAAATGGATTTTATTTGTATTTTTTGATTTGGCTCAAACTTTGTGGGGGCCTTCCCTATGACCAAATTAACTATTTTGTGTGATTGGTTCATCCATACAATTTTGGCTGCTGTCCATACAAAAATGGTATGTAAATATTCAAACAGCTGTAACTTTTGAGTGAATTTGGTGTCTTCGGCAAAGTTGTAGGTATTGTTGAGGACTTTTGGGAAAAAATAGGTACACGGAAAAAAAGAATTGCAGATTTTTTAATCAACTTTTCTTTCACTAAAACTCAATTTCCCAAAATATGTATGTTTTGATTTTCGAGATTTTTTAATATGTTTTAGGGGACAAAAATCCGCAACTTTTGAGCTATAGAGAAACATGGTTGAAAAATCTGCCACCAAGTTATGAATTTTTGAAAAAATAGTGATTTTTGGAAAAAATCGAAGTTTCATGCAAAAACAAGTTTGACATAATTTTTTAATGCAAAATTGAATTTGCAATCGAAAAGTACTCAAAAGATTTTTTGATAAAGGGCTTTGTTTTCAAGATATAGCCACCGAAAGTTTGATTTTAGCGAAAAATTGTGCAGTTTTTCAACTTTTAAAAATAGTGACCATAAGTGACTATTTCTAAACATATATTTTTTGAGAGGTTCAAAAAATTTGCTATGAAATTGTCTAAGAGACATCATAGTTCGTGGAGACATCTCGAGCGTATCGGACGTGTTTAAAGGGAGCTGGTCAAAATAGTGAAAAAGTGCAGATATTGTGTTCTGGGCTTTGTTCCACAGAACAATGGAACCTAGAAGAGAAGCAACGATCAAGATCCACTTTGGACCTCAAGGTCAAAAGCCAACCGATGGAGAAATATTCAATTTCTTCAAACGGAAACAATGGAGCGCAGCAGATTTGAGCGCGATGTACCGCGAAAATTACAGCGTTTTCGTTCGGTTCCAATCAGTCATTCTAATGCGCAAAGCTTTGGAAAAACTTGGCCCACAGGAAACATTTACTTACGCGGATGGAGGAACGGCAAGAGTAAACATATTCGAAGCTTCAGGAGCATTCAAATATGTACGGATTTTTGGGTTGCCTCCAGAGGTCGAGGAAAGCCACATTGCGGAAGCAATGAGCAGGTATGGAAAAGTTCATCAGCAGGTGAGGGAACGATTTTCCGAGGATACAGGTTTTCCTATTTGGAATGGAGTTAGAGGGTTGCTAATGGAGGTTATGTCTGACATTCCGGCCAAGCTTCGCATTCAGCAAGTGGATTCCCGGATTTACTATGACGGATTGATCAACAAATGTTTTAAGTGTGGAGAATCGGGTCATCAGAAAGCAGGATGTCCAAGGAAAAAGGAAAGTGTTAACAACACACCAGGAACAGCAATCTCGTTTGCGAAAGTCTTATTGAAGAGTACAGTCGAATCAGCGGAGCAGGTAGAAGCGAACGGGAAGGGATCTAATTCTGTTGACAAGAAAGTGGTAGTGGATAAAAGAAAACAAGTAGCGCAGTTAACCTCAGAAAGAAACCCAAATGAATCTGAAAAAGGAAAAAGTGACGTTTTGATGAAAAAGATTAAACTAGGACAGTTAGCTATACCGCCATACAAAGGGAAGAAGAAAGCCGAAGACTATCACAGAAGATCTCGATCAAGATCACCTATAAGAGAATCATGCACAGATGATGAAAGCTGGTGAAGAGTTATGTAAATGTATCGTTTTTTTAAATAAATAAATAATAAAAAAAACAGAAAAAAAAAAAAAAAAAAAAGATTGGACCTCGGGATGCTGAGATAGAGCCGCTTTAAGAAAAAGAAACACGAAAATTGAAGTTTTCTTAATCTCACCAAAATAACCCACCATTTTCTAATGACCATATCTCAGAAAATAATGGTCCGATTTTCAATTTTATATTGGCGTAATATTCAATGTTTGGCCCTTTTAAAATGTTAGTCTTGATTTAAATTTTTTGGGAAATTGAGTTTTAGTGAAAAAAAAAGTTGATAAAAAAATCTGCAATTTTTTTCTTCCGTGTACCTATTTTTTCTCAAAAGTTCTCAACCTACAACTTTGCCAAAACCTACAACTTTACCGAAGACACCAAATTGATCAGAAAATTCAGTCAAATGTTACAGCTGTTTGAATATTTACATACCATTTTTGTATGGACAGCAGCCAAATTGTATGGAGACTTGTATGGGTGAACCAATGACGCAAAATAGCTTATTTGGTCATAGGGAAGGCCCCCACAAAGTTTAAGTCAAATAAAAAAATAAAAATGGTTGAAATCGGCCGATTTCGTACAGAGTTGCTCTTATTTTTGTAGAATTTAATTTTACCATTAAAAAACAAAGAAATAAATGCTGACGAAATTAAAAATCAATTTTGCATTAATTTAAAAAAATATGAAATATAACTATTTTTCTTAGCAAAAAAATATGTCAATGCTTAGAAATTATGGAAACTTATGACAAACAACTGGACAGGTGTATAATGCATTTCAATACACTTTTTTTTATTCGAATGTTGAAACCTGTTATTTTTTTTATTTTTTTATTTTTTGGTCAAAGTCGAGGGACGTAAACTTTACAAAATATTTTCAAAGGCCTTAATTGATTTTGACGAAATTTTGATCGGCCGTTGCATGTTGAAAAATTATACTTAATTATTTTTTTTTCAATTTTGAGGAAGGTTTTTTTTCTTTTTTCGTTGTAGTTAACGAAATTAAATCCAAGCCAAATCAGCTAATTTCGATCACGTATTTTATTATGTATTTTACGAATCTGAGAAAGTTTTTTGCTTACACCAGGGGTGACCAAAGTATGGCCCGCGGGCCAAACGTGGCCCGCAAGGCCATATTTTGTGGCCCGTGGAGCCATTTTGAATGATCATGTAAAATGGCTCTTTGACGCATCTTTAAATTATTTTATGATTCCTAAAAAATAACCTTGATTTTTATGACTTTTTTGTGAAAATTTTAAGATTTTGTGAATATAAAACTTATTGTATAATCGGGATCAAAGTATGGGAGAACCATACTTCGAACCCGATTATATGAAACAAATATTGTGTTAAAAATCTATCTTACCGTAACTATCTATCGTAACACGTTTAAATGTGATCAAAAAGAGTAAATTATGTCAAATATTTTTGGGAGTGAGTTATAGAACTCTTGAATTTGATCAAAGCAAGGACCTGTAAAACTTATTTTGCACTTAGATCCTTCCACCTCGTGATTTGAACTCATAACGTGTGGGATTACGAATTTGAGTACCTTACTTCTGATTGAGGCAGAATGAAATTTATGAAAACTTTATTGAATTTTGGGAAATATTTTTTTCTTAAGCAGCAATTTATTATTTAGATTGCTCATGATTTAAAAATAAATTACACACTTTAACAAAGTTTGTGTCACCCCTTCTAAAAAATATTTAAAAGATCAATTTAAATACAACCTTAGAAATTTCAAGATATTTGTGAAATCACGATTGTTGAGGTACGAAAGTTGCAATGAAAAGCAGATTAATAATTGTTGAAGATGTAACTTAAGAATTGTAAATAGTACGGTTAAGGGGAACATTGGGTTACTTAAAATTAGTTAATTTAGAATTTGTAAATATCTACCTAATAACCTAAACATAAATGTAAATTTGTGCCAACACGATCTGAAAGTGATCTAAAGCCGATCACACACATGCAATACACACATCGTACAGCAGATCGCTGTACAGCTCGAAGCTCTATAGGGAGAAGAATTGTACTTAGAGTATCAGTTCGGAATAAACGATCACCGCGTACACACCAGTTTGTGCCCTTACACGCCGCGTTCTCTCTCGGAATAAAGTTTGTTGACCCGCAACACTTTTTTCTTTGCTGTGTCGAACGGTTCGATCGCGCGTGAATTCGCTAAGTGCCCTAGAAATCGGGACTTAGCCGATTTGGAGGCAAATCGCTTTGCTCTTGGGGATTGTGGCGCATCTTGACCGACCTGGCGAAAGGTGGCAAGAGCGGCCAGCGCTGAAGATTTGTGGTCTGCGGACGAAGAAGGGCTTGTGGCGACCCAAGCCCTCGGTCACCGTGGATAGACCGTGTGTGTGTGCGTGTGCTTAACCGGTGCTACACAAGGTGTAGCAAGGAAAGCCCTTCGATCCCGGCACCGTTCGCTCTGTGCTGAACATTAGTGGTCCTTCGAGCCGGATCGAAGGCCATACGGACCGGGAAGTGCGCGCATTGGGTGATTACGGGCCACGCGGCCGTCCGAGCTACTGTCCCGCGGATCGGGATCGGGATCGGCGCCATCGCGCTGGGAGGTTGTACCAAGACGGGTACACCTCGTTCGTCGTGTGTGTGGGACATACCGTACGCGGTATCGTGCGCGCGCGCGCGTGGAATTACGGTCACGCGTGCCAGTGTCGTTGTGGTAGAAATACCAGGTCGCGCGCGAGTGTTACAGGTCGTTCTGCTGTTGCTGAGCAGTATCTGTGGTGGTGCTGCTGCTGTTGAAGAGGTGCTTGACCTGCGCTGCGGGTGATTGACCTGTAAGCGTCGTTTGCTGGAACGAGATCGTCGCGGGAGAAGACATCTTTGCTGGTAGCTGTTCAAGCCGTCGAGATGCCGCCTAAGGAAGCGACCAAAGTTCTGGCCGAGCGGTTGGCCAAGCGCAAGGGGATTCTCGCGCTGCGTGACAACATCGAGAAGTTTGTGAGCAAGTTCAACGGCGAGCTGGACATGTGCCAAGTGTCAGTGCGACTCGATTCCTGGATCAGCTGAAGAACGACTTCCTGGACGTGCAGAACAACATCGAGAAGTTGGATGAGCCGAACAATCTGGACGCGAACATTGCTCAGCGGGTCGACTTCGAGCAGCGCTACTGTGACATCAAGGGATTTTTGCTCTCCAAGCGACCTGTCGATCTCAACCAAACATTGGAGATGTCTACGATGTCTCACTCGCACTCGCACAATTTCCACCTGCGTCTCCCGAAGATCGAATTGCCGCAGTTCGACGGAGACTACTCACGCTGGTTGTCCTTCCGGGACACTTTTGTGTCGATGATCCATGCCAACTCGGACATACCAACTGTAGCCAAGCTGCAGTACCTGCTGCAGTCGTTGGGACCGACAGCCAAGAAGCCTTACGAATCCGTCGATATCAAGGCTGACAACTACTTCACGACGTGGTCAGCGATACTCAAGCGGTACGACGACAAGCGTCACCTGAAGCGACAGCTGTTCAGAGGTTTGTACGATTTGCCAGCAGTGCCAGAGGAGTGTGCGTCTGCGATCCACAACTTGGCTGATGACTTCCAACGCCACGTGAAGGCGCTCGAGAAGTTGGACGAACTTGTGCAGCATTGGGACACGCCGCTGGTAAACATGCTGTCGTACAAGTTGGATCAAGCGACGTTGCGAGCGTGGGAGGAGAAGAATAGCGAGAAGGCCGACGTTAAGTACGACGACATGATCGAGTTCTTGTACCAACGGGTACGCGTTTTGGAAGCTAGCGGATCGGAGTCCAAGCAGTCGGCATCGGCAAAGGTGACCGGTTCCTCATCGAAACAATCTCGGCCGAGGTTCGTTGCCAACGCTGCCTCTTCCTCCAGCTCGAACGGTTCGTGCTTGCTTGGGTGTTCGGAGAACCATCATCTACGCAGATGTCCAGTGTTTCTTGGGAAGGATGTGCAGCAACGCCGAGACCTGGTTGCGCAGAAACGGCTGTGCTGGAACTGTCTCTCGGCTGGCCACCCGGCCAGGAAGTGTGGGTCCAAGTTCTCGTGCCAAACTTGTAAGCAGAAACACCATTCACTTGTGCACGTCTCGTCTCCGACGAGGGTTTCATCGACTCCTGCTGTGACTTCCGTCACAATTGATCAACCGTCCAACACCGCGTCGGCGAACGCGGCCCCGGTAGGCTCAAGTTCTACCACTCCACAAGTCAGCATGGCAGTGCAAACTGCATACAACACGGTTCTGCTGGAGACGGTTGTGGTGAATGTGGTTGACGATCACGGCAAGAAGCACAAGGCGCGAGCGTTGCTGGACTCAGCTTCGATGTCAAACTTCATGTCGGGTCAGCTGGCAAAGAACCTCTACAATCGGCCGATCAAGGTGGACGTCGCAGTAGCTGGGATTGGAGTTTCAACACAACGAGTTCGCAGCGCAATCACAGCCGCGATCGAGTCCAGGAACACAACGTTTTCTACGAAGCTGGAGTTCCTGATCCTGAGGCAGCCTTCTGCAGAGCTGCCAACCGTGCCGATAGACGTGTCGACATGGAAACTTCCGGATATTGTGCTGGCAGATCAACGCTTCAACGTACCTGAACCGATCGACCTGGTGATCGGCAGTGAATCGTTCTGGGAACTGCACACTGGGCGGAAGATCTCGCTTGGAGCAGGTCTTCCATGGGTAGTTGAAACGCACTTTGGTTGGGCGGTATCTGGCACCGCATCCGCTGAAACTACCTGCATCCCCGCATCTGTCAGCTTTCAGCTGTGAACGATCGTCTGGAGGCTGCAATCCAGAGATTCTGGGAAGTTGAGACGATCCCGGAAGGCCCCGCTCACTCTGTCGACGAGAATCGCTGCGAGGAGTTCTTCGCCAAGACGACCACCCGTAACGCTACAGGAAGGTACGTGGTTCGTCTTCCCCTGACCGATAACCCTGAAATCGTCCTGGGGGATTCCAAGACCATCGCAGAGCGCCGCTTTCTCGGCCTGGAACGTCGATTGGATCGAGATCCTGCGACGAAGGAGGCCTACCACAAGTTTATGCACGAGTATCTGTCGCTGGGCCACATGGAGTTGGTGGACGGACCTGTGGACTACCGGAGGCCACACTGCTACTTGCCGCACCACCCTGTCTTCAAACAATCAAGCACAACGACGAAGGTCAGGGTCGTCTTCGACGCGTCGTGCAAGACGTCGTCCGGCTACTCGGTGAATGAAAAGATGCTCGTTGGACTGGTCGTTCAACCGGACCTGCTGTCGACGCTGCTGAAGTTCCGGTTTCAAGCGGTCGCACTGGTGGCGGACGTCGAAAAGATGTACCGTCAAGTGCTCGTGCATCCTGACGATCGGCCTCTGCAGCGGATTGTTTGGCGATTCAACCCGACGGATCCCATCTCGACCTACGAATTGCGGACGGTCACCTACGGCACGGCAAGCGCTCCCTTTCTGGCAACCAGAACGCTCGCTCAGATCGCGCAAGACAACAAAGAACTCCACCCGGACGCTGCTGAAGCTGTTGCACGAGATTTCTACGTCGACGACTTGATCTCTGGTGCGCCGGACGTGGAAACGGCGATCAAACTGCGCCGCGAGATATCTACGATGCTTGCTGCTGCTGGTTTTCCGCTCAAGAAGTGGGCGTCTAACGCCCCTGAAGTGCTACGAGACATTCCACCCGAGGATCTTGCACTTCTGCCGGTTTACGACCTGCAAGATGGTCAAACTGTAACCACACTCGGCATCGTTTGGGACCCACAGACAGACACCCTCTGTTTCCGGGTCCAACTACCACCCCCTGCGTCGGTGCTCTCAAAGCGCAAAGTGATGTCTTACATCGCACAGATTTGGGACCCGTTTGGACTGGTTGGTCCAACAACATTGAAGGCGAAGCTGTTTATGCAGCGCTTGTGGGCGCTCAAACACAAAGGAGAAGCCTGCGCGTGGGACACCCCGCTCCCACTCAAGATCCAGCTGGAATGGAAGGAGTTCCACATGCTGCTGCACATGCTCAGCCAGGTCAAGGTTCCGCGGTTCGTCTCTACGCCTGGCGCCACTATCCAGTTGCATTTTTTCTCCGACGCGTCGGAAAAGGCTTACGGCGCCTGCTGTTACGTCCGAGCTGCGGCCGCCAACGGAGTTACCACTCGTCTGCTGTCCTCGAAGTCCAAGGTCGCGTCGCTGTCGTCCCATGACTCGATCAACAAATTGGAGCTAAATGGTGGCCGGCTCTCTACGCAGCTGTACAAGAAAGTCAAGAAAGCCCTGAACCTGTCTGATGCCGTTCCAGTCTTCTTCTGGACAGATTCGCTTACGGTTCTTCACTGGTTGAACTCTCTGCCCAGCCGTTGGAAGACGTACGTCGCGAATAGGGTGTCCCAAATCCAGCTGTGCACTAGCCGCCATGTCTGGGGACACGTACCCGGCGTCGACAATCCCGCCGACTACATCTCTCGAGGACTGAGCCCGCTGGAACTGCTCGATTGTCTGTGTTGGTGGTTTGGGCCCCTTTGGCTGAAGCAAAACCCGGACTACTGGCCAAAAACTGTGTTGACAGCCGCAGACGCTTCAGCTGTAACCAAGGAAGAACGCAAGGTGCCGATCGTTGCGATGACCACCGTCGAGGCTGATTTCAGCAACCGTGTTTTCAGCTTGACCTCGAGCTTTCCTAAGCTCCGTCGCGACATCGCATTCTGCCAGCGCTTTCTTTCCAAGCTTCGTGAACGCTCGGTGCAACGGCGCGATGCACCTGAACAGTACGCCCTGCTTACTGTTGGAAAAGTAACAACCCCTCTATCGGTTACGCCGCTCTCTACGCACGAACTCCAACACGCTGAATTCTCGCTGGTGCGCCTAGCGCAGCAAGAACACTACGCTGAGGAGATTTCTGACCTCTCTGGAGGTGAACGCGTGGCCATTTTCGTTTGCTTTTCGACCAAGGCGGTCCACATCGAGCTGGTGAGCGATTTATCCACACCAGCATTCATCGCAGCTCTACGTCGACTGGTCGCCCGCAGAGGACAGGTTGTCGAGTTGAATTCTGACAACGCGACCGCCTTCAAGGGTGCTGCGAATGCACTGCACCGTGTGTACCAGATGCTGAAGGTCGAACAAGTCGATCGGAATGAGATTTTCACCTGGTGCGCAGAGAACGGGATTCGCTGGAAATTCATCCCACCACGCGCGCCGCACTTCGGCGGACTGTGGGAGGCGGCGGTCAAATCCGCCAAAACACACCTACTCAAGACGATGGGCACCACTAGTGCCAACTACGAGGACATGCTCACACTGCTGGCGCAGATAGAGATGTGCCTCAACTCTCGCCCACTCACGCCCATGCCGGACGACCCGGCAGACGCTGAAGTCCTGACCCCGGGACATTTTCTCGTCGGGAGCAACCTCCAAGCCGTTCCGGAAATGGACCTGAAGGAGATTCCAGACAACCGCCTCAACAACTGGGAGCTGACGCAGAAACGAGTCCAGCAAATCTGGGCACGCTGGTACCCCGAGTATCTGCAGCAGCTGCAGTCACGTGCGACGAAAGGTTGCAACCCACCTGTCGCCGTCGAGGTCGGCAGAGTCGTCATCATCAAGGAAGACAACGTTCCGCCTGCAAGCTGGCCCCTCGGAAAAATCGTGAAGCTGCACCCGGGAAAAGACGGCATCGTTCGGGTCGTGACCCTGAAGACAGCAGCGGCCAAGGAAGTCGTACGTGCTGTCGCCCGCATCGCTCTCCTGCCAACACCAAGCCAATGATCATCATCAAAGTCCAGGTAGAGCAACCCATTGTGGGAGATCTTGCTCGATGCGCACCTGCGCATAGTCCAGGTAATTATGTTTCCAATAATCCACATCAACCCGTTCGATCTACCTGGTCTTTCTTTTTCCGGTTTGGCGAGGATGAGCAGTCGAGGCAGAGCGAGACAACTCGCACCAAATCCAGGTAGAGCAACCCACTTGGGAGAACTTGCTCGATGCGCACCTGCGCAGTGTACAGGTAATTGCGGTTCCAATAACCCACACTCGCAAGTTTGATCTACCTGGTCTTTCTGTCTTTCTCGGTGGCGAGGACAAACGCTGAGGCTGAACGAGCCTTGCTGCACTTCACCTGCATCGGAGCATCCCACACCTGTTTGCTGCACCAACGAAACAGTGCAATTTTGAATTAGGAAAATGCTAGAGTAGGGAAGTGTGATTAGAAATTAAGTAGTTTTAGTTGAAATGCTGCCACATTTCAAGGTGGCCGGAATGTTGAAGATGTAACTTAAGAATTGTAAATAGTACGGTTAAGGGGAACATTGGGTTACTTAAAATTAGTTAATTTAGAATTTGTAAATATCTACCTAATAACCTAAACATAAATGTAAATTTGTGCCAACACGATCTGAAAGTGATCTAAAGCCGATCACACACATGCAATACACACATCGTACAGCAGATCGCTGTACAGCTCGAAGCTCTATAGGGAGAAGAATTGTACTTAGAGTATCAGTTCGGAATAAACGATCACCGCGTACACACCAGTTTGTGCCCTTACACGCCGCGTTCTCTCTCGGAATAAAGTTTGTTGACCCGCAACACTTTTTTCTTTGCTGTGTCCGAACGGTTCGATCGCGCGTGAATTCGCTAAGTGCCCTAGAAATCGGGACTTAGCCGATTTGGAGGCAAATCGCTTTGCTCTTGGGGATTGTGGCGCATCTTGACCGACCTGGCGAAAGGTGGCAAGAGCGGCCAGCGCTGAAGATTTGTGGTCTGCGGACGAAGAAGGGCTTGTGGCGACCCAAGCCCTCGGTCACCGTGGATAGACCGTGTGTGTGTGCGTGTGCTTAACCGGTGCTACACAAGGTGTAGCAAGGAAAGCCCTTCGATCCCGGCACCGTTCGCTCTGTGCTGAACAATAATATTTAAGTTGATACTTTTTTTTTGATTTTCTGATTTTAATAAAATTGAACCAATTGAGGCTTTGTTGTACAAAACTGTGTAATTGTTTTTTTTTTGTTTCCTAATATTTAAATGACGAAAATGTTTTTAAAATACCTGAAAATTTTAAAATAAAACTTCAGTTTATAGCGTTTTTTCAGTTCTATAAATAGAAATTTAAAAAAAGATCATGTTTTTTCTCATTTGGCCCACAATTTTATAAAAAACTAAACTATTGGCACTACGCCCCCCGGGGCATGGCCTTCCTCTAACGTGGGATTTCTGCTCCAGCGCCTCTGACGAGACAGGAGAAACCGGGACCGACGTTTTACTTCACCATCCGATAGAAGCTCAGTGGATAAGGCGGGAATCGAACCCGCGTCTCATAGCATCATCGGGATCGGCAGCCGAAGCCGCTACCCCTGCGCCACTAGACCCACGGCCCTCAATTTTATGTGAGCTGCAAATTTGGCCCGCCATTCAAAAACTTTGAGCACCCCTGGCTTACACAATAAAATTAATACTAGATCAGATCAAATTATGCAGGCTTAGAAAAATAAAATTAGCTAACAATTTATAGCTGAGTTTATCATGATTGAGCATTTACTTCTGTGCATTTATCTGAAAAATAAATTGAAAAAAAACCTGCTATCATTATCGGTTTTATGAAATCTGAGAAAATATTCAGCCAACTAAACTCCTGAAATGAATTTTCAATTGAAAAATAGAACATAAATAACTGTGTTTCTGAATTTAACCATATTTTGGTCTCCAATTGCAATTATAAAATCAAAACTCATGATTGAAAATTAATATCAATTTATGAAAATGGCTCTGAAGGCAAGTTACCTGCAATGAAACATTCCAAAACATTGTGTTTTACTAGAAAAGTATTGAGTTTCGTAGAGTGTCTCATTGTTCCTGCCAAGTGCGTTTACAACGAGACAGTTGAATAACTTTGCCTGTTACGTAAGATCGATCTCATTTTTTGGTCAATACTAAAACACTTTTATAGATAGAAAATGTAACAAAAAGATTATTATAAAAATACAAAAATCACTGAAAGTTAAAAACTCAAAGTGTCTCACATCGATGACTACTCTACCCCACATACAAAATTTAAATTCAAAATACTGGCTTGGGATGCTTGACCAAAAGTGCCTACATTAAATTAAGCTCAGTACACCCGTAAATTCCAACGCAGCAATGGACGTTGAACAGTCAAATTTAATATACTCTTATACATCAATTTGAAAAGGCTTATTCCAGTAAAGCCTTAAAAATTCTGCGGTAAAATCATGTTTATTGAAGTAAATTTCAAAACAATCGTAAAACGCAATACACTTTGTTAATTGTTCGCGCAAAATTTGCCAACTGTACGACAATTGTGTGCAAATATTCGGCAGGCAGGCAGGGCGAAATTCCATCGCACAAAATTCGCCAGTCCACACCACACCACGTTCAATATTGACAACACCCCATTGTCGCAATGCTTAATGTCCCTCTGTCCTTGTGTCCAACGTCGACACACAGACATCCCTCCCCACAAGTTTCGGTGTGATTACGATGTTGGGAAAACACAAACACAACCGCACAAAAAGGGAGCAGCTGTCTCGCCGTTTTTGATTGTAGTTTTGCTGA